>NW_027206601.1:600000-1055000 GCF_024711535.1 Dipodomys merriami
GGTGGCAGGGGCACTGGCAGGAGGCATTGTGTGTGGTTTAAGGGCACTGAAGCAAGTTCTTGCCCTCCCTGGAGCTCAACAGCAGGTTTACTTTATTTTGTTAGTATTGATCTCCCCTCCCCCTCCCGCAGCCCCCCCCCACCTCCCCACTTCCCCACCCTCCCGTGCCCAGGACAAGCTGCATAGTCAAGCCCACTGTTTGTGCACCCCAGAGGGCGGATCTCCCTGTGGCCAGGTCTGGGCTGTTCCCCAGGACCGGGGCTCAGCTTCCGGGTCAGAAAGGTTCTCTTTGTCACTAGGCTCTTATTCTAGAAGCCCTGGGAGCCTGGCCCGCATCCTTGCCCATGAGCAAACATGCCGGCTGGTCTGGTCTTGGCTGGGTGCACCTGCCTGCAACTCTGGCCTGTGGCTTTGAGCCTCTCACTCTTGCAGGGCTCCACCGCCTGCCTGGCCACTCCATTTCCCTCTGCTCTGAGTGGACTGTGAGTGTGACTATCAGCAGTAGGAGGAGCCAGCAGTGTGATGGCTTAGGACAAGGCCACTATGGAAGGAGAAGCAGCACCAGCCATGCTGCCCAGGCCCTGCGCAGTAAGTTCCCTGCCCCTGGCTGTCCCCCCAAGGGTGGCCAGCCACACTGCCACCCACCGTTGCTGATGGCTCCTTCCTGGGAAGTTTATTCTGTGCAAAGAACAAAGGCGAGTCCCAGGTTTTCTTATAAATATTCACACTGGGTCTTCTTCTTGGCCAGCCCTGGCCTGCCCTACCATATGGCTGTAACCTAGCGAGGACTTGAGGACAGAGGGGGACAGGACCCCGGGAGAGTCAGAAGATGAGTCTCAGTCTGGGCATGACTTTCATTTTCATAGTTGAGCTCAGTGATAAAGTGACATTATTCTGTTCTATTCTGTTTTATGTGGCTATTCTATCATCATTGCTCGTGAGCAATTAAGGTACACAAAAAATCCTGATTGACAATTCTGGTAATTTATGTCTTGGGTTTTCATTCTTTTTTGTTTTTTACTTTTTTTTTTGTCAGTTGTGGGGCTTGAACTCTGGGCCTGGGCACTGTCTCTGTGCTCTTCAGCTCAAGGCGAGTGCTCTATCACTTGAGCCACAGTACCAGTTCCTCTTTTTTGTTTTTAACAGTTTAAGTTGCAGTTTTTTCATGCTACCATCATTTTTTCCCCCACAATAATACAGTCATGGATATATAACCTACTTAGAGATCATTTTTAAGCCATCTGTTTAATGTCTTGATGGTAACTTACAAAGTACGAGTCAAGGAATTTGTAATAAGATAATTTGGGTTTTTTTCCTTTTGAATTATTATTAATTAAAACACAGTAGTTTGTAGTCATGTGCTGGTGGCTCACACCTATAATCCTAGTTACTCAGGAGGCTGAGATCTGAGGATTGTGTTGAACTACAATCAGCCAGCCTGAGCAGGAAAGTCCATGAGACTCTTTTATCTCCAATTAATCATGGAAAAATCCAGAGGTGGTGCCATGGTTCAAGTGGTAGAGCACTATCCTTTGAGCAAAAGGAAGTTCAGCGACAGAACCCAGGCCTGGAGTTCAAACTTCAGGGTTTTCATTCTTACGGGAGTTAACCGTTTTACAGGCTACGTGACTGCTAGGAAGCTACCTACTATCTATCTCTCTTATTCCTCCATCTGCAAAATAGGCAGTGGATTGGTGACTGTACCCAGAAGACTACATAACCCTAACAATTGGTAGGGAAAGTGCATTTTAGAAGCCCAGCACTTGCCTGGTATACAGTGAGATGATTTGGTTCCGTACCTAATATTTACCCAGCACTTACCTACCAGCCAGGTGTGGGCTACACTCTTTGTATCTTTCCTTATTTAATCCTGCCAGTGGGGCCCTGTAAGGTGGGGCAAAGGGCCAGGCCCAGAGGATGCATCTCTGTAGGATGGTGTCTCACTGTGGGTTGTGACACTGTGCAGGATGGGTGCTGGTGGTCACTCTGTGAATAGCAGCTTTTCTATCAGCCATGTATGAGGCAGCTCCAGGCTGAGGCAGCACTGGAGCATAGCCCTGGGAGGACCATGGCACCTCTAATCTAGGCAGAGGACCTTACCTGGGGACCGAAAAGACTCAGAGGCCAAACTTAGTTTCTGCCAACAAAGGGTGGGTTTGTTTCCATACCCTTCACTTTTCAGCCTGGATCCTCTCCCCTGTTTGTAACTTATGAAGGGTAGATAGGATTTTGCCTCTTTTATACTTTTTCTTTTCTTTCTTTTTTTCTTTGTGTGTATGTGTACCAGTATGAACTCAGGGCCTGGGTGCTATCCCTGAGCTTTTCTCCCTCCAGGCTTTACCACTTGAGTCGCAGATTCACTTCTGGCTTTTTGCTGCTTCATTGGAGGTAAAGAATCTCATGGACTTTTCTTCCCTGGGTTGGCTTCAAACCACGATCCTCAAATCTCAGCCTCTTAATTAGCTAGCTTTTACAGCCGTGAGCTGCCGGTGCCTGGCTGGAGTCTGCGCACTAATTTGGAAGCCCATGGGGCTGCCACATCACTTTTGCTGTGTTTCCTCCAAATAGTAAAATCGTTAGCAAGGACTGGGTATGAATGACTTCCCAAAATATTAATGTTTAAATGAATAATTACCGTTGGTTAAGTTCTTTGTTCTTTGCATCTTAGCTGAATTGTGCATTCTTGGGGGTGGAGGGAAGGCTAAGTGTCCGAGCTACTAGTGTAAGTTTACCAGTGTTAGTATGGTGGTGACTCTGGTCCACGGGGCCATGTGATCACACAGTGGGGGAGCCTCAGACTGCAGGGCTACTGGCTTGACAGGCTGGGAGCTGGAAAGGGTAGGCTTGGCAGGGCTGTGGTTTGCAGGGTTGACCTTCACTGTGGAGTTAGCCTCCTCCCATCCCCCTCCCTTTCTCCAGGTACCTGTGGAAAATGAAGGCTGTGATAAGTGTTTGCCAAGCAGGGTGCAGGTAAGGGAGGTGTGGGCCGGTGGAGGCTGGCAGGGCACTGGGCTGCCTGTGGATTTTCCTCCTGACCTCGCAAGGCCCTGGGGCTCCCTGGGAGCACTGCTGAGGACGCTGGGCAGCTTATGGATTCAGGAAGGTCAGCCTGGCCTTAGGAAGGCCTCTGCGGACCTTTTTGTCTGAGCGCCCTAGGAAGCAAACTTGACATGCAGATAGATCTGCAAGACTGGTGTCTCTAAGTAGGGACTTCCCAAGGTCATGGTCAGAATTGGGAACACTTCAGTACATGTTAGCATGTCACCCTCTGGAAGCTGAGCAATGTATTGTGTGCTAGATAAATGCATCTCAAATCTAGGTCTGGTCCTTCCTATCCAATAGTGTCATCAAGCAGGTTGCTTCAGAAACTGCTGGCAACCATCCCGAGGCAACAGGGAGCTAAGACTCCATTCTCCTATGTCAGAGCTTCCTCAAGGAATGTCAGAGCCCTGCCCTGACCCCAGGAAAGTGATGCCACCTCAGTGACACCTCCTAGTGATTCAGAGGAATGGCTCTGCACACAAGACTAAAGAAGTGGGTGTAGAAAAGATGGGTTGGTTGGCACAATTTTTCTCTCCTCTTTGGCATAGGGCTGGACTGTCCCTCAGTGAAGGTCTCTACTCTGTCTGAGGGTTCGTGGAGCTGAGATAGGCCCTCCAGGATTGGCTAGTGAGCCCTGGGGGCTCTAGGATGGGTCAGCTTTGCTGTGTGGTTTTAGGCATAGCGTGCACCAGGCCTGACCTTTGTCCCAGGGGTGCTGCTGTCTGCATCAGAGGATTTGGGCTGGTTCACCACTTGGGGAGGCCTGGGCTGTGCCTTGAGAGGAAGCTGAGTGACCCGCACTTGCTGGGCTGGGGCTGTGGATTTGCATGGGCACGCAACTCTCTGTGATCCTCAAAGATGGCCTTGAGGAGTGCTGGGATTTGCTTCAGATTTTTTCTTGTTTGTTTTTGTGGTGGGAGTACTGGGGCTGGAGCTCAGGGATTGGGCTCCATCCTAACTTTTTCACTCAAGGCTGGCACTTTACCACTTGATCCACAACCTCACTTGCAGCTCTGTAGTGGTTAACTGGAGATAAGAGTCTCATATGACTTTTCTGCCTGGGCTGACTTTGAATCTTGATCCCCAGATTTCAGCCTCCTGAATAGCTAGGATTACAGGTGTGAGTCACTGATAGTTGGTTGGCTTTCTCTTTAGTCCTAAGTGAGCTGAGTCTCTTCTTTCTGTGCTCATTCCTTTATAGAGAAGTTATGTGCAGCCTTCCTTTGGGCAGTGTCAGAGAGGAGTTGAGCTCCCATGGACTCTTGTAGGCCACCTACATGAAGTTAAACTCTTTCTGACTTTGTACTAGTCAGGCTTAGACTTCTAGTGGTGATAGCTGAGTATTTCTTCCTTTTGGCTCTTACCTTGGAAATTATGTTGTTCCTGATTCAGTTTGTATGCCATTCAGATTTGGCATGCACACCCTCTATTAGACTGTGTAGTGTGACGCTGAATTCAGAGGATATTGGAACAGGACAAACTTTGTCTCGGTCTGACCTATCTTCTCACCTTTTTTTTTTTTTTTTCTGATTCTGGGGCTTGAACTCAGGGCCTGGGCAATGTCCCTGAACATCTTTGTGCTCAAAGCTAGCACTCTACCACTTGAACCACAGCACCACTTCTGTTTTCCGATTAGTTTACTGGTGATAAGAGTCACACGGACTTTCCTGCCTGGGCTGGCTTTGAACTGCCATCCTCAGATCTCAGCTTCCTGAGTAGCGAGGATTACAGTAGTGAGTCACTGATGACCGGATTCTCCTCACTTTTAAGCTAAGAAACATGCCCTGTATTTCCTCATGGTCCCGTGACCCTCCTGCCTCCAGAGACCTTCAAGGGAGAATGCCCCTGTCACACCGTTGCCCCTGCCATGCTGGCACTGGAACTCAACAGTCACAGTGTCTGTGCAGATGTCACCTTGGTGTGAGGGGCTGGGTGAGAATCAAGTTTGACCAATGAGCTGTTACAATGCTTGTTGGTAAGTTCTATGAAAGTAAAACTGCATGCATGATGTAAACCCTGAAACTATTAGATACTGGAAGAAATTGAAAAAGAGTGTCAGTCTATTTTCTGATGGACAATGAGTATCGGTCCATTTTTCTTTTGCTCAGTACAGCTGACTGAGACTCTTGGTAAGGTAAGAGTTGTATTAGGAATGATTCTGCTTTGATGTTTAGCCTTACCAGTTCAGATAGATCACCTCAGCCAAAATAAGCCTCTGCTGCAATCACTTGTCTGCCCCTTCTCTTCCTCCTTCTTTTCTTTTGTAGTTTGTGGTTTGGACCCACAGCTTCATATTTACCAGACAGGTGCTTTACCACTTGAGCCACACCCCAAGTCCTCTTGTTTGCTTACTTGGAGCTCATTTCTGTGCATTCATTTGGGCCTGTTGACTCTTACATTATCAAACAATAGTATAAAAGATAGTGTGTACTTAGCTTAAAATTCAGTGGATACATAGTAACTGTCAGACCCTTGCAAACAAGTATGGAGAATCCATATTCCCTCCAAACTGCCTGCTTTATACAACTGGGAAGCTGATATTCATGAGGATGGTGGCTCAAGCACAAACATGAATGCGGTTTTGGAGCTGGAGAGGTAGATGTGGACTTGCGTGTGCTCTCACACATTCATGCGTTCATCCTGCAGTTATGAAGGGAATCCCACAGGCCTGGTCTCCAGAAAGGCAATGACCGCCATCACCTGGTTAGCTGGAAACACAACATGGTCTGCCCCTACTCGGCCCTGGTGCCCAGTACAGAGAAATCTCAGGAACTTTACTGTGCCTCACACCTGGGTCAGACAGACAGGGACAGAAGGTGGGAAGGGGCCCGGGAGTGGCATGGGGACAGTGGTCTAGAAGTGTGGCTAGAACACAGCTGCAGAGAAGATGGGGGTGTTCAGGTCATTGGGTCTCTCTGCCCCCCTTTTCTCTCCTGTCCTGTATCATGGCAGTTTGAACAACCTCAGAAAATTATGCCAAAGGGTCTAGAAAACGGAAGTATGTTAAAGAAAACACACACACACACACACACACACACACACACACACACACACACACACACACACGCACACGCACATGCGTGGGCGCTGAATTTCAGTAACTTTGGATTGCAAATGTAGATATATTGAATGTTCAAACAAAATATTCAGCCTGATAAAATAATTGTTTGGAAATGGAAAAAATATTTTGAATGTTTATATGAGTGCTGTCCCCTCACCCCGTGTGTGTGTGTGTGTGTGTGTGTGTGTGTGTGTACACATGTGCACGCACGCGTACGCCAGTCCCAGGGCTTGAGCTCAGGGCCGGGATGCTGTCCCTGTGCTTTTGTAACCAAGGCTAGTGCACTACCACTTGACCCACAGCTCCACTTCTGGCTTTTTGGTGGTTAGTAAGATTCTCATGGGCTTTTTTGCCCAGGAATGGCTTTGAACTACAATCCTCAAATCTCAGCCTCTTGAGCAGCTAGGATTATGGGCATGAGCCTGTAATATCATTTTGAAGTCTACTAGTTTAAGTCTGGAGGGACCTGAGGATCTGTCTGGCACAGCTTTGAGGGCACAGGTAGGGTGGGCAGAGGTCAGCATGGGTTCAGAGGTCAGGTGGTAGAATGTGAGGCAGAAGGACTTCCCTGACCAGGTTTGGCCAGTGGTAGCTGTGAACTTCCGGTGTGGGGCAGAGCTCCAATGATCCTGGGAAACATCCCAGCAAGCCCCCTGGGACAGTACTGGCTCAGACACTGGCTCATCTGGAAGGGAGGGATCCTGGTGAGGAACAGCCGGCTGACACCGGGAGAAGGAGTAAGGAGAATGGTCAGGTGACTTCTCCTTGATGTATAGCACTGAGTGGGTGGATGGGGGACTCCAGGTGAGCCTCTTGAGGTTTTGGTGCTCATGTGAAGTTTGGCCTTGGGAAGGTTTTAGGAAAACAACCATCTTGTTGGTCCCTGAATTTGCTGTGCAGTTTATTTTCTGTTCCATGGGGCTCCCACGAGCACATCAGGGTGTGTATTGCTTCTGGGTCTCTGTGGGCCAGTGCCAATGGACTGCAGACTGGACTGAGAGTGCTGTGACCTCTTGCCTGGCTCTGTTCCCCCTTGGTGTGGTTGCCTGATGAGAGCTGGAAGATGACTCCAGATTGTGGTGCTCCCCCCCACCCCTTCTCACCCCTTACCTTCCTCTGAGTAGCATCAGACATGGTTGTCACAGACGACCTGTGTGTGGCTCCCATGCAGGCTTTGGTAGCACTGAGCCTGTGCTTGTCCAGCCCTGGTGGGAGGGCGGCCTTGCTGTCTCCCATGGTGTTCTATCTTGCTGCTTGTTGGTGAGTTAGGTGATCTGACTTCCCCAGGTGATAAAGTTGGCCAGCAGTGACAATGTTTGACTTCCCATTGATGATTAAACTGTGGAAACTCATCACGCCCCCCCTCTCGTCGTCACCCCTCTCCCTGTCCCCGCAGGTGTCCTGTGATTTGTGTCTTGTTTTCTGCAGGTTCCTGGGAGTTCCACTCTGTCCTCAGCTCTCCGCTGTGATAAGCCTCCACGGTGAGTGCTCGTGGGTAACCATCTCCCCGGAGAGGGTAAGACCTGACCAGTGTGTCATTCCATGGTGATCTCTTATTCCTCTTCCTCCTCCCCCTTTTCTTTTTCCCTCCTTCTTCCCCTGTGCCCCCTCCTCTTCTTTTTTCTTTTTCTTCCCTCTCCACCTCTTTCTCCTCTCCCCTTGCCTCACGCTTCCCTCTTCCTTCTCCTCCCCTTCCTCCCTTTCCTCCCCTTCCTTCCGTTCTTCCTTCCTCCCTGCCTCCTTCTTTTATCTCAGTTCTGAGGTTTGAACTCAGGGCCTGGGTACTGTCCCTGAGCTTTTTCACTTAAGGCTTGGTGCTCTACCATTTGAGCTTCAGCTCCACTCTTGATTTTTTGGTGGTTCATTGAAAGGTAAGTCTCACAGTCTTTCCTGCCTCAGCTGCCTCCTGAGTAGCTAGGATTACAGGTGTGAGCCATGGCACCGATTTCCATTTTCTTATTACCTGTGGTGTTTGGAGCTTGGATTCTGCACACACTGTGTCTGTGGATGGCTATATTGTAAAGTCTTGATGGTATGTGGGCTTCTATGGAGGGTTCTAGAACCAGCTGGAGTGCATTGCTAGATGACCCTTCCTCTCAGGTCTGGGGAGGAGCTTGCAGCCAGCACTCAAGTCCACATGCAAGTCCTCTAGATTGTCATGGCTGTGGGAGTGCACAGTATGGTATTCAATTAGTGTTCCAAAATACCCCAAGATTTATTTTTGCTTTATTTTTGTACCCGTCCTGGGGCTTGAACTCATAGGCACTGTCCCTGTTTGTGCTCAAGGCAATTGCTTTACCACTTGATCCACAGCTCCATTCTGGCTTCTCTGGTAGTTAAAGATAAGAATCTTTAAAGATTGGCTTTGACCTGTGATTCTCAGATCTCAGCCTCCTGAGTACCTAGGATTACAGGTGTGGTGAGCCACCGGTGCCTGGCTCAACTTGATTTTTTTTTTTTAATAAAACCTTTTTAAGATGAATGTCTGATAGATAAGGTGGGGAGAAATATCTTAGGAGATGTTTGAACAAGTCAGCTGTAATAAACCAAATTTATGATGTTGAACACTTGGTGCTATTGATAACATCAAATTATACAATGAAGGCACTGTAGAGATTTTACTAACTATGTTCTTATCTTGTAAAAATCAATGGAAACTTCTTTTTTATATTTGATGGTACTGAGATTTGAACTCAAGGATTTGTACTTGCTAGATTAAACACTCGATCATGTGAACCATGCTTCCATTCCTTTTCTTCATTGGTAGGGTCTTGATTTTTTTTTTCTTCTGTGTGTGTGCTGGTCTTGAGGTTTGAACTCAGGGTCTGGGCACTGTCTTTGAGCTTTTTTGCTGGTGCTCTTATCATTTGATCCACACCTCCACTTCTAGCTTTTTGCTGGTTAATCAGAGATAAGACAAATCCCTTAGATTTGTCTGTCTGGGTTGGCTTTGAACCAGGATCCTCAGATCCCAGCCTGCTCTTCATGCTCCTCCATCTCTCTTTGTCTCACACTTGGACACCTGCCCCAGTGCCTGCATCCTCCACCACTGCTCTGGTTCTTTGCTTACTCCATAGTAGCCAGTAGCTTATATCACTCTGCAAGGAAGTTTTCATCCTGTGCTTTCCTGGGGGTAGAGGAAGTGTAGAAGATGCACAGAGCTGGATTCCAAGTATGCTGCAGGTTCTCCATGAAAATCTGGGAGTGCAAATGCTTGTCTTCTTTCCCTTTTTCCCTTTGCTGACCGGCCGGCCCTTCTCTCTTGCAGGCCTATGATCCTGAGCCCCACCATGGAGGACAGTCATGTGCTGGATCTTACCTACATCACAGAGCGCATCATCGCGGTGTCCTTCCCCTCCACCTGCTCTGAGGAGTCCTACCTACACAGCCTACAGGAGGTCACTCGCATGCTCAAGTCCAAGCATGGGGACAACTACCTGGTGAGTGGGTAGGGCTCACTCTAGCTCCAACATGGCATAGGTCACTCTGGGTAGTGATAGCCATTCCCTCCCTTCTTTTGTGTGTGGGTACTGGGATTTGAGCCATGGGCCTGGGTACTGTATTTAGCTTTTTTGCTTAAGACTTTCCTGCAGGGTCTGGCTTCTAACCATGATCCTTAGCTCTCAGCTTCCTGAGTAGCTAGGATTAGCCTAGTTGATAGCTCAGTCTCTAAACACAGGTGGTATATTTGGGTAGAATGTACAAGAACGGCTCCCCATACCCCATTTGGGCCCATGTGTTTCGTTCCCAGGGTTAGGAGCCCGTGCCGAGTCTCTTGTTTTTTTCTTGTGTGTTGTAATCACAGTTTGGATTACATTGCTGTTTCCTTGCAGTTTCTCTGAAGTTGCCGCTTCATCTGCCTCAAGTTAATCCCACCCTACCCAACAAGGCAGTTATTGTTACCTTATCTGTCTCCAGCTAATCCCACCCTACCTAACAAGGCAGTCATTGTCACCTTATCTGTTTTCCCAGTGACTAGACTGGAGCAGGAACATAATGGGATGGAGCCTCTTTCCAACATCTTAGCTGCTGGCCTGGCGCAGCACTGCTTCCAGAAGTTTCCTCTGTAGGAGCATACTCAGACCCCTTCCTGTCCCTAGATTCCTAGAGGCTCTGTACCTTCTCTGCCCGAGGCTCATCCTAGCTATGGGGCTGGTTGTTGACTTAGGGTAGTGGTGTTCAATCCCCTAAAATGGCCATACTGCTCCTCAAGACTCCTTCCTCTCCAGGGCTGCCTTCACATGTTTGTTTATTTTATTTGGAGCCCTGACTGGGGCTTGAACTCAGGGCCTTCAGCTCTTGCTGGACTTCGTAGATGTAGGCTGGTGCTTTACAACTTGAGCCATGTCTTCACTCTTGGCTTTTTGCTAGTCTCTGGACTTCCCTGCCCTTGCCAGTTTTGAAATGTGATCCTCAGATCTGACCCTCCTGAGTAGCTAGGATGACAGGCAAGAGCCACTGGCACAAAACTGCCACTGAGGTAGGCTCTGCAGGACTCCAGCTTGACAAGCCCCATCTGGACTCGCCAGGGCACCCCAAGACTTCTCTTCAAGCCCCCACCTTTGCCATCCATATTAGATCATGTGAAGGACCAGGATCTGGGCACTGGACCAATCTGAGTCTATTTTCTTTTCATGTGGAGTTTGTCAGGAACAGAGTTCTCCTTCAGACTGACGGGGGCAGGGATCATTAGCTTGCTTTGGGGACAGGGCCTTTTTTGAAAACTGTACAGAAAGACGCCTGTGTGTGTCTTGTTGAGCCATTTCTTTTTCCATATATGCTTGACAATTAGATATTTTTTCAACAAAACAGTCCCCACACCGCAGGCATTTAGGCAGGATTTCTTTGTTGATGTATCTTGTCACACTTTAGTGTCCTGGGACCCCGGTGTTTGACAGCTGTGGTTCTGGAAGTGTTTATTGAGTGGGCCCAAAAGACAGTAGAGGCCATGGGAAAAATGAGCTGGGTACCCTTGCAAGGCACACATGGCAGGACTCACAGGGGGAGCTGGCAAAGATTCTCCTCACGATTTCCCACAGGCCCTATTTCTGGGGTGAGAGGGATGTTTAGTTCCTCTTTGAGGCTTTTTGCTTTCCTTGGTTATTTTAGTACAGATCTGCACAGAGCTTGAGTGGAGGCTCTGGTCCGATCAGAAGCTCAGGCCTTGCTTTTTGTATGGGCCTTACCCACATCTCAGAGGGAGACCCTGTGCACCTTGGGGCACTTTATCCTGTACACGACCAGAAGTCCTGCTCAGTGGATAGATACTTTATTATAGTAGAATATTGCAATCATCACAATGAAACAAAAATAACAGATTTCTGATTTTGTTCTGCTTAACCAAAACAATATAGAATTCTTGTAGGATTTATAAGGATTTATTGTGCCATCCTTGTCTATTACTTTTTTTTAAAAAAAATTGTTACAATGCATATATCTGTACATTACCTCCACCTTTCCCAAACCTCCCTGCCTTGAGGGTAAACATATTTAAGATGCAGTTCTGATTCCTGTTTTGTCTCTGGGGATGGGTGATTGGTCTAAAGCTTTCTTTCTCTCTTTTTTAGGTATTAAACCTTTCAGAAAAGAGATATGACCTTGCAAAACTTAACCCAAAGGTATGAATTTTACTCCTCTAAATTCTGAATTTGGTAGAATGTAAATGATAAGCTGCTTTGCTTATGCAAAAGTATTTTGTTAAAACCTTTTGTGAAATGTGAGCGAATAAGGAGTAATAGGAACTGTTCATACCTCCTTGTGCCCCCGTGTTTGTTTTTCTTTAAGTAACCTTATTTAAGTTAGAATAATTATATAGTTTTCGGAAGCTATGAAAATAACGGGGACCCCAGAGTACGCTTTATCCAGTTTCTCCCAGGGACAACAGTTTTTAATGTGAAAATCTGGAATTTGTAAGGCTTCAAAATCAGAAACTTTTTGAGCTTCTGTAATGATGCTATGAGTGGAAAATCCCACCACCGTGAAGTTTGGTTTCCTACACAAAGTTTTTTTTTCTATTTGTTTTGCTTGGTTTGGTTTTGCGGTACTGAGATTGAACCCTGGGCTTGCCACAATTGCTGTACCACTCAGCTCTGGCTCTTGCCCTTCTATACCAACATGTTCCTTCGTTGGTTGGAACTCTCTCTTTTTTGTTTAATTTTTTTGTTGTTATTATACAGGTGATATAGAGGGGCTGCTCTCTCTCTCTCTCTCTCTCTCTCTCTCTCTCTCTCTCTCTCTCTCCCCCTCCCTCCCCCCTCCCCTCCCCTCTTTCTTTCTTTTTGTTGGTCATGGGGCTTGAACTCTAGGCCTGGGCGTTGTCCCTGAGCTCTTCAGCTCAAGGCTGTTACTCTACCACTTAAGCCACAGTGCCACTTCCAGCTTTTTTGTTTATGTGGTACTGAGGAATGGAACCCAGGGCCTCATGCATGCGAGGCAAGCACGCTACCACTGAGCCACCTTCCCAGCCCACTGCTGTTTCTTAAGTAAAGAGTATATTTCTTTTTGAACAACGTTACCCCTTCCCTCCTTCTCTCCCAGTTTTTCCCTCCCATTCCCACCCATAAGTTGTATAGTTCATTTTCAACATAGTGTCTAGTGAGTATCACTGCTGCATTTGTTAACCCTCTATTTCTGTGCCCTCCTCCTTTCCAAAGGCAGATAAATGAACAAATTGTTTCCATGGTGTGGAGTTCATAGCTGGAATTCTCTTGTAGCCCAGGTGGTCCTTAAATTCAAAACCTTTCTGCCTCAGTCTCCAAAGTGCTGTGACTACAGGCATGTGTCGTCATACCCACCAAATTATTTTCTTAAAAGGCTGGTTATTTAAATTAGCTTTAGGCTGTGTGGATAAAGTAAATATAAAACAAATGAATTCTATCCTTATCTGTCATCTTCAACATACCTTATTTTGTACATGCAAACATTCTACCAAACAAACACAGAAACAAAACAAGTCTTATCTCTGCTAGATACACCCAGGAGAAGACACCATAGAGGACTGGAGACATAGCTCAAGTGGTGGCTCATCTGTCTACAAAAAGGGACCAAGGAATTTATGATATGTTATAGTACTTACTTCTAATGGATCGGGCAGTACTTGACTTTTCTTGCTTTCTGGATATTTTCCTAAGTTTCCATCCCATTTCAAACTATGTCCACAGCTTACATTTCTGAGATACAGACAGTTCAGCTTTTCCACTGCCTTAAGAAAAGCAAATAAAAGCAAAGCAACACCCCCCTGTGGCCATTATGGGTTGTAGGGCTATGTTGGGTTGCTCTGAGCTTTGTTCTGAGCACAGCCAACTCAGTGATTTTTCTGTTTGGGGATCCAACTGTAGTCAGGGTTTGAAGATGCTTCCTCCTTCCTGGAAACATTCCTATTTTTCAGGAACATTGTGTCCTGAGCTTGTAGGACAGGCCTTTGTCCCTGTGACCTGCCTCACAGAATAGGGAAACACCAGAGTGCCCTGCCTTAGGGCAAGATTTGGCAGTGGCTAGGATCATGGGCCCCTGTGGTAGATCTGGAGGTCCTTGGTCCCTCCCCACTTGATCTTGTACAATGAAACCCTGGGAAAGGCCTGTCTGGAATTTTAACCAACTACAAAAGAGCAGATCAACGGCTAGAAGAAGTGTGTGCCTAGGCCATTATGACTCTTCATTTGTTTCAGGAAAGGAATACAAGACATCTTAAAAAATTATTTGAAAGTAAACAAAGCAAAGTTCCTTAGCAAAGTCCTTTTGGAGGGTGGCTTTAGAGTAGGGGTCTCCTCTCATATCTTCGCCCCGGGCCTTGCACTAATGGCTTGTGCATATGTCCCTCAGCTCTTTATTTCTTTTCTCCTCCTCCTCCTCCTCCTCTTCTTTTTCTTCTTCTTCTTCTTTTTGCCAGTCCTAGGGCTTGAACTCAGGTCCTGGGCTCTGTCCCTGAGCCTCTCTGTACTTAAGGCTAGTGCTCTACCACTTGAGCCACAGCATGACTTCCAACTTTTTCTGAATAGTTGATTCGAGATGGGAGTCTCATGGACTTCCTGCCCGAGCTGACTTCCAACCATGATCCTCAGATCTCAGCCTCCTGAGTAGCTAGGATTACAGGTGTGAGCCACTGTTACCTGTCTTGGCAACCTTCTTTATTCTCAAGTGAGTTATTGTAGGAAATGAAGAAAGTCATCATAAGACTACATTTGAAGGCTCCAGCAGGTAGAAACTGAGGCAGCTCTTCTCTCTCCCTTGTAGATCATGGACGTGGGCTGGCCAGAGCTGCATGCACCACCTCTGGACAAGATGTGCACCATATGTAAGGCACAGGAGTCCTGGCTGAACAGCGACCCGCAGCATGTGGTTGTGATCCATTGCAGGGTGAGTGTCGCCCCCTGCTGTGTGTTCGGGGCTCCGGCTGGGCCTCTGCAGTGTGCAGAATGGAGGAGCACAGGAGCTGGGGCTCAGTGGTCACCTTCAACGGGTAGGACATGCTCTGCCTGGGTGTACTACTAGGTTTTCCTATTTGTTCTCAAGGTGGAACAAAAAGGGCCAATGCCCTCTGGGGATACAGATTATTTCTTCACCCATTACAACATCAGAAGATGGGCAGGTGTTTAAAGCAGAGAAAGTAAGTTAATTTGAAAGTGAAAGGCAAGCCAGGAAAAGTAGCAAGAGGAGCCCCAAAGAGTGGAGCCCCAAAGTCCCCTGATTGCTTCATGGCTGGTGCATGTCCTGCCCCTGTTCTTCTTATGGTTGAATGGACACCAAGAGCATTGTGGGACGTTGTGTTTGGGCAGGAGCCCAAGGTGCTATGAGAACAAGATGTTCCACGAGAGGCCATGTGTTAATCTCCATGTGCTGTGTCTGCCACTTCTTATTCCTGTCTACGGAACAGTTCCCTTTTCTTTTCCCCAGACTTTGCATATATGCAAAGTTTGCCTTTACAATTCATAGGCTTGGGGTCATTGATGTTGCTGGGAAGTTTTTTAAGCCCTTAGTTTTTTCATCCACTCCATTCCACTTGTGCAATTTATAATGAAGTTAAAATTAAGTTGTAGTAATTAAAATGTATGACCCCATGAATGACCCACCCCCCCAAAAAATGTGGGGGACAGGAGTGATGTGACCATCAAGAGATCTCTAAAATGCATCCTTTCTCTAAGCAACTCCGTCTCTCAGCTGATACAACTTCTCAGACACATGGAAAGTTTTCCACAGTGCTGTGTTTATTGCTTGACACTAGTTGAGACACCATGTGCTATGAAATCGGGCTCAAATCTGCAATCTCAGCTGCTTGGCACACTGACATCTAGAGGCCTCTGAGGTTCAAAGCCAGCTGGAACAGAAAAGTTGGTCAGACTCCCGTTTTTCCCCCCCAAATATTTCTTTATTGAGATTATGTGACTACACAACTTTCACAATACGGTGGCATAGTTCTACTTAGCTAAAGTAAAAAAACACCTTTTAATCTTCACAATGATAGTCATCATTATCTTAATCTACAATGCTTATGAATTCTATGACCTTTAACAGTGAAACTGTTTATTTTACAAATCAGATGCTATGTACATGTCTTCCCTTTTACTTAGTATCAGCTGTTCCTCCTCATTCTCTCCCTCCCATCACTGCCCTTGAGTTGCTTGCTTAGTTCACTTTCATCAGTATCCAGTGCAGATGATGGGCCCTTCTGCTGTATTTTTTTCACCCGCTTTCCACTGGTTCTGTGCTCTGCTCCTACCTTCCTTCAGATGTGCATGTGTATACACCATGCCGGGCAACGGTGGCTGATGCCTGTAATCCTAGCTACTCAGGAGGCTGAGATCTGAGGATCTCGGTTCAAAGCCAGCCTGGAAGGAAAGTCCGTGAGACTCTTATCTCCAGTAAACACTCAGAAAACCGTAAGTGGCTCTGTAGCTCAAGTGGTAGAGCACTCACCTTGAGCTGAAGAGCTGAGAGACAGTGCTCAGGCCCAGAGTTCAAGCCCCATAACCAACAACAACAACAACAACAACAAAAGAATACTGTCATCTAAAAATGATAGGACAAATTAAGAAGAGGTCCTTTGTTTCCTTATCTTTGGGGTTCTTTTCAGTATGCCTGTTATTTTATATACAGGTGAAGAGGTGCTTGGGTATTACAATTTGATGCTTTTCTCCAGACTCCCATTTACAGATCATTTCCAAAATGCCTGGACTGGAGGCATGGCTCAAGTGGGAGAGCACCAGCCTTGAGCCAGAAAGCTCAGCAAGAGTGAGAGGCCCTGATTTAAAGCTCCAGTATTGGCACACACACAACAAAAGATGTTACGAGAGATAAGCCCTCTTGAAACTTGGAATGTCAACCTTCACAGAAGTTCATCATCATCTTCACATGGGGGTGGACTTGCTGACATTGGCTGGAATTTGCCTGCTCTGCAGAGTGCATTTCCTTTTGCACATGCCGGGGATGACTGACATAGCTGGGGCCGCCTCCTCAACTCAGGCAGGAGCGGCCATCCCCCACTTACCACAGAGGGGCTGCTGGGTGTACTCAAGTTCACCCTCACTCAGCAGGCACCTGACTGGTGGTTGAGCAGAAATAGGCTAGGCCCCCATTTATTCTGGAAATTTTCTCCTCATGTCATCCCTCGTTTGGGAGTCTGTGATGACCACTAACCACAGCAAATGGTGTTCTGTGGTTCGGTGACTTTTGTGGAAATCAGACCAATAGATTCAAGTTCAAAAGCTTGCTGCTTGTATTAAAAGATTACAGCGAGAGCAGTTCCACCTAACACCTGTTTTCCTACAACCTGTGAGTTCAGAGGGTGTGTGAGTATATGTATGTGTGTGTGTATGTGTATGTGTGTACACACACCAGTACTGAGGCTAAAACTCAAGACCTTGTGCTCTCATTCAGCTTTTTCATTCAAAGCTGGAGCTCTACCGCTTGAGCCACATTTCTGGCTTTTTGCTGGTCAGTTGGAGGTAAGTGTCGCTTGTACTTGTCTCAGCCTCCCAAGTAAGTAGGATCATAGAAAGGAGTCTCCTGTTCCCAGCTGGTTCTTTATGATTTCTGTGCTATAGATTTTGATGTCTCCTCCTCCATTTCTCTCTTTCTGCTTCTCTGGTAATGGTCACTGGGGCCTGGGCTTTACCTCACACATGGTATCTGCCACTGGGACTAGACCCCAGCCCTCTATCTTTATTCTTCTTTTTCTCATCTTTTTGAATTTTAATTTTTTGATTGTTACTATAAAGGTGATGTACAGAGGGACTTTCTCATCTTAAAGTTTGTTTGCTTTGCTTATATTTAATACACTAACTCTAGTTTCTTTTCCTGTCTCCCTGTTGTTTTTGTTTTTGTTTTCTTTTTGTGCTGGCACTGGGACTTGAACTCAGGCCTTCTCTTAGCTTTTTCACTCAAAGCTGGCACTATTACCACGTGAGCCACAGCTCCACTTTTGGCTCTTAGGTGGTTAATTGGAGATAAGAGTCACATGGACTTTTCTGCCCAGGTGGCTTTGAATCATGGTCATCAGATCTCAGCCTCTTGAGCTGCTAGGATTATAGGTGTCATCCATGGGCTTCCAGCTTCATTAACCTTTACTATTTTCCAAGTCTCTAGTTTCTTTTGCTCAGAGCTTTGCAAGTTCTTTCCTTCCAGTAACTTTCCATCCTTCTACAAACCTTGTTTGTTTGTTTGTTTGTTTTGTAGTTCCTTGAGGTAACAGTGAGGTTGTTTACTTGAGATTTTTCTTTTCTAGGCATTCATTGCTCTAACTTCCCTGTTAGGACTGCTTTGCTTTGTCTCATCAATTTTAGAATGTTGTTTTCATTTTTGTTTGTCTCTGGATGTTTAAAATGTTTCTCCTTCACAATTTATTGTTGCTCTCCACTGCTGTTCAGAAGCACTTTGTTTAGCTTTCACATACTTGTGAATTTTCCAAAACTTCTCCTGTTAACTGATGCCTGGTGGTCAGAGAGATGCTTGATATGATTTTAGTCTTCTTACATCTGTTGAGACTTGCTCTGTGATCTAACATAAGATCCACCCTGAAGAATGTTCTGGGCGCACTTGTGAAGAATGTGCATTCTGCTGTGGTTGAATGGAATGTTTTCTGTATGTTTGGTAGATCTGTTTGATCCAAAGTACAATTCAGACCTGATGCTTCTTTATTGATTTCCTGTTTGGTTCATCTGTCTGTTGTCAAAAATGGTATATTGATGGCTCTCCTATTCTTGCCTATTTATTTCATTATTTATTTCATTATTTATTTAGGTCATAGACTTGAACTCTGGGCCTGGGCACTGTCCCCCAGCACTTTAGCTCAAGGCTAATGCTCTACAATTGAGCTTACAGTGCCACTTCTGGTTTTCTGAGTGGTTTATTGGAGATAAGAGTTTCATGGCCTTTCCTGCCTGGGCTGGCTTTGAACCACAATCCTCAGATCTCAGTCTCCTGAGTAGCCAGGATTACAGGTTGAGTCCCCATGCCTGGCTTTTGTCTTTGTTTATTTGAGGAAGGGTCTTACTATGTCACTCAGGCTGGCTTTGAACTTGAGCTCCTCCTGCTCAGCCTCTTGACTTGGTCTCCACCATTGCTTTCTACCTCTTAGTTTTTGTTTTCTTGTGGCTTGCATGCATAGGAAGGGTAGGATTTGAACTCAGGGCCTCATGCTTGCTTGGCTGGCACTCTACTAATTGAGCAACACTTCTAACATTTACTTTATATACATCTAATGACTGCTGCATAAGTGGAAGGTTAAAGGTGTCAGTGGAGAATGCCACCCCATAGTTCGTGGCTTTTGACTGAGAGGTTGTTTCATTTTAGGTGAATTTTTCTTCTTAAAACAAATTGTTTCATGCAAGAAACAGGTTGGTAGCTTTATGTACTACAATTCCTGTGTCATGGATTAGCCAAGTGCAGCGGAAAAGATGCTCCTTTGTGGATGTTGACTTGAATTTGATCAGTTACTCTTCTTTGAGAATACAGTTAGGGAGCAGGGGTGCAGCTCAATGCTTAGCTTCTCGCATGCACAAGGCCCAGATTCCACCCAAGCATTGCTAGGGGGAGGGAGGAAAGAGTAGTTAGGGAGTTGCTAGTTGGTTTTGTGACTCTTGATCAGGGTTTGGCAAACTTTTCTTAAAAGCCAAGTAAGCTTTGCAGGCCATGTGGTTTTGCCAAAATTTTTCACACCTGTTGTTGCTTTTGTGGGGTACAGGAATGTAGAGTGTGTGTGTGTGTGTGTGTGTGTGTGTGTGTGTGTTTAATGAGGCTAGCCAGAGCCCAAGCAGACTTGAAGGAGGGTATTGACATAAAAATTTTGTGTAATGTTTATGTATCTCAGAATCTGATTTCCATATCTCAGAATCTGAATTTTTAGTTTACCAATTGTAGGGTAAGAAGTGGTGGTGGTTGTAGCTGGCTTGCAAGCTGTGACTTCTGTAGTGGGTCATCACAGAATGTTTTAGAAAGCATGGTCTATTCTGTGATTCTGATGCTAGCCTACTGTGTAGTTTCCCCTTCTGCTGGTGGTGATGTTGGTTCTGTGAGGGGCTATACCTGTTCGTGGTTATGGGATAAGGGATTTCCATTTCCATGAAGACCTGCCTGGCACAGGATTCCTCTACTGGCAGGGGAGGGTGGGAAGATTGGGGAGGGCAGCCCCTTGGAGCTTGGTGCAGTGGAGTGCTGGTCTTGCCACTCTTGTCACTGTTACCCCAGGGCAGGCATTCCTTTTTTCCTCGGGTAATTAAGTCATGCTAATTACTGCTGTTTCTGGCACTCTGCAGTAGCCTAATTGGGAGGTGGTGAAATGAAGGGTTCTTTGTGCCTTCTGGGGCTTCACAGACGCCCCAATTAACAGCACCTGCTCTTGCTAGGGGCCCCTGGCCTGCAGGTTCTCTACCATGGAAGTTCCGCTTGTACTGGGGCTCACACTCCAGTTGCAGGGAGCCGGAGGGGTGGATGCAGGCTCCTCTGGCATTCTGTTCATGGTTGAATTGCCTGTCTGCCTCTAGACAACTTGGGTACAACTTTTGTCTCTTTCAGGGCGGGAAAGGACGCATTGGAGTGGTCATATCTTCCTACATGCACTTCACCAATGTCTCAGCCAGGTAGGATGCACACAGGGCCTGGCTCTCTTGGGGTGGTGGAAGCTGAGACTGGACAGGGTGGGGGTGGTTTTCTTCCTGGATGTTCCCCTGTCCCTCAGTTACTACTCTGTGTCTCATCCCCAGATCCTAGGTTTATACTGGAGATAACAGCATCTTTTGATTTGCCCTGCTATGTGTGTTGATAAGAACTTTCCAGAAAGGAAAAAAAAAGTAAGCTCAGGCAGTTATGAAGTAGATTCGATACTATTACTGATGACAAAACCAGAGTTCTCGCTTGCCGGTAATCCTAGCCACTCAGGAGGCTGAGAGCCGTGGATCACAGTTTGAAGCCAGCCCAGGGCAAGAAAGTCTGTGAGACTTTTTTTTTTTTTTTTTTTGGTCAGTTGTGGGGCTTGAGCTCTGGGCCTGGGCACTGTCCCTCAGCTCTTCAGCTGAAGGCTAGCACTCTTCCACTTGAGCCATAGCACCACTTCCGGCTTTTTCTGCTTATGTGGTGCTGAGGAATCGAACTCAGGGCCTCATGCATGCGAGGCAAGCAGTCTACCACTGACCCACCTTCCCAGCCCCTCTGTGAGACTCTTACCTTCAGTGAACCACTGAAAGCCAGGAATGGAGCTGTGGTTCCATGGCTGTGGAGCTTTGAGAAAAAAAGCTTACCCAATAATGGGTGACATCAGTTTTTTTCATGCTGTAGCACTGAATGTCTGCCTATTCTCCCAGTGAACCTGTGAGGCGGTTATTACCATTCCCGTGGTGCAGATAGGGAAACTGAGGCTCAGATGTTGGTAGCTCCTTATGATCTTATGCCCCTGAATGGGCAGAGAGGGAAGCCAGGATTGGCTCAGTTCTCAGGCGGTGAGAAATAATGCTGAGGACTTCTGAGGAGCCACCTGCCTCCCCTCAGCTGGGCTCTGAGACAGCATAAGGACCTCAGTCTTAGTCCAATCTTCCTGCCTTGGGGAGCCAAGATCTATTCCACTCAAACAGAAATTTCACTTAGAAAACAACTTCCTTGGGTTCTTCAGTGGTAGCTTGATTGCTTCGCATAGTAAGCTCAAAGATCTGGCCTTGATCCCCAGGACAAAAAAGAAAAGAAAATACCACCCCTCCCAGGTCTGCCTTGGCACCCTCCCCAGTTCTCTATGGCAGCTTTGTGAGTGTGAGCCGTGGCACCCGAGCAAATGGAAGCCTGTTCATCCTACCTCACAGACCTTCTCTGCAGTGCTGAGGGAAAATTGACTTTTGGAATGTTTTCTCTGGAAACAAATTGGGGAGCTGGTGGTGCCTGCCAAGGAGGAAACGCGACCCCCCACCCCAGTGAAAATTAGAGCCCACTCCCCCCTTGCTGGGTGAGAGCAAGCATTGTGTGTGTGCCAGACACATTGAGATTCCTGGAGACAGTGACCCCTCAGTTCTGCCAAAGGCATAACCACATGCAGCCTGGCTGATTCTGTACAGAGACCACCCGAGCATTTCTGTCTACTCCCAGAATGCAGTTCTGCCTGAACTGTGGGCAGAGCTGCAGCTGGGGAAACTCAGAGGAGAAGAGCTTGACTCATTTACATCATGTCCCTGGAACTCTGTCTGGAAACCCCATTCCCCCCCCACCCCCCAGTTGCACGTGTCAGGAAGTATGCATGCATCTCTGAGCCTTAGTCCCTGGATGGTGGGCATTAGAGCCAGGCCTCTCTTGAGTGCTCTCTGGCAGCTCCCTGTAGGACAACTTGGATACTAGCAGTCATTAATGCTGGTGCTTTGAGAGCTAGGTGCCATTGTAAGTGCTTTTCAGCTCAATGGACTGACGTTCTTCTGCTGTGTCTCCTGCTGGCCAGGTTTCTGTTTTGTGGATATTGTATCATTCTTTTAAGCACTTGACAATTTGGCAATCCGGGTTGCTACAGTTTTTCTTTAAAACTTACGTTGCTTCCTATTATTCTCTTTTTCAGGGCTTGTCATGTTGAACCTATTCTTAGATCTACTCTGTGTGTGTGTATGTGTGTGTGTTTGCATGTGTGCATACATGTGGTATGTTCTATTACTTGAGCCACTCCCCTGGCACTTTTTGATTCAGTTATTTTTCAGATAGGGTCTCGTGTTTGCCTGGGCCAGCTAGGCCTCCGGCATAATTATTGGCTGAAATGAGGTCTTGCTCACTTCCTGTTTAAGCCTTTATCATAAGCTGTCAACAGCGCAAAGAAAGAACTAATATTAATACCAATGATGCTATTCAAGGTAAACACTGGCCATCAGGATGTGTCAGGATTAAATTAACCAGTGAATTTTAGAAAAGAGAACAGTCAATGGGTGGACATGTAAGTGCACATCTCATCTTAAAAGATACAGTGTGTGCGCTAAGTGTGTAAAACACCGCTGCCTAATCAGCTCCGTCCATTTGTGCCAAGCCCCTAGTTCAGACACATCCACATAGCAAGTTAGCCACGTGTAGCTTTCCATGAAAGGCAATCACATTCATTTAGAATATTTCCCCTTTGTCCTTCTGCCTATGTCTGCTGTTTTGGGTCTTTGTTGTCATGCCCCACAATTGCCGAATGGATCGTGTTTCTGAAGAGGCTCTCCCGCCTATCAGATTTTCCAAAAAGCTTTTGGCTCACACAGGTCTGAGTTACTAAGTCTTTTTTTTTTTGTCGGTCGTGGGGCTTGAACTCTGGGCCTGAGCGCTGTCCCTCAGCTCTTCAGCTCAAGGCGAGTGCTCTACCACTTGAGCTACAGCGCCACTTCCGGTTTTCTGGTGGTTTATTGGAGATAGGAGTCTCACGGTCTCTCCTGCCTGGGCTGGCTTTGAACCGCGATCCTCAGATCTCAGCCTCCTGAGTAGCTAGGATTACAGGCGTGAGCCACCAGCGCCCGGCTCTGAGTTACTAAGTCTTAAATGCAATCACATTCCACTGCTTATTCTGAAAGCCAGTAATGCCCTGTAATCAGATTTCTAGAAGATTCTGTGGACACTGCATGTGGCTGAGTGGAGGTGGAGTTGAAGGGCAGATGGGCTGTTGGAAGGCAGGTTACCTTCCATAGAGCCGTTTGAGCCATTCAGCCTTTGAGCCACCCATCCTGAACCATGTCCTGCCTGTTCCTGGCAGTGGCTCACAGTGTTCGAATCACGAGGTGGGCATGGATGGGCATGTTTGTAAGCACAGATGGGCGTGCTCCAAACTTGCTCCCTGTGTCCTCTTGGTGCTGAGGGACCAGGGATGAGTTGGGGGACTGGTGTAGGGGCGCAGCTGGTTGCTATGAATAGCCATGGGCTGTCCTGTCCTGTCCCACCCTGCCTCCAGACAGGCTGGGATGCTACAGACTTAAACATTTTCTCTCTTTCTCTCTCCCAACCCCCTCTATTCCCAGTGCTGACCAAGCCCTGGATAGATTTGCAATGAAGAAGTTTTATGATGATAAAGTTTCAGCTTTAATGCAGCCTTCCCAGAAGCGGTATGTATCTGTCTTTTGGATAAAAGGAGGGGAAAAGTGAATGGGATTTTACCTTTAAACAAATGAAGACTGAAGGCTGAGTGCTCTGTCTCCTCTGCTTCCCATCCTCACACAACACAACCTTTGGGTGATGCTAAAGAATATGAGGCTGAGATCTGAGGATCACGGTTTGAAGCCAGCTTGGGAGGGAAAGTTCATGAGACTTATCAGAAAATGGGTAGTGGCGCTGTGGCCCAAAGTGGTAGAGTGCAAAACTTGAGCAAAAAGAGCTCAGTGACTGCCCAGGCCTGGAGTTCAAGCCCCATGACTGACACTTCCCCCACCAAAAAAAATGAGGGGAGGGAGCGGGTCACACCAGAAGTGAGGAATGAGCCATCCAGCATTCAGCATGGTTACCTGCCTCACAGGTGACCCTCTTCTCATTCCATTCAGTCCTCTGAATGGAGTGAGTGAGTTTTGATTTCCATGGTTCTGGAACTTCTTTTTGCAGAGATCAATGAATTTGATCAGAGGATAGAGGGTGGATGCTTCAGGCCTTATAGTTTGATGTTCTTGTTACCACAGGCAGTATGGAAATGGGTGATTGTGGTCATGTTCTAATAAAACTTTATTGACATAAACAGGGTCCCAGGTCATCATAGGCCTCCTGTACTATAGCAGCTCTCCCTGAAGCTAAGGAGAGTTTTTCTTTTTTCAGGAATGGAGTCACTCCATCCCTCCATTGCTTGAAATGGCCCCTGGAATTGTTGGGGGGGGGTGGGTGGGTAATAGCCAGGTAGTAGCAGGATTTTCTCCTGTACTGCCTGCCCTTCTGAGCTGAGGTGATAGGCAGTAGGAAAGTACTTTCTCCCTCTGTGCCTTTCCTTTGCATACATGGAGCCAAGCACAGAGCTGGCATCCCTGCAGTTTTATTTTAAGCCAAACATTAGAGAATTGACCCAAGAATTGCTCAGATAGTTGCAAAATGCCCATCTTGGGCATGGGATAATTGTCCTCCTGACCCTTTTGTGTGAGGAGTTTGGATCCTCCACACCTGAAGAGTTCAGAGACAGTGCCCAGGCTCAGAGTTCAAGCCCCACAACCCCTCCCCCCCAAAAATCTAGTTCTAGAATATTCATAATACCAACAATTGCATATTCTCAAGTCATATGAAATAGCAGAGGAGTTTTACAGAACCTCTGTAAGTAGATGGAAGCATCTACTGTGTGTGTGTGTGTGCGCGTATGCTGCTTACACACATGTGTATGTGTTAGTACAGGGGCTTGAATTCAGGGCCAGGTAGCTGTCCTTAAGCTTTTTTGATCAATGGGGGTGCTCTACCACTTGAACCACATCTCTATTTCCATCTTTTTGGTGGTTAATTAGAGATAAGAGTCTCATGAACTTTCCTGCTCAGGCTGGCTTCAAACTGTGATCTCCAGATCTCAGCTTTCTGAGTAGCTAGGATTAAAGGCATGAGCTACTAGTACCTGGCCCTCCCATCTACTTTTTAAACCATCTTCCAGTTATTTCCTGCAGTGTAACTGTTACCAGCACACATACACACATATACACACATGCACACGCACGCATGCATGCATGTACACACACATTTCTTTCTCTAATATTTTTGTTCTGAGGTTGGTGGAATTTGTGATGTAGCAACTTCTAGACTCATAGGGTTACCTGTGATTGTTTCTGCATAGCTTATGCTGTGAACTGAATCTGCAGACAGTTGGGAAGGTGGTGACTGCAGAGCCAGTTTCAGAGGACAGTCTGGCCCTGGTGGCCTTGTTCCTCCTGTGTAACCAGCCATCAGTGAACAGGTGGCTCTCCTTTGAGAGAAAACAGTTCTGCCATCACCCTGCTACTCCTCCATGGAAGAGACCACTCTGTGCAGTGTGATAAGTGGACCACAGTCCCAGAGGGCACAGAGGGCGACTTGCTGTCCAAGCCTGGGACAGGAGCCTCTGTCCCAGCCTCCACATCCTAAGGTGGCATGAAGCTTACCTCAGGGCATGAGGGTTGCTTGGCTGTACCCCCAGGTGACTCCCCAGCCTCCTGAGTCTCCGAATGCTTAGTGTTTGTACAGAACCATCAGCAGCCCTTCGTCTACGCCGATCCCTTGGTCTGGGTGCACACTGGTCCTGAGCAGGCACAGAGCACGAAGGGCTGTCTCACCTGCTGCTCCCTGCAGACCTGCCCATACCTAGTCCAGGTGCCCATGGGATTCTCATGGCCAAGATTGACCTTGGATGTGCATTTCCCGTCGTTGAGGGCCTGCCAGTGCTGAAGGGAGGGAAGAATGTCGTACGAGGGGTGACTCAGGTGTTCCATGCAGGCTCATGGCCGCTGAGCCAGATAGCCAAAAGTTCCTCAGTATGGGACTTAGATGACGAAAGTAGACAGGTCCCCATTTCTGTATGTGTGTACAATGGGGGTGAGGAGCTTGGAGCCCAGCTCCAAAGCACACCACAGGGAAAGCCCAAAAGGAGCTGGGAGGAGGCCAAGCTGCCATAGGCTGCTAATCTGGCCTTCTGGAGGCACAGGCTCCTGTGTGAATTTTATTCTGTTCCAAAAGAGAAGACCAATTTGCTGCCACAAAGGCCAAAACATCCTTTTTTTTTTTTGCTGTGAGTTATACTATAATTAAACAGGTACACTTCTCTAAAGATTTTTTTTTTTAGAGCATTGACTATAAGTTGGTCTCTCTCCCTCTGTCTTGTCTCTCATCTCTTTCTCTTTGTTTCTCTGACAGTATTGGACATTGAACTCGGGTCTTCACACTGGTTAGGCAAGCGCTCTACCACTTAAACCATACCCCATCCTTTTTGTTTTTCAAATTTGGTCTTCAGATAGGATCTCATGTTTGTGCCTGGAATGGGCCTTGGACCAGGATATTTTGATCTCCATTTCCTAAGAGGCTGGGATTACTGACATGTGCTACCACGTGTGGTATTAGCCATTTTGAATATATGTACTAGCTATTTCCTATTGCTTAGTTAGCTTTGTCTGCAGATTCAGCTTCTTGGATCTTAACTGGGTCTGCATGTTAGTGCATGTTCATGTAGGTAAGCTTGGGCCTGTGACTATGTCCATCCTGAAAGGTGATGGTTCTAACCTCCCTCCGGGATGTGGTCTGGTGTCTGTTGCTTCCTGTGTAGGGCTCTTGTCAGTCTCAGAGATGCATAGGTGGTGAATGGATTTGGTGTTTTGGAATCTGGGTCCCTGCCCCCTTTAAAGACCCTGGGGGAGGAAGATAATGAAGCATCTATGAGCTGGACGCTGGTGGCTCACCCCTGTAATCCTAGCTTACTCAGGAGGCTGAGATCTGAGGATTGTGGTTCAAAGCCGGCCTGGGCCAGAAAGTCTGTGAGACTCTTATCTCCGGTAAACCACCAGAAAGCCAGAAGTGGCGCTGTGACTCAAGAAGTAGAGCACTATCCTTGAGCTGAAGAGCTGAGGGACAACGCCCGGGCCCAGAGTTCAAGCCCCATGACTGACCAAAAAAAAAGGCAGCATCTAGGCTTTGATGGGGGTTGTACCTGGGGAACGGGGCCCATCCTGAGCGACCTGGGTGTAGAGGCTGGCTCTGGCTCCCCAGTGCACAGGAAATGAGGGAAAAGCACAGGGAGCATCTCTGAGAGTGTGATCTGGATCTAAATGTGTTCCACCCCTGTTGCCACATAACACCTCATGAGCACCTGTGACCAAGTAATCCTGGTATAAACTTTCCTTTTGGAAGGGTTCATCTCATCTGTGGAGGCATGAGGTCCGAGGCTGAAATTCAGAGAGGAAAATTCCCATGCTCCCTGCCATGATTCCCCTGAGTGGTCTCAGGCTTGGAGGCAGGATATAAGGACAGGGGACAGCACAGGAGGGGATGTGAGATACAGCAAGAGCCCTAGGGTCTTGGAGGTTAAAGAGCCTCTTGGCTGGAGCATAGGGTGGAGTGGTTTACAGCTGTTTCTCACACAGCAGCAGGGCCTGGGTCCCAGGTGCTGGCCTTGCCTAGAATGAGTAGAGGAAGAGGCTTCTGTGGGCATCTGCGGATGGGACTTGTGTCCCTTAAAAGTGTGGATGGAGCCCCTGCCAGGGTGTGGGTTGGGAGCCATGGTTTGTGTGTAGTGGACAGGGTGACCTACGTGGCCCCTCCAGCTTGCTTGGTCTCAGCGGTGGGAGTTGTGGTTGGAGGCTGAGCACTCCCTTCCCGCAGGTACGTGCAGTTTCTCAGCGGGCTCCTGTCCGGCTCTGTGAAGATGAACGCCTCTCCCCTGTTCCTGCATTTTGTCATCCTGCATGGTGCCCCAAGCTTCGACACAGGGGGAGGTGAGTGGCTTTCATGCCTGGTGTCTGCCAAATTCTAGCCCAACCCAGCCCAGCGGGGGCTGATCCTGGTCCCCAGGGCTGAAAATAAGCTTTCCATTCCTGTCTGCAATGTCTATCTCTGTGTCTGGGCTCCCAGGCCATAGACATGGCAGCCCTTCTCCATGTGCATGGAGCTCAGGCTTGATGGGACCCCACTAAGCAGTTGATCAGATAAGGAGCAGGCAACCAGCAAAAGGACCCCAGACACACCCAGGACAGGGACTCCAGAAGGCCTGTGCTGTCCTGGGTCATCTATGCACTTGGTTCCAGGTTCTTCTGTGTGACCCACCATGACAAGGCCTTAGAGCTCAACCTCCTTCCTCTTTAGATTAATGCCATGAGGAAGCCCATAGTGTAGGGATGGGGTCAAGACTCTGTTCCCCTGGTTCCATCCAGATAGGTGTGTGTTCTCGCTCTCTATATTTCTCTTTCTTTGTCTTTCTGACCCTCTCTCCCTCCTGTATAGAGTTGCTCTCTAGATGAAGGTCTGTGTAGTGATTTGATTTTTACAGGGGTATTGGTCTCTTTCAGCATGCCGGCCCTTCCTGAAGCTCTACCAGGCCATGCAGCCTGTGTACACGTCGGGAATCTAGTAAGTGCCCAAGTGTGGTCTATGGATGGTTCAGGGATGATGGTGCAGGGGCTGTGGAGGATGCCAGGGGCACAAGCCCTAGGGTAGCTCTGCCCCTGGCTCACACAGGTGTCCCATGGCTGCTGCTCTAGTGGCCTCATTAAGGTGCTGGGCCCTGGATCCTCCAGGGAGGGAGGGCCATTGCTGATTGGCAGTGGAGATACTGGAAGGGGTTTCCTTCTGTATTTTATTTCTCTCTCCTTTGCATTTTAGATGAAGGAGGCATACATACTCTCAGATTTGTCTGAGTTTTTGTTCTATGTGATTTGTGAGCATGAATGGAAAATGAGTAATAAAGAGAACCAGTGTTCTACCCTCAAAAAAGAGCCATTATCCCATCACTGGGTTCGAACTGGACCCTGTGCACATGGATGCCATCAGCCCCCAGCTCTAGCTCCTCTGTCTGGGCTATGTCAGTCTCTGCTGGGGCCTTCCAGTCAGTCTCAACACTTGCTGATGCTGTCAGGACCCACCCTGGCCCAGGAAGTTTCTGAACCTTCTCATCTCATCTCCACTGGGTAGATTCTCTGAAAGGAGATTCTTGGACAAGGGGAATGTTGGGCCTAATTTAGGAGTTTTCAGATGTGTGGTTCGTTTTTCAACATGTCTTCTGCCCATGAAATCGTGGCATTGCATAACCATCTACCTTCTTGTTATCCCAAAGCAATGTTGGCCCAGAAAACCCAAGCAGGATCTGCATGGTCATTGAGCCAGCCCAGCTGCTGAAGGGGGACATCATGGTGAGTGTCCATGTCTGCAATCATGCTCGCCTTCCAGTAAATGGTGACGTTGAAGGACAAAGCAATTGTATCTTAGAACTGTAACACCCTCTCTCCCCCCATCCCTCCCACCATACTCACAGAGAAAAGACAACCCTGCAGGCATAAGAAAAGTACTTAGCTTTTCATTCATTTCAAGGCCTTTGGTTAGTTTTGGAGTAAAAGTATTTTAATTAAAGGAGAAGAAAAAAAAAAACCACTGTTCTTGACTATCAGTTATTATAGAGACACTGGATATATGTAAACTTGAAAATAACATCCTGGTTCCTGACCTAATTTGTAATTGTCACATGACTGTCAGCCTCCCAGAGTGCCGCTGGAAAACTAAAACACGTGTTTAGCATTAGGAGCCAAGTACAAAAGGTGTTGTTACCACTTGGCTATGATCACA
Organism: Dipodomys merriami; assembly: GCF_024711535.1. Classification (NCBI taxonomy): domain Eukaryota; kingdom Metazoa; phylum Chordata; class Mammalia; order Rodentia; family Heteromyidae; genus Dipodomys; species Dipodomys merriami. The sequence continues at coordinate 629,771 of NW_027206601.1, forward strand.
ACAGTGATTTCTTTAGATAATATTGTTTCTTGGGTGTGTTAGTTCTTAGAGAAGGAGACTTACTTTCTTCTTAATCTGTCTTGAATATAGAAGAACTCATACATGTAAAATAATGTTAGGAAAGGTTTATTGTTTTTCTTTTTTTTTTTTTTTTTGGTGCCAGTACTGGGACTTGAACTCAGGGCTTAGGTGTTAGTTATCCTTAGCTTTCTCACTCAAGGCTGATGCTCTGCCGCTAGCACCATAACTACTCTTTTGGCTTTTTGCTGGTTAATTGGAGACCAGAGTCTCACAGACTTTAGTGCGGGGGCTGGCTTCAAACGAGGATCCTTATATCTCAGCCTCTTAAGTCCGCAAAGATTTTGGACATGAGCCACCAGTGCCCAGCACACATTTAGTTTTGTGAGGATCAAGTGAGTGAACTCACATAAATCTAGAACAGGACACCCAGAAGTTCAAGGCCATGTTATATGGCCCTGAAGCATGGCAATACATCATCGCCACCAGAGAGACCATGACTCAGCCTTGGGCAGCCATCACCTCCTCCTGCCGGGTGAGACTCTGGCAGTGTTCCCGCACATTCTTGCTCCCATCATTCTGCATTCCAGCCCTGTCCTGCCCTGTAGTGGGCCCCACAGCCTGAGTACATGGTCTCAGGAAATAGCTTGTGAGCCTGGCTGTGGCCCCTGGAATGTAGGGGCCTCTTGGTAGAGTTGGAGTGAGTGGGGGTGGAGCTGGAGAGGAGAAGAGCCAGGAGTGGGTGAAGGAGAGCTTCTCAGATAGACACCCTAAACTCAGCTAGGGGCATCATCTGGGAGCTCACGGAGCCAGCTGCTGCTCAAGATCGGGAAAGCTCAGTTGCTGCTGTGTGTTGCAGCTGGTTTTGTCGGGGTAACAGATGAGGCCTCCTAAGAGGTACCCGAGGCTATGGGAAAGGCAGCCCCCATCACGAGTCACTGACCAGAAGCTCTTCCTAAGTATTACGACCTCTTTGGGCTAAAGAGCCCATTTGCCTGAATTCAGTAACTTCTCTGGTCCTTGGCAGGAAGTCTGGATCAATTATATTTGAATCTTCTCCTCCCAAATTAGTTTCTAACTTCAACTTTTTTTGTTTTGTTTCAGTACAAGGGCTTGAACTCATGGCCTAGGTGTTGTCTCTGGGTTTGCTCAAGGCTAGCACTCTGCACAGCTCCATTTCCGGCATTTTGGTGGTTAATTGGAGATAAAGGGTCTCTCACATTTTCCTGTCCTGCTGTCTTCAAGTCTTGAGCCTCAGCTCTCAGCCTCCTGAGTAGCTAGGATTACAGGCATGAGCCACTGATGCCTGGCTCTCATTTGAACTTACGAAAGTCCAGTTGGTACTGAGGAGAGACCCTGTGAGGCCATGGATGGGAGGGACAGGCCAGTGAGCTTCTGTTTTCTCCTCTGCTAGGAGTGAGACACTGAGTTAGGATTGGGACTTGAGGGCAGTTGTGGGTGGGGCTAGGTGGGTATCCCTCTTCACACCATCTGAGGTCTCTGAGGTCCTTGTGTGGGGCCTGTATGCCACTTTCAGGCCCCACGTGCCATTTTCTAGTTGTCATGGGAGGGGGCAGAGCCCATTTAGAATGGAACGCCATGAGTGCATTTCTGCCTTGGAGGGAGCAGCAGTACAATGTGGAGCACTTTAGGAGCAGGAAGTGGGAGTCGCTGGGAGTTCCAGATGATCCCAGATGTGAGTTCTTTGAGGCACAGAGAGGGGTGTGCAGGCCAAGTGTGGGCGTCTTGTGGGTGAATGTCATGCGTGAGTTGATGTTGAGCCTCGTGCAGATTTTGTCTCAGGAAGAAAGGACCGTGTTGGTATGGGTATTGGTACACACAGGGTCCCACCCATTCCTTTTTATGATGATCTTCAAAGCTAGCTTAGGCTACTTTTATCAAATGCCATAGACTGGGGAGTTTGTAAGGGACAGCTTGTTCCTCATTGTTCTAAGGCCAGAAGTCTGAATCTAGTGAGGAGCTACTCTCTGATTGAGAGGGCATCTTCCCTGTGTCCCCACGTGATGGGGGAGGACCTTTTTTGTGGGGTGCTAGTTCCATTTATGAAAGTCTATCCTCCTGACCTAGTCACTACCCAAGGCCACTACCTCCTAATGTTGTCACCCTGGGGCTGAAGATTTTAGCATCTGGACTTGAGGAATATACCTTTCAGTCTCCAGCAGTGCCTGTCAATCTCCTCTGTGCTCCTTCCTTGCCTAACTTGGCTGAGTCCTTTCTGGTTCTTCTCTGTGCCTCTTTGCTTCTGGTTTAACCTTGGCCTTTCTTTGTCCTCTTTCTCTATCTGCCATAGGCTCATGAAAGGGCAGTTTGTATCTAATGTCCCTTGCTCGCTGTTTGGCCCAGTTTCCTTTCATCTGCTAACAGTGGCTTGATCCTCTAACTTGATCCTCTAACTGGTCTGTGGCCCTCACCTCCATCTCCAGCCCCAAGTCCCTTGGACATTTTCCCAGCTGCAGCTGAACTAATATTGTCCACACTGTCATCCTCTGACCTTGTCTGGCTCTCAGCTGCCCTGTCTTTGCTTGCTTCAGACTCTTATATCCTCAGCCACTGAGTTCTACCCACTGCCTTTGCCAACCCTGTCACTCTGTCGCCGTTTGTTGAGACTCCTTGCCCACCTAAACTCGAAACTTGAACTTCCTTCATCTCTGATACCCCACTAGCCCAAATCTCAGCTGTGTAGATTTGTCACTCCATGAATCATGCCTCTTACGGCCTCTGTAATGGCGGGGCCTGATTCAATGCTTTCCTTCATCCAAGGTCAAGGTCAAGGTCAAAGGAAGAGATGGATGCTCTGAGAGACCTGAGAAACACAAGAGGAGCGGAATGGTTGTTATTTGGACTCAGGGCTGGTCCCTACCCTGTCCATAATTGCCATGATCACCTTCTGCACCCAGGACCACCTTGTAGCTGAGTAGACAATTAACTAGCTAGGGCCACATTCTCAGCCAGTTAGCCATGCCAGGTTCTTGGAAGAATGTTTATGTTAGCCAGCCTTGTGCCAGGGATACTACAGGCCTCCCCGTTGAGCACCCACTGTTCAGTGGCCATATGGCTGTGATTTGGTGGCAGAGCCCAGGCCTGTCCACAGAGAAGCAGAAACCAGACCTGTTGGTAGAAATGGGGAGCCAAAGTTCTGGAGTTTGGGCATAGGGTGGAGCCAGGTGTCTCTAGAGGTGAATTCATGCCACAGGGCACCTCATCCATGGATGGCTTGTTTCCATTAGAAATGCTGGCAAATGGGAGATTGTAGATCTTTGCACAGGAGATAATAGCTTCTGATAAGATAATTTCCTTCCTGCACCCAGTTTCATTCCTCGCATGGAATATTTTTAGGATTGCATTATGGTTTGATTTATGCTTCCTGTGTTTGTGGTTCCGTTTTGTCCACTCTATGTTTGCTCTCTGCAGTGTTATCAGATGGGAGCTGGGTGATGTGGGTGACAGCTGAGGGGGCATGTTTCCATCATAGAGGGGCTCATTTCCAGGTACCCTTCTTAGATGTGGCCAAGAGGTTTAGTCTTGATCTTGGAAAACTTAAATGCACTTTTAACCCATTGTATTGTTTTAGACTGCTTAATGTTGAGGCACATCACTACAACATTAGTGTGTGTGTGTGTGTGTGTGTGTGTGTGTGTTACTGGGTCTTGAACTCAGGGCCTTTTCCTTCCTCTTGGCTTTTTTGCTCAAGACTGCTGCTCTGCCATTTGTGCCACAATTCCAATGTTTGCTGTTTGCCAGCTAATTATAGATAATAGTCTCACAGATTTGTCTGCCTAGGCTGGCTATAAACCATGATCCTCAGATTTTAGCCTTCTGAATAGCTGGGATTACAGGCATGAATCACCAGTGCTTAGCTCATACTGGGCTTCTTAAACCATAGGGATTTATTTTCTCATAGTTTTGGGAGCTGGAAGTTCTAGGTCAAGGTATCAGAAAGTAGGTTTCCCCATAGACCTTCTGTTGTGCTTGTGGATGCCCCTCTCCACGACCTACCCTCTGTCTCTGAGCCCTAAGGACAGCAGTTATAATTCCCAAGGACCCATGCCAATGGCCTATGTCAACTAAAAGTGCTTTATAAAAATCTTGTTTCCTGAGCCCTTCTACTTATAAGTCTGGGAAGACAAAATTCAGCCATATGCCTCTGCTCCTTAACTGAGCTATTCTAGAATGCTTAGGCAAGGACCTAGTATTGTTGGTTTGTTACCAGCTATGGTTTAGCTATGGTTTGTTACCAGCAAGTACTGATGAGCAAATATCCAAAGCCTGTGGCCTTTGGGGTTTGGATATGTAGGAACACACTCAGGCCCAGCTCCCAGAATCGAGGTTCTAGTAGTTTAACAGATGAGCAGGGACATAACTCACACATAAAGAACGGAATGTGCTGGTATGTGCCCAGAGATGAGAGCTGAATTCATGTGGGGCAAAAGAGACCCTTTCCTGCAGGCTGTACCGGGAGCGGCTTCGGGGCAGAGCTGGCAGCTGTGATTCAGAGGAAAGCCAGGTTGTCACAGTCAGCAGTTACTCAGCTCTATAGTTGACATGCCCAAACTCAAACATCTTGATGCCATGGGTCTACCTGAGAAGGACCTCAGAGGTCAGCCCAGGAAGAAAGAATGCCTGCACATGCCCCTTGTTGTCATGGCTCTCTAGGGAGAGATGTTTGAATTGGTTCAGCTGACCTGAAGTGTAATGCAAGAGTAGTCTTTTCTTGCCCCCAAATGGACACACAGACACACACACACACAGACAGACACACAGACAGACACACAGACAGACACACAGACAGACACACAGACACACAGACACAGACACAGACACACACACACACACAGACACAGACACACAGACACACAGACACACACACACAGACACACACACACAGACACACACACACAGACACACACACACACACACACACACACACACACACACACACACACACACACACACACACACACACACACACACACACACACACACACACACACACACACACACACACACAGCATTGCTCTCACACATTGTCCCTGAAGGTGGCGAGTGTTGGCCTGCTCTCTGGCTGCTCTGCTCTCTGGCTTGCTTATTTAAGCTGGCTTGTTGGGTAAGGTCAAAGTCATCTCCCGGTTGACTTCTGAGCCTTCATTTTCCCACTTCCACCCTGCGTCTTGTCCTTTTCAGTCTAGCAGGGCCCCCTTGATTTGATCATACCTGTCTTATGGGCAGGTAAATTTATCTATCTTTGCTCATGAGAGACTGTATCCTCCGGTATGTTGGTAGAGATCAGGTTGGTGTCGTCAAGTTCATAAGGATGCAAAGGGAAAGCAGAAATCCATTTGTTATTTGTCTGATTTTAGAAACCAGCAAATGGTGTTATTACTGGTAACAGCAGTTGACATTAACCCTTTGTCTGCATTGGCCTGCACATCACTGGCGCATTCCCTCTGCCCCTTCTTACACCCAACCCCTTCTGGTGTGTGTGTGTGTGTGTGTGTGTGTGTGTGTGTGTGTGTGTGTGTGTGTGTGTGTGTGTGTGTGTGTGTGTGTGTGTGTGTGTGTGTGTGTGTGTGTGTGTGTGTGTGTGTGTGTGTGTGTGTGTGTGTGTACACACTCACATGTGCCAGTACTGGGGTTTGATAGATGGAGATGAGTCTCATGGCCTTTCCTGCTGGACTTCAAACTCTGATCCTCAGACCTCAGCCTACTGGGTAGCCTACTGGGATTACAGATGTGAGCCACTGGCACTGGGTTCCCTCCTGTCTTTATAACTCCCTTTTCATAAAAGGCCAGTTCACCCCTCCCTAGATAGGAAGGACCTGGAGCGGCTCCGTTGTCAACAGGTGAGAGGCGGCACTTTGGGGAGGGCTGCTTGCTCACTATGCAACCCTGTTCTGGAATTCGCATGGGCTCAGGTCCAGTAGGGGTTGGCTGGGAGCCCGGGGCCTGATCTAGCTTGCCCCCCTCCCAGCGCACATCTTAGGTCAAGGGCTTGTAAACACTTTTCTGCCTACATGCTCCATCTTGCTCCCTACCTGGGCAAACCATAGCCACTTGTTTTTTGTCTCTGTAGTTGCTATTCTGGGACCTTGTCAGAGTCCCTGGACTTGTTCACTCAATGAAGTGTCCTCAAGAGGAAGAACAATGCTGTTTGTTGTTTCTACCTTGTAGGAAACCAGGGAGAGTGGAAATGTCCCCTCTCTACCCCAGGAAAGCTGTGTGGGAAGATAGTACCTACCATTGCATTCTTTTATTATTATTATTATCTTTAAGTAGTTGCACTTTTTTTCAGAAAAATGTTTTCTTAGGTTTTATTGTGAAGAAAAAATTGGGTATTTCCAGCTGATATATTTTTTCTTTTTTTTTTTTAATTTTTTTTTAATTTTTGGTCAGTCGTGGGGCTTGAACTCTGGGCTTGGGCGCTGTCCCTCAGCTCTTCAGCTCAAGGCGAGCGCTCTACCACTTGAACTACAGCGCCACTTCCAGTTTTCTGGTGGTTTATTGGAGATAGGAGTCTCACAGTCTCTCTTGCCCGGGCTGGCTTTGAACCGCGATCCTCAGATCTCAGCCTCCTGAGTAGCTAGGATTATAGGCGTGAGCCACCAGCGCCCGGCTTCTTTTTTTTAAAATATGTTTTTTATTGTAAAAATAGTGCACAGAGGGGTTAAATTTTTTTTTTCTTTTTGCCAGTCCTGGGGCTTGAACTCAGGGCCTGGGCACTGTCCCTGAGCTTCTTTTCCTCAAGGCTAGTGCTCTACCACTTGAGCCACAGTGCCACTTCCAGGTTTTTCTGTTTATGTGGTACTGGGTGCATGCTAGACAAGCACTGTACCCCTAAGCCATATTCCCAGGCTGACCATTGCATTCTTTTAGATTATTTTGCATCTCCTCAGCCTGGGTAGGTCTTCCTCTACTCTGTCCACTCCATACTATGAGCTCAGTAGGTTTTCTCCCTCATCCATCCCTCCCCCCCAGCAGCTGGGATTGCATACATTTTTGGGGTTGTGAATTGCAATGTTGAGGCAATTTAAAATCATTACTGTCCAGCTCTAAGGGTGATCATGGTTCTTGTCAGTGTGCACCAGGTAGGTGCTTTGTCTTAAGGTTTAACTGCAGTTGACCTTCAACTATTACTAGTCTTACTCTTCCTTGAGGCCTGCTCAGCCCCACCAGCAGAGATGGATGAGAGTGTGGCTGCCGTTTCTGTTAAGGGTTCTTTGTGACTTTGCTTGGAGTGCCTCTAACTTGGTATTGTCCTTAACAGTGGCTACTGGTGATGATTTGAGTCGGGGAGGCGGCACTCACATGGGAGAGCTAACTTCTGAACTCAAGGCCACCAGCCTGGGATTATTGCCTTAGTGCTGATGTCCTTGATGCTAGGTGCTGTTTCTCCTGCACTTGGAGAGTTTGAAATAAAAATGTATCCCTGTGGTTTAAGAATTAAGCATGGCTATTGACCTTTCAGCTTTCCCTAATGTCCAAGTGGGCTGGCTCTTTCTCCACTTGAGACTTCCACGTGCCTGCCTTTTCTACTTGGTGTACTTCCAGGGGCCAAAGCAGGGCCTGGCACCTTGTTACCATTAACTTAACATCCTGAGAAGGGCCCAGGCTTGTCTCTATACTACTATAAGAGAATTAGATTAGGCCAAGGTTTTCACACTGTATCCTTAGACAGAAAGGGAACAAGGTGTGTTCAGAGCATTGGTGGACATTGTTACGTGGCAGTGATTTTGGAGGGGGATCGAGGAGGACTTCAATTTGGCCCTGGGCTCCATGCCTGGGCTTTTTCAGTCAAGACTAGCACTCTATTGCTTGAGCTACAGCTCCACTTCTGGCCTTTTTGGTAGTTAATTGGAAATAAGAGTTTATGGACTTTCCTGCCCTGGCTGGCTTTGAATAGTGATCCTTAGATCTCAGCCTCCTGAGTAGCTAGATTATAAGTGTGAGTCATTGCCTCTGGGCTCTCAGCAGAGAGAGTTTTGAATGTCAAGGACCTGCTCTCTGGAGACCCTTTAGACAATACAGTAGATGTTCCTCAAAATACAAAGGTTGGTGCCAAGTCCCACACGGATCTGAGGCTACTTGGGTCATATATAAAATGGGGCAGTATTCACATAGCCTGTCCATACCCCTCTCTAAGTCATCTCCCAATTACTTACAATGCCTAATACAATGTAAATGCTACATAAATAATCATTATCCTGTGTTGCTTAGGGTATAACGACAGCAGCAATATCGGAATATGTTTAGTATAGACTCTGTGTGCACGCACGCACATGCGTTCACATGTACTTGGGCTTAAACTGAGAGCCTTGAATTCTTCCCTGACTTTTTTTGCTCAAGGCTGGTGCTCTGTCACCCCCACCACACCTCCACTTCCAGATATTTGGTGATTAATTGGAAATGTGTCTCACAGAATCTTCTGTCCAAGATGGCTTTGAACTATGAACCTCCTATTTGAGCCTCCTGGGTAGCTAAGATTCCAGGTGTGAGTCACAAGCTCCTGGTTCCCATACCAGACACAGCCTTGCTTTGCCTGCTGAGTGTAAGGGGCTCACTTCTGATCTCTGGCCAATAATGCCACAAAATTTTCTTGACATTGATAATGACTCGACTTTGCAGTCTCTGGAGGGCACCAGGGCAGGGTCTTTGGCTGGAAGTTTCAGCTCCAGGACTGGCCCTTGGTGTGGTGGGGCTGCTGTGATGGTGAGCAGAGCTCACCTGCCGGCCAGGAAGGGAAGTTGGGTGGGAGGCAGAGAGTGTGTGCAGGCGTGCATGCCAGCCATCTTACCTGTGGACCTTTCCGGAATATGGCACCGCAGGTATTTCCTGGCATGGGGATTTGCCAGCAGACTTTGGATTTCAACCCATAGTCTTCTGCAAGGAGCAGCATCACAGAGTCTGGAGGGTGCCTCATCCACGCCTCACCCTTCAGGCCTGGGGTGTGAAGTGTCAGTGTTTGTGAGTAGCTGCCGGGAGTACCTGGAGCATCTGGAGCCGAAACTACACTGCCCAGGCATCCTGAGCTCCTGGGGGAGGTGGTCAGGACCCAGCGGGCCTGCAAGAGGCTCAGACTTAGAAACAGTTGTGCAGGCTGGGGAGACGACTGCATGGTGAGTGAGCAAGTGAGCCCCTGTCACTCAGAGCAGGTTGAAGAGGAGGAATGTTCTTGAAGAAATGAGCTGTCACCTCCTCCAGGGGGTCCTCCCAGCTTCCACTCAGAGCTGTGCTTGGTGCTGTACTCGAGTCTGCCTCTTTTCCTCTTTGTCAGCAATCTGAAACTTCCTTGTGTTTTCAATCTTTGATTCTCCCATGTATTAATAGAAATTGAACCAGGCCTTGATGGATCATGCCTGAAGTCCTAGCTACTTGGGAGGCTGAGATCTGAGGACCATAGTTTGAAGCCAGACCCATTGGGAAGTCTGTGAAACTCTTATCTCCAGTTAACCACCAGAAAGCCGGAACTGAATGTATGACTCATGTGGTACAGTACCAACCTTGAGCAAAAAAGCTAAAGGACAGTGTGCCCAAGTCCTGAGTTGGTACACACAAAAAACTTGAGAGAGCAAGACTGGCTCAGACCTGGGCTCTCTTCCTTTCCCCGGTGTCATCTCCCCCTCTTGCTGGTACCCATGAATCCTTGGAAGTGGGAAGTGTTTAGTCTCCTTCCTATGCCTGGGCTGAAGCATTGGGCCAATGGCAAGTATGGTGAGAGTGGATCATGAGGGTTTTAAGGAGGATTCGGATGCAGCCAGAACATTCTGGAAGGATAGCTGGCTGCAAGAGCAGTCTTTGATTGAGTTCTCCTGAAAAGCCAGGACACAGAGGAGGAGAAAAGACTTATAGTCAGGACGCCACTGGCCATTGGGAAGCCAATAGAGGTCTTCCCATTCCTCCCAGTGCTGCTTGCCAGTGGCAGTCTGCTAAGCCCAGCCCCTGAGGGCCAGCCTGTGTCTGTCCCTACATGTTTACAGGAGTCCAGTGGCGCCTGGTATGCAGCAAGCGATCAGCTTGTATTTGTCAACAGGGAACATTGCGTGTGGCCCTGGGTATGTCTGTTGTTTATCAGCCTGTTTCCTGGCTGATAGCACAATGTACACAAGTCCTGGGCCTGCTTGCTAGCCCTGGTGCCCAGCTTCCCTGGCTTCCTTGGCTTCCTGGGCATCTTTTTCTGTAGCTTCTGTGGGATGTTTTCTCTGGAGACTGGGCGATGATGCTGTCACCCAAGGAGTGTACAGCATGGCTGGTTGTGGGTCATGTTTTTGCTATACCGCCTCTTATGTAGATTTGTAAAGTCTGTGAAGTTTCCAACCTACCTTGCACCATGAAATGTGGTCTTCAGGAAGGGGCTGCTCAGGGAGGCATCCTGTCCATCTCCCATGTGCAGAGTGCTCTCCTGCTCACTGAAGCTCACTTGGAGATCAGAGTCCCACGGACTTTTCTGCCCTGGTGGTGTGAGCCACTGGTGCCCTACAGTGTATCTGAAATCAGAAAAATCTTAAATGTTTTCAATTGGAAAATCAGAATTGAAAACAAGATTTCCGATGAAAGGTAAACTTCATCACAATGGGTTGTTCAAATCTGGAAATAAAGAAACCATAGGATGCTAACGCTCAGACTATCTGATCAGACTTCCCCAGGGGCCGCTTCTGTGGTTCACAGGGAGGTGGGCCTGTCTCACACTGAGCTGATCCTGATATTTTGGAACTTTGCTTCCATTGAAACAACACAGGATCTCAGGGAGGTGACTCGGGTGTCTTCACTGTCATAGCACGGGCCATGTGCTTGTGTGTCTCCCATCCTGGCATCTTCAGACCCACATTCACAGAATTCCAGCACATGTCAGTGTTCATTGGCTGCATCTGTTCCGAGGTGGAGGCCGAGGCACATAGACCATCCTCTGTGAGTGGTGGGCTCTTCCACAAGGCTCTTCCTCACCTTTTTTCCCTTTCTTTCTCTCTTTCTCAGGTGAAATGCTACCATAAAAAGTACAGGTCGGCCACTCGTGACGTAATTTTCCGTCTGCAGTTCCACACTGGGGCTGTGCAGGGCTACAGGCTCCTGTTTGGGAAGGAGGAGCTGGACAATGCCTGTATAGGTATGTGGGGGGCTGGCCTTGTCCATGGGGGATCCTAGAGATGCTCTTCTCTGTCCTTCCTACACTCTCTCTTCATTTCACATTATGCTTGTTGACAAAATTCTTACCAATATAAAGAAAAACTGTTGGGCACTGATGGTTACGCCTATAATCCTAGCTATTCAGGAGTCTGAGAGCTGAGGATCATGGTTCAAAGCTAACCTGGACAAGAAAGAAAAGTCTTATGAGACTCTTATCTCCAATTAAGTAGCAAAAAGTCAGAAGTGGAGCTGTGGCTCAAGTGGGAGAGCACTGAGTAAAAAGATCTAAGGGACAAAGCTCAGGTCCAGATTTAAAATCCGAGAAAGCCGGGCGCTGGTGGCTCATGCCTATACTCCTACCTACTGAGGAGGCTGCGATCTGAGGATCTCAGTTCAAAGCCAGCCTGGGCAGGAAAGTCTGTGAGACTATTATCTCCAATAAACCACTAGAAAACTGGAAGTGGTGCTGTGGCTCAAATGGTAGAGCACTTGCCTTGAGCTGAAGAGTGCAGGGACCACGCCCTGGCCCAGAGTTCAAGCCCCATGACTGACTGAAAAAAAAAAATAGTCAGAGGAATGACACGCAAAATTTTATTTTTAAAGCTGATGGTGGATCTGTGAAGGAAGACCACAAAGACAGCATGGAAGCACAGCTACTATGCATTCATATTTGGGTGCAGTGCTGTACTGATGGATGTGGCAGCACACATACAGTACATATTGGGGGTCCTCATCTCCCCACATGCTGTAATGTGTTTTTTGTTTCTTTTATGCAGATGATCGATTTCCTGACTACGGGAAGGTTGAGTTAGTGTTCTCAGCCACACCTGAGAAGATCCAAGGTAGGTAGTGGGGAGAACGCAGCGGTGGGGCTGGGTGTTGGCCTCAGTGGATAAAGATCCTGGCAGCATTGGGGACTGTACGAACTCCCACCTTTGCAGTATGTGGAAAGTTTGAGTAGCGTTCTATTTTAGTTATTTTGTTTATCTTGGGACTTAAACTCAGGGCCTGGGTGCTGTCCCTGATCTTTTTTGCTCAGGGCTAGCACTCTACTGCTTTGAGTCACAGCTCCTTTTCTGGTTTTCTAGTGTTTAATTGGAGATAAGTGTCTCACAGACTTTGCTACTGGGCTGGCTTTGAACCGTGACCCTCAGATCTTAGCCTCCTGAATAGTTCGGATTACAGGCATGAGCCACAGAGCCCGGTTGTTGAATAACATTTTGAAGACAAGCAGAAAAAAACAAAAAGACAAGCAGATATTGGGCAGAGATTGGAGGAGCCCTACCATGTCCCTGGAGACCCTTCCAGGTTGGGGTACCTGCCAACAACCCAGGAACCCCTTCAGGCAGGGGTGTCCTGAAGGGGCCCTGATGGTTTTTTTGGCTTTACATTCCACCTCCTATGAGCTTGTGCCAAATGTTTACATTAACAAACAGCATTTAAAAAGGGGACTTATAAGACAGAATACAGCAAATACCTGAGTACAAGACAGATTCTCACCTGTCTCATAGAAGCCCATTTTGGAAGAAGCGAAATTCTGGGCAGTGGTGGCTCACACCTGTAATCTACTCAGGAGGCTGAGCTCTGAGGATCATGGTTCAAAGCCATCCTGGGTAGGAATGTCCCTGAGACTTTTACCTTCAATGAACCACCAGAAAACAGGGAAGTAGTGCTGTGGCTTAAAGTGGTATTCAGGTACAGTGTCCAGGCTCTGGAGTTCAAGCCCCACAGCTAACAAAACAAATAAATAAAAACTAAACCCTGTCATTCAGGTCAGCTGACACTAGGGATCCTATTTGTGAATGTTTCATGCTGAGATTTCTTGGGAGATACACTTAGGCTTTAAACGCAGGACCACACGTTTGCTAGAGGTGCTGCATTGCTGTGCCATACCTCCAGTTCTGTTTTTGCACTGGTTAATTTTGAGCTAGGGTCTTGCTTCCTGCCTGGCTGTGTACACCTAAACTGTAATCCTGTTTTTTTCCACTGGAATGGATGCCAGGTACATGCCACCACACGCAGTGCCTATCATTCAGAGTCTTTTCTGCTTGGGAAAACCTAGATCCGTGATTCTCCCAATCTCAGCCTCGCTGGTAGCCAGAATTTCAGGCATGAGCCACTGATGCCTTTCGTTTTTTGAGTCATTCCTGCAGCCCTCCATTTTTAATACCTTAGGTAATAATCACCCTTTCCCCAGGTTTCTTGTCATAGATTTAGATACTTTATGTGAGCAATCCTGTTGGTGTTTGTTGACCGACTGAAGGCTTTGTAAGTCTCAGGGCCATGCTCAGAGTCTGGCATGAGGCACATTTGTCCTCATCTGTCAGATGATCCAGAAGTTGTGCTCTGAACCACAGTCCACAAATGACCCCTGTCCATCCTGCAGTTTCCCTGAGCTGTCTTAACTGTTGTTTGATTTGTCAGAAATCCTGCCTTCTGCCTGTGATTAGCTCCCTGCTGTGGGAGGAGAGATGGCAAGTGTAGTTGTCATTGTTGCACTCAAGTCCAGAACCTTAGCAGCCCTTACCCTTTGTGTCAGGAGGCCAAAGGGGCTGGGCCTTGCCAGGACTGACGTTCCCATGTGCCCCACAGGGTCTGAGCACCTGCACAGCGACCACGGGGTAATTGTGGATTACAACACGGCTGACCCTCTCATCCGCTGGGACTCATACGAGAACCTGAGTGCAGACGGAGAAGGTGTGTGCTCTTATCCCACAAGCAGGGGCTGATGGGGAGGGGCAGGGAGCATGGGCATTCTTTTAGAGTCAGAAGGCACAGGGCATGTGTTCCTGAAGACCAGGCGTGGGGCTTGGAAGTCAGGGCTTACTGTGGTTCTGTCATAGCGAGTGGATCGTCAGTAAAAAACACTCATACCCCTCCTTGCTGAGGTGGTATGAGGGAGGAGAGGGGTAGGGTCTGTTGGTCAAGGGCCTGTGCCCTTCTTTTTCTCCCGTTGTTGTTGTGCGTGAGGAATTACAAGCACTGGTCTCAGCCTCCTGCTTCCTGTTGAGCTGCACCCCTTTGGCTGGGTAAGGCTACACCACTTCAGCCTCTGTGAGTATAAGTCTGTCTTGGTGAACATACTTGCTGTTCACACAGAGTATAAATATGCACCTCAAGGCAGAAAAGGAGTGAATGGACAATCATCTGCATCTAGGGGTTACTCAAAGGACCACTTATCACGAAACACATTCTTGGAGAACTCCATTCCGTCCTCTGCCAGATGCTCAGGAGCTGGTGTGGGAAGAGGCGTGTCACATGCTGTGTGTCTCTGAGCTGACAGGGACTCGGGAAGGTGGCATTTGTGGCTGCTGCAGGGGATGCTGGTTGTGTCCTTAGATGGGACAGCAGCCTCCCCTCTAGCTTGTGCCAGGGAAATGCACGTGGCTTCCCAGGCTGTGCAGGCTGAGATTTTAGTAGAAGGAATTGTTGGGATATTAGATACACATAAACCTGAGTTGGATTCAGGGCTGGAGTATGAATGCTATAGGTGTGAAAATTTGGAGGTCAGGGAGAAGCTGAAGAGGAGATGAGACTTTATAAAATCTACCAGTATACTTTTTTTTTCCCTTGGTCAGTTTTGAGGCTTGAACTCAGGGCCTAGGTGCTGTCCCTGAGCCTCTTTGTGCTGAAGGCTAGTTCTCTATCACTTGAACCACAGCGCTACTTCCGTTTTTTGAGTGGCTAATTGGAGTCTCACAGGGACTTTTCTGCTTGGGCTGGCTTCAGATCATAATCCTCAGATCCAACCTCCTGAGTAGCAATGATTACAGACATGAGATGCCAATCCCAGCCACCCGGTGTACTTTTAGCTTCCCACTCAGCTAGGATGACAGGTACACACCACCTACCCCCAGCTGTTGGTTCAGAAAGGGTCTCACCTTTATACCTATAATGATCTTGAACCACGATCTGCCCCCAATCTCAGCTTCCTAGGTAATGAATACTATGTAGGAGATAGTATTGGTGAGGTAATGAATGTAACCTAGGAGGTAATATTGGTGAGGTAATAATATTACATAGAAGGCATTACAAGTCTCCAGAACCCAGCTAAGAAGCCCTCTTATTGCTGTGGTTTGGGAGGGGCCATGACCACAGGAAGGGGTGTCTGGAAGTGCAGGTCCTAGGGCAGTCTATGTGCTGGTGGTAGATGTCTGGTGGGCAGCATGGCCATGTGGATCTGGGTGAGGAATCTGCTGTAGAGCAGAGATGTGTTCTTGTGAGCCCCTCTGCAGGTGCTCTGGCCTTGTCTCTGGGCTGGGTCTGAGCCTCTGGCCCACCTGGAGCCAGGGTTTATCATTTTACAATCAGAGACTCAGCACTGACGGGCCCAGGGCCATATAATACAGAATCTGTTAAAGATTCATATGGCTTTATATAGAAAGAACAAAGACAATAAAACAGTTGTGTTCTTTTGTCCTTTAGGATTTACATGAGAATTTATAGAAAATGTATGGAAGTGTGTGTGTGTGTGTGTGTGTGTGTGTGTGTGTGTGTGCGCGCGCGCGTATGTATGTACTGTGTTGGCTACTTTTCTGTGACTGATAAAATACCTGAGACAAACAACTGAATATAAGTTTTATTTTAATTCACAGTTTAAGGGGTGGGGGTGGGGCTCTCAGTCTACATTTAATTGGCTGTGTTGTTTGGGGCCCTGTTGTGAGATGGATTACCTGGCAAAGAGACCTTATGGTGCCAGGAAGAAAAGAGAGAGGGAAACCAGCCGAACCAGGGGAACCCAATGTTCCCTTCAAGGGCAGTTCCCAACAGCCTAGATTCCTCCCACTAGGTACCTTCTCCCATTGGCTTCACCCTGGGGGGCCAAGCCTTTAACAAAACATGGGCCTTTGGGAAGATATATCACTCAGACTTTCCATTGCTGTGACAAATACCCAAGAAAAACGATTCAAAGGAGACTTTATTTTATAAACCTCACCGTTTCAGTCCATGATCAGCTAGCCCCATTTCTTTTAGCTTGTTGGCAAGGCAGAAGCATATGGTGGGTGGGCCTGGCTGAGGAAAGCTGCTCCTCTCATGGCAGCAGCCAGGAAGCAGAGAGGGGGAAATGGGGAGAGAGGGAGAGAAAGAGGAGCAGGAGACAACAAGACACATCCTTCACAAGCTCAACCCTTCCTGGATCAAGCCACACTTTCACAGTTCTAGCACCTCCCTCTGCTTTATTCACACTTCTGTTCACCCTTTGAGTCCATGACAAAGGCAGAGCTCTCATGATCCAATTACTTTCCCCAAACTGTGCAATGCTTACACTAGGATCAGACCTTCAACACACAAGCCTTGGGGGCAGGGGGCATATTAAAGCCACACCATTCAGCAGAACATTCCAGATCCATATGACAGCAGATACCTGCATGCATTACCAGAGCCTTGCCCTTTATATACCCTGCTGAAGGAGTCAAAGTGGACACTACTCATGGCCCCAGAAATGTCTCCTCGTCTCACTCTGTGCGGGCACAGTCACTACATGCTGCACTGAATAACCTCTCTGGCTTAAGGAAGAATTGCTTTCCTGGTTCTGGAGGCCAAAAGTTCAAGTGCAAAATGGCCACACAGTCGGGTTCTGGCGAGGGCCTCTTCTGGTCACTCATCACTAGGTCTTGCTTCTGTCTTCTGTGGCAGGAAGACAGTGAGAGAGCTCACCAGGCCTCTTCTAGAAGGACACCAACCTCTTCACCAGGTCTCTGTCATTTTCTCCAGCCATTAAAGAATGAAAAAGTAGAAAGTGTTTAAACAGTAAGTCGGTTTTGAAAGTGAAAGGAGAGCCTTGAGTATAAAGTTGCCCTAAAGAGGCTTCAAGTGAAATCCTGGGGGGGGGCATTTGTTTTTTTTTTTTTTTTTTTTTAGTATGGGGGCTTTCCTCCCACATCCTGTCCCCAGGGCCTAGCACATATTGCTGAGCTGAATCTTTTTGTTGGTTGAGTAGGCACCTAGGGCATTTTGGGAAGAAGCATTTGAGCTGAAGCCCGAGGCACTACAGGACCAGAAGCACCGAGATGAGCCCCTTATTATCAGGCACAAATCTGCCTCTTTTAATCCCTGTTTACTTAACAGTTCCCCATTCCCCCCCTCCCCCCTCAGCTTAACCTTCCTGATCTAATCACCTCCTAATGCCATCTAATTGGAGCTAAGGTTTCAATACAAGAAATGTGGAGGGAAACAGATACTAGCCTTCTGATGTGAAAAGTGGCAGTTCCCTGTGGAATGGGGTTGGCCAGTATAAATGGGATGGATGTCCCATGCTGCAGGCTGTGTAGGTAGAGGTGCCAGGTATCAGGGGCCAGGAGGATGGATGCCCCAGAGAGTCCACACAGGTGTATCAACTGCCAGCAGGTGGGTCTGGGTGTGAGTACAGAAGGGCTAACAGCAATCAGAGGAGGGGCAGATGTGCGGTGTGTGAAAGAAACTGGGAGAATTGGACAGATGCGCATGGGAGAGCGTGGGGTTGTGGGGTTGTGGCAAGGGTGCCAGGCAGAGAGAAATGTGCACTGCAGCCAGATTCATAGCTGTCTTGTATGATAGCATGAGGGTTGGGAATGGGGGTAGATAACCCTGCTTCTTCACTTTAAATCGCAGTGTTAGGAAAATGGAGGAGAATAGAAAAGGAGTAGGCCGGACTCAATCTTCAACAGGTGAGGACTGTTTATTGCCAGTGAGGGGCACAGACCTTTCCATGGGTTTGGAGGTTGTGTGAGGGACTGGATATTGGGGTGGGCTTATATAGGCCTTAACAAGGAAGCAGAAAATTCAAAAAAAACCCAATGCTCTACCTGGGGTGAGGGGCTATTGTGCCCTGGGTGTCAGGTCACTGGAGGAAGTAGATAGATGGGGAAAAATATCAGGCCACTGGGGGGAAAATAGGCTGCTGCTGAGAAAGACCACGTCCCTACCAAAAACACCATCTGAGTCAACCATTCTTCCAATGCGCTGGCCTAAGACTTCTCAGACTGGCAAAACAAAGGTTGGAATGACCTGCCTGCAGACAAGCACGTGAGTGAGCACCTGGTGCTTTGCTTGACCCTGAGGAATAAGGCAGGACTCAATCCTTCATATCAGTGTTCTTGTGAATGAACTTGCTGTTAACACATAGCTGTTAACATCAGGGGTATGTCTCCACCTAACACATCTCAATATAACACATTTCGATTTGGCTGTGCAAATGCCATAAAGTACTTACACATGTAAGTGAGGCTGTGCTAGAACACATATGTGTGTATGGGGATCTTTGATCAGAAGGTTGTAGGATGGTGTGATACATATGTTGGGGCTTGAACTCATGCCTGGGTGCTGTCCCTTAGCTTTTTCACTGAAAGCTGGTGCTCTTCTCCTTGAGCTACACCCCCACTTCTGGCTTTTTGCTGGTTCATTAGAGAGTCTCATGGACTTTCTGCCTGGGATGGCTTCAAATTGTGATCCTCAGATCTCAGCCTCCTGAGTAGCTAGGATTAACAGGCCTGAGCCCTGGTACCTGGCTTCGTGTGGTGTTTTACTGAAGTCCGCTCAGGGAGCTGTTGAAGACATGTTACACGAACCCCTTACTCACACTCTGGGGGTCCCCCTGCCCGTGATTCCCATTGGTTCCTCCCCAGGGCACAGCAGAAAGGCTTCACTAGAGTCCACTCTGAACCCCTGCAGCTGTAGTATTCCGTTAGCTGTTCCAGTACAACTTAACTTTCCAGAAACCTAGGTTGGGAAAGGAATTCAATGGAGTGATTTTTTTATACTTTTCATTTTGTAAATTAGCTGGTGTTTCGATGAGATTTTGGGGAAATGCAAACTATGATAAAGAAGGAAAATCCCTATCTAGATAAAACACTTACCTTCGGTATGTTATGCCTGGTCTCCAAATCCTATTTAAATGGATCAGGACAGGAGCAGGTCAGTATTATTTTAGAACCTGAATTTTCACTTAGCCCATGTATGTAAACATAAAAGTGCATGTTAAAAAAGGTTTCCATTAAAATGGTGACCAACAGTGCGTTTGATCCTACTGCTGTGCTTTTCCAGGGCTTCTGCATTTTCATTGTAACACTAAGGCCACAGCCAGTGCTAGAGCAGAATTGTGACCCATGATGGAGAATTTTGTTCTGCCTTTTCTTCTCCCTCCCCAGCTCCAGCTCTCCCCAGAACCCTGGGTCTGGGGAGACCGGCTTTTTCCAGCTGACTGTAGTTTCCACTCTTGCTTGGAGTCTGATTCCTGTCCTGTGTCCCTGGGTAAACGCCTGGCCCTGGCAAGCAGAAAGTGGAGTGTCAAACTCAACCAAAACCCTATGGTGGCATTAGTCCTAAGAGCTGTCTGGAGCTTTGGGGAGTTGAGAAAGGTTTGGCAGCCTATGAAATGCCTTTTGTTTGCTGGAAAATGTTTCTGTTCCCACCTCTACTGCTAATCTTTACTGGTTATAAAAAAACACAGAAATGTTGACATAAGCTGCATTTATCTCTAGAAAGTATTGTCACTCAGGGATGGGCCCCTCTGTTGCTGCCTTCTGTAGAAAAGCACAGACTTTTCTGTCTGAGCATGATGCCCAACTTGCTTTTCTTTCTTTCTTTTTTTTTGGGGGGTCCAGTTGTGGGGCCTGAACTCTGGGCCTGGGCTCTGGCCCTCAGCTCTTCAGCTCAAGGCTAGCACTCTACCACTTGAGCCACAGTGCTACTTCGGCTTTTTTCTTTTTGCTTATGTGGTGCTGAGGAATTGAACTCAAGGCCTCTGGCATGCAAGGCAAGCACTCTACCACTGGGACACCTTCCCAGCCCCTGATGCCCTACTTTCTAAATGAAGAGAAGAACCGGCCTTGAATCTATTCTGACATGGGCCATCCAGCCCAATGGTTCCACTTGAAGGCACAATGTGTTCAGGGTCACTTTTGCCCTGTAACTCTGTCATCCTGGAGGGCTGTGGCTTGCTCTGCTTGCAGACTGTGGGGTGCTTAACCCCCTACCCTTATCCCAAACCCTCCCCTTCAACAAGAAAGATTGTCTCAGGACAGTTTTAAAGCTAAAGGAGCCCCATTTGAAAGGCTAAGAAGCAGTTCCCAAGAGAAATTGGAAGCTCAAGAAGGAAAGAGGCCTGGGGTCCCGATGGCAGGCACAGACAAGGGCGTCTTAGGTTCAGGGTGGCACAGGACAGGATTCTTGGTTGGTGTACTTCCTCGTTTGGGGCTGGGTATTGTGCTGAGTGTCCCAGGATCTCATACTTTCTTGTCAACCAGCAGGGATGGGGGTGGGGGCTTTTACTTGGCTAGTAGAATCAGTGATTGGCCCCAGAAGAGCTCATGGCCCTCAACATGGCATGTTACCACTAGCAATAGACAGGACAGGTCCTGCCTGTCCTGCCTGTTCTATCTCCTCTTGTGGCCCAGTGTAGTGGAGACTCAAGCTTCACTCTGCCCCAATATGCAGTGTGCTGTTTGGGGTACTGTGCTACAATCCCATCTCCTTCCTGTTCCTTCAATCTGGTCTTTTCTTTTTTTGGGGGGATCCAGTCATGGGGCCTGAACTCTGGGCCTGGGCGCTGTCCCTCAGCTCTTCAGCTCAAGGCTAGCGCTCTACCACTTGAGCCACAGCGCCACTTCCGGCTTTTTTTTCCTGCTTATGTGGTGCTGAGGAATCGAACCCAGGGCCTCATGCATGCGAGGCAAGCACTCTACCACTGAGCCAACTTCCCAGCCCAATCTGGTCTTTTCTTACATGAGAGTCAAGTCCTGCTCTCTCTCCTCCCTTCTTCTGGCATCCACACTTGGTTCTTCCCACATTGCTCTGAGTGATTCTGTGTGGCGCTCTCAGATCCCACATCACCAGTGCCCAGGAACAAGATTCACCTCCATTGATCTCCACATTGTCCATACCCTTGGCCATGCCCACAGGAAGCTCGGCTGTCTTCTTTGAGCCATGCCTTCATTTCCATACTGGCTTTAGTTAGATGGTCTAAACACATCTTCCTTCAATTCAGAGATTTTTTTTGTTTGTTTGTTTGAAGGGGTACCAGTCCTGAGGCTTGAGCTCAGGGCCTTGGTATTGTCCATGAGTTTTTTTGCTCCAGGTTAGCATTCTACCACTTGAGTCATAGCTCTACTTGTAGCTTTTTTGGTGCTTAATTGCTTAAGAGTCTCACAGATTTTCCTGCCCAGGCTGGCTTTGAACCTTGATCCCCAGATTCTGACTCTTGAATAGCTAGGATTATTGGTATGAGCCATTGGTGCTCAGCCAGTTTGGAGATTTGTATTATTGTGCATGCCATTTTCATTCTTTATCAATACTAACACATTGAATGTACAATTTTCTCTCAGTATCCTCAGGGAAGTCTTTCTAAGACGTTCTCCCGCCCCACTCCCCCCAGCCAAAACACATGGTTGCCCAAGTCCCCTCTATAAAATGACATGTACTTGTATAGAACTTGCACACACCCTCCCATAGACTTTAACTCATCTCCAGACTACTAACAGTTACACTGATCTAGTACAATGTAAATACTTGTTTCATTGGATTGCTTAAGGAGTAATGACAAGATAAAAGTCCACATGTCTGGTACTGATGCAAGTGTTTTTTGTTGTTTTTTTTTTTAGTATGTTCTACTCACAGTTGCTTTTTGTTTGCTTGTTTATTTGTGTTGGTACTGGTTTTGATCCTGGGGCCTGGCACTATCCCTTAGCTTTTTCACTTGAGACTGACTTGAGCTGTAGTCACACCAGAAGGCTTTTTGAATCTCACAGACTGGGTTAGCTTCAAACTACAATCCTCAGATCTCAGCTTCCTCAGTTATATAGGATTGTAGGATTGAGCCACCTGTGCCTAGCTTCACAGTTGATTGAATCTATTAATTCAGAGCCTTCAGGATGACTGTACATTATCTATATCTATATCTGTCTATCTATCTATCTATCTATCTATCTATCTATCTATCTATCTATCTATCTATCTATCTATCTATAGTTTCCTTAGAATGGGCCATAATTTGAGGTATAGGGTCAGGAATTAAAGAGTAGAAGAGAGCAGCTCTACTTCTTCCATGTAGAGAGTGTTCTGAAGAAGACAGCCCTTCCAGGCAGGAAGTACTATAGGGAGCATGTTCATATACAGGATGGAAGGCAGATGGGATGGGGCACTGGTGTTCAGCAGGTCATATTTACCAAGCAGGGATGTGTCAGGCCTGGTATATGCTGGGAGAAAATGCAGGGCTGGGGGACCCAGAAGGACAGCACAGTGCTGGAAGACCAGAGGATGCCCTTCTGGAGGGTAGGGAGGGTAGTGAAGGGGGAGTAACACCCCCCCCCCAATCCCACAATAGAGCAAGACATCTCTGAGGATGCAGGGGAGCAGGACTTAAGCTCCCCAGGAGATGGAGAATAAGATTTGACCACAGGTCCAAAAGGCCTGCCTGCCTTCCTTCCTTCCTTCCTTCCTTCCTTCCTTCCTTCCTTCCTTCCTTCCTTCCTTCCTTCCTTCCTTCCTTCCCCTTTTTGTGTAGTACTACAGTACTAGGGCTTTGTTGTTTATTCGTATGGTATTGTGGCTCTGCCATTTGAACTACACTTCCATTTTGTTGTTGTTGTTGTTAATTGGATATAAGAATCTCAGATTCATCTGCCCAGGCCAGTTTTGATCCTCATATCTCAGCCTCCTGAGTAGCTAGGATTCCAGGTGTGAGCCACAGGTGCCTGGCGAGGCAGGGAAATGTCAAGAGTGCCCTCCATACTGTTAGACATGGGGCTTGCAGAACTGCTCTGTTACTTTAGTACCTTGTCTTGACCTAAGGCTTTCTGGCCACAACCCCTTGCTGTAGTTCAAAGGTGAGCAACATGAAGGACCTTGCCTTACTGGGTTTGGGCTCTGCCACTTTAAATGGATACCTTTGTAATCATTCCCAGACAACCACAATTGTCTAGCGCTCTCAAGTTGGCTGCGGAGCAGACAGTCTGAGGGGCTCGGGATTGCTCTGCATCTTTGCTGTAAGATGCAGTCCTGAAATAGCCTTGCTCTCTGCTCAGGATGCCCTGGCAGGACTGGGCCGCTGATGAGAGCAAGTTGCATCTTGAGGTGTGCTTGACCGAGCTGTGCTTGAGGTTGGCCATGGGCTCTAATCATTCACGTGCTGCTGTTCTGAAAGTGGATTTAGAAGCTTTCCTCCCCCAAACTGGAGGATTTCTAGGTTTGGGAAAGCAAAGTAAGTTTTGGCAGGAAGGCCACTGGAATCTGCCACATACGCCTCATGTCAAGCTCCGCCTTCTGTGCACTGCTTGGGCATGCACAGTCCTCCTGCCTATAGGAAGGTTGGTGCACTACCCCAGTGTCCAGAAGCCCATCCTTCTCCACTGGTGTCTGGCCCCAGTGGCCACACAGCAGATGTTTGACCCTGCACCAGCCAGTGGAAAGCTTTCCTTAGATCTTACCTCGGTGACATAAATAAAAGAGTATGATTCACCAATGAATAATGATAGCTATTTGGGAATAGAAATGGCCATAGTTAATTACAAGTAAAGGGATATTACCGTTGGTTTGATTTTTGTTTCCAGGTTTTTATAACAGGGAATCACTGTTTCTTTGAGGCTGGCCTTAAAACCCCTTATGTATATAGTCCAGGCTGCCCTGGACTCATCCTCCCAAGTGCTGAGATTACAGATGTATGCTACCATACTTGTTAAAGGGGAAGGGTTTTAAAGCAACGTGTAACATTTTGAGGCACTGATCCCTGAACATCACCATTAAGAACATGAAGTGATGCAGGTTTGAAGTGGAACAAAAAGTTGTGGGGCAGATATCCTTGCAGGACTTTTGCTCTAGGAAGTTTGTGGTGGCTCTTGAGGAAGGTAGAGACCAGCCATTTCAGCAGTGTTGTAAGAGAGCGCTTTCCTCATAACCTCCCTTCTTTTCTCTGTAGTTTACGTGGGGGACTATTTGATTCATTTGGACAACTTTAACGTTCCCAGGCAAGCTCCCTTAGGTGCTGCATGTTGAGAGGGACAGTTAAGGGGAAATGGTTTGTCACATATCATAGGCCATGGTAAGTGCCGTCTGGCCTCTGCCCTGATCTGGGCCTCCCTTTCCTCCCTCAGTTATTAATCAAATCTATAAGCCTCTGTAGCTGGAGTCCTGAAGGTGCCCCCCCAGTTAAGCCCTGGCTCCAGCAGTAGCACTTGAGCAGGGTTTCATGTGTGGTACAGTATAAAAGGTTGCTTCTGTATCAAATACGAGAAGCTAACCCTCTGAATTAGGTGCTGTTATCCAACCATGGACTATTTTCTTCCTTCCTTCCTTCCTTCCTTCCTTCCTTCCTTCCTTCCTTCCTTCCTTCCTTCCTTCCTTTCCTTCTTTCCTTCTTTCTTTCTTTTCCTTTTTGTTGGTCACAGGGTTTGAACTCAGGGCCTGGACATTGTCCCTGAACTCTTCTGTTCAATGCTTGCATTCTACCACTTTGAGCCACAGCACCACTTCTGGTTTTCTAGTGGTTAATTGGAGATAAGAGTATTACTGACTTTCCAGCCTGGGCTGTCTTTGAACTTTGATCCTCAGATCTCAGCCTCTCGAGTATCTAGTATTATAGGCATGAGCCACCAGTGCCTGGCAAGGGCCCTGGGTGTGTGCTGGTACTGAGACTTGAATTCAGGGCTTCTTGCTCTTGCTTAAGTAGGGGGAAAAAGCCAAGTGCTGCCTAATAGCAGCATGTGCGTGTGCATACACTCACAAACACACAAACCCTTGTTGTCAAGCATATCCAATTGTATACAAAGTCTTAGCTTCCCACTATAGGCCTTGGAAATGGATGTAACTTTATTCCATTGCTGTTCTGCAAGATGTTTGAAAGGCAGATGTTTTTAAAGGGCTGGCAGGGTTTGAGACTTTAAGACAAAGAGCAGGACAGCCAAGGGAGCAACTGCTCACTTGAATGACTGAACAGATTCAGCACGGACTGTAGAAAACATTTTTTTGGTAAAGCAACCAGCTATTTCTTTGAAGAATCAGGTGACTTTAATAGCATTATTTAATGCTGTATAAGAAAAGTGAGCCTCTGGGCTCTTCAGATCTGCTTGGCTTATTTGTGAGTGGAAGTGGTTTTTGCTCTGTGAGTAAAGCTGTATTTCTCTAGAGGATTCCTTTCTCCTGTGGGTGTTGCATTCTTCAGAAGGTGCACATTGGACAGAACAACACAATGCACCTCTCCCCTTTGCCCCAAACTGTGTGGCCCCAGTGTAGCTATGTTCCTGTGTGTCTAATTTCCCTAGAGGGAGTCCTGGCACGAAGGAGCCCATTTGGGGGCCATGCAGGTGCTCTGGCTGACACAGAGTCAAGGCATCAATGAGGGCCTGAGAGCCGAAGGAGAAATGCAGGGAAAGCCATTGGCTACAAGAGATTGGGAAGCAGGCTCATGAACAAGGGTGGGGATGTCCTGAGAAATACTGATTTGCCCTCCCCATAGCCTCCTGGGGCAGATGCCAAATCTGATGACTTCTGTCCATTTGACAGGCCTGGATAGGCTGGACTTACCCACTGCTTGAACTCACAACCTGGTGCTGTCACTGAACTTCCCTACCACTCCCCCCCCCCCCCCCCCCGTGAGTCCTATGGCTAGAGACCACAGCACCACTTCCAGTTTTCTGGTGGTTAATTGGAGATAAGAGTCTCACAGACTTTCCTGCCAGGGCTGGCTTTGAAGCATGATCCTCAGATCTCAGCCTCCTGAATGGCTAGGATTATAGGCATGAGCCTGACCCTGAGCTGCTTTTGCTCAAAGCTAGCGTTCTATGGCTGGAGCCCTTCTGGCTCTTTGGTAGTTTATCAGAGATAAGAATCTCACAGACTTTCCTAAGCCTATGCCGGCTTTGAACTGTGATATTCAGATCTCAGCCTCCTAAATAGCTAGGATTGCAGGTGTTGAGTCACTGGTACTGGCAGGACATTTCTTTTATATACCAAGAGCCAGCGATGTGGCTGCTGATGTTTCTTTTTGTAAATATAGTAATCCATAGGTGTAAGGTATATTAAGTAGGTAGGTTTCATTAGGTAACCGATGAGAACACCACACGCTATTCAGGCAGGAGAAGAAGTTTATTTACCGAACTGCTGCCCCTGCCATGCATTGTGGAGAGGCATGGCTGAAAAGGAAAAGGGGGGTGGTGACCCACCCTACCCACAACTGGGCCAGGACTTTTCTAGGCTAGGGACAGGAAGAGGTGTGGTCAGGTGTGGCCACACTGGATCTGGATGTGACCTCAGGGTCTGGGACCCTCCTAAGGTCAGATGAGAGGCATGTGACCAGAGGTGGCCCAGGATGTGACCTAGCAGGAGGGGAAGGTGACTGCTTCCAGGTCTGCCAGTTACCTAGGTAACATACTGGGCGGAAACTTAGCCAAGAGGGAGGGAGGTGTCCCTGTTCAGACCTTACACTCCAGCCTTTCATGATTATGAAAAAGTGCAAAGATTCTCTCTGGCTACTTCCTGCTGGCTAGGGGCGTCGACAGTAGGGGTCTGAGGATGAGATGTGGTCCCCTGGGAGAAGGCAGCAGGCAGCAGCTGTCACTTGGTAGGTGTGAGTCCTTAGATGAAGTCTGGAGGAGACAATTCTCTTGATGAAGTCTGGAGAATCTCATGAGGGAGAGGGGCTGAGCAAAAACAAAACAAAACAAAACAAAAAACTAGAGAGCAAACAATAGGTAGCAAAAATGGTGTTTCTTGTGATGTTACGGTGTTTGCTACTTCATTATGGGAAGCTAAAATAATTTAGGCTTGATGGTAAGAACATTGCTTGGAAATGGAATAGTGTTTATTTTTACCAGTGGGCTGATTTGTTACTTAGAATCTGTTCTCAATGAAGTTAGGCTAAGTGGTTAGGGCAGGAGCAATTTTGGGTGCTGATGATAAGAAATCTGCTGAGCTTAGACATGTTGTAGTTACCCTATTTTGCTATTTGGACTGGGAGAGTCCAAAGACATGGGCAACCACCGGGAAAAGTGACCTGAGAAAACCCTTGGTGCCACATGCTCAGCAGGCCTCCGGATACCCTGACTTCCTCCTTCCTCTCCCGCGGAGCTAAGACAATGCTGGATGCTACCGACAGGAGCTGGGTGAGACGGATCTGGGTGGAGAGCTAAAGGCTCCCTGTGGACTCCAGCACACTTCTACCCTGGCCCTTTGGCAGGTGCTATCAAGCTCTTGATGGCGGGTGGTGAGCCACACCCCACTGAGTTTGAGACTTGCATTAGAATAGGGAATCCTGAACACCAGTGAGAGGTCAAATGACCTCTCCTGCTGTGATGTTCCTTTCACTGACGTGAGCCCAAGTTAGCATCAGCTGGGAATTCATAATGTTCTGTTGTGTGATGGGCCATTGTGTTCCTCAGCTGTTGTGCCATGGGGTTAACTCCCCGTAAAAACAAACAAACAAACAAGAAAAAGCCACATACTTCAGGCTGACTCCCACTTGGAGCACACTTCTACTTCTGGACTTTTTTTTTTTTTCCTGTTTAATTGGAGATGAATCTCTAATTTGTCCCCCAGGCTTGCTTTGAACCTGCATGGTCAGATCTCGGCCTCTGAGTTGCTAGGATTTCAGTTATGAGCCACCAGAGCCAAGTATTACAATTTTTTTTAACTAATATGAATAGGGTTGTTTATGCACATTCTTCTACATGGGAGACTTTCAGGCCCTTCACCTTCCCATCTTTGACCATCTGTTCAGCTGGGTTTCTCCTGCCTTTCCAGAGTCCTAAACAAGAATCACATTGAACACACTACAGGTCTCTTCCTTATTCAGCAAGCTTCTTTCAGATTTGAGAAAAGCCAGTCCAGTTTTGTTCCCCCCCACACCCTTCATTAGGTATAATCCCAGCCACATAATTGTAACTTTTCAGGGTTAAAAGGTTTGAAGCCTTTCAAAACCTTGGGATCCACAGAGCTGCCTTCTGGCTAAACTTCAGCAATGCTTCACAATATCAAATTGTTTCATGAGAAGTTAATACTAACAGTCAGGGCAGGCCTTGTAATCGTAGCCCACCTGGTGGGAACCTGGGTACTTCCATATGCTATGGCAATGTAAGCAGGGAGAGCTGAGTCTAGATCAGCCAAGCTGACAGATACTTTATGTGGACCCATGATACCTCATGTATAAAGCTGTCCTCAAGAATGGGTGTTGATGGCTCATGCCTGTAATGCCTGTAATCCTAGCCACTCAGGAAGCTGAGATCTGAAGACCTCAGTTTGAAGCCAGTCTGGGCAAAGAAAGCTTACGAGACTCTTTATTTTCAATTAACCGTCACAAAGCCAGAAATGGAGTTGTGGCTCAAGTGGTAGGCCACCAGCCTTCAGCAAAAAAGCTGATAAGCAAGAGTAAGAGGCCTGAGTTCAAGCTTAGCACTTCCAGGTGAACAGTACTGAAGAAAAAAACAAACAAAAAGCGACAAAGTCTGAACCCTGAAATAACCCAGCCCAGCCAACATTGAAGGAAAATGCCCCATTCAGGAAACGTAACTAACCCTGACATTCCTTTCTACTGAAAGTGGACAAAGGAGGTTACTTGTTGTAAGGTATATTAAATAGGTAGGTTTCATTAGGTAGCCAGTGAAGAGAACACCATGGGCTATTCAGGCAGGAAAAGAAGTTTATTTACTGAACTGCTGCACCAGCCATGTTTGGTGGAGAGACATCACTGAAAAAAGAAGGGGTCACCCACCTCTGGGCCAGGACTTATCCAGGCCAGGGACAGGAAGAGGTGTGGCCAGGTGGGGAAAGGTGTGGCCACACTGGATCCAGATGTGACCTCAGAGTCTGGGACCCTCCTAAGGTCAGATGGGAGGCCTGTGACCAGAGGTGGCCCAGGATGTAACCTAGCCAGAGGAGGTGACTGCTTCCTGGTGTGCCAGTTACCTAGGTAACAGATACTGGGTGGAAACAGCCAAGAGGTGGGGAAGTGTCTGCACAGGGTTTGCATGGCCCGGGCAGACCTTACACTTGTCAGTCTGTAGAAGACTATTTTTTGTTCTCTCATGTTATTGGTATCTGAGCTATTGTTTTGTGCAGTCAGATCTGTGTTCAAGGCTTGGCCCTGCCCCTGCTGGATGTAGACTGGTTATATATGCTCAGGAACAACAATGTCTGTTTCCATCTTCAAGCCAGGTTGTTCAAATTCTGTTCCTGGTCTTATTATTATTATTAATTATTGTTATTGTGCCAATACTGGGGCTTGAACTCAAAGCCTGGGTTGAAGGATCTGCCTCTCCTTTCTAGGACCAATCTTTTTATGTATCTAAAGATGGAATATGAAGAATTGAGTCCAGCCTTATTCCCCCGGGGTCAAGCAAAGCACTAGGTGTATGCTTATGTGTTTGTCCAAAGGCAGGCCATTCCGACCTTGGCTCCCGGAGACA
Source organism: Dipodomys merriami (assembly GCF_024711535.1). NCBI lineage: Eukaryota > Metazoa > Chordata > Mammalia > Rodentia > Heteromyidae > Dipodomys > Dipodomys merriami. The sequence goes on from NW_027206601.1 coordinate 659,293, forward strand.
ATAGCCCCCACACCCACCTTCCACTGTGGGCCTGGCCAAGGGCATTGCCCTTGATCCCAAGGAGATGATAGCCCATTTTTCATTTTCTGCTTCCTTGTTAAGCTCTATATAAGCCCACTCCCAAATCCACAACCTCCAATCCTGTGGAAAGGTCTTTGTCCCTTGCTGTTCATCAATAAACAGCTGTTGCCTGTTGATGATCAAGTCCAGCCTATTCTTTTTCCATTTTTCCTACAGCTTTTCCTTAGGTTTTTCCCTTCACGGTTGGAGCTCCCACTTGAGCCACAGCTCTACTGTTGGCCTTTTGGTGCTTAACTGAAGATAACAGTCTCATGGACTTTACTCCTGGGGCTGGCTTTGAACCATGGCCATCATATTTCAGACTCCTAGGTAGCTAGGGTTACAAGGCATGATCCACTCCCCCCCCCCCCAAGGTTATCTTTGGAAGAGAAACAGAATGTGTGGTAAGTTAGAACCTGCCTTTAATGCAGTGTTTCTATCTGCTGAGTGGGAGCTAGTACAATGCAGTTTTTTGATAGCAAGGTGCCAGCTTGTCAGAACTTCTTGCATAAGAGCACACTAGAGACCCTTTCTCCTGGGGCTGGGAGGGTGAGGAGTCTATCTTGTGACCTTGTAAGCCGTTGGTACCTCGCTGATGTTTTGGGTGGATTTACTGAGGAAATGTCCAGGCAGCTCCTCCTGTTCTTGCTGATTGAATGGTGACGTGGAGCGGTGGGAATCTGATGAATATTAGAAGGGGCTTTCCTTGTGTCAGCTTCTTTTCCCTCACGTGTGTGGAGGTCCCATGACTGATAATCAGTCCAATTAAAGGGGTGGAGTCCACCCAAGGAGCTTGTAATGAGGCTTGATGAGAAAAGAATTGTCTACTGCTAGGCGATGGTGGCTCAGGTCTATGATCTTGGCTACTCAGGAGGCTGAGATCTGAGGATTGAAATCCAGCTGGGGCAGGAAAGTCTGTGAGACTTTTCATGGTTAACTAACCACCAAAAAGCTGGAAATGAAACTGTGACTAAAATGATAGAACACCAGCTTTAAGCAGGAAAAAAAGCTAAGGGACAGCAGTGTCCAGGCCCTGAGTTCAACCAGTACTGGTGTTCATGCACCAGCGCACGCACCCTCCCCACTTCCCCCCCTCCCCCAATACACACCTTTTTACAGAAACCACAAAAAAAAAAAAAAAAAAAACTGTGGTTTGTGTCCTGGCTCCAGCACCCCTTTCCTAGGAGGAGAGAAAGAGTAGAAGCAGGAGTCAGGCTGAGGGAGCCTGGGGGAGCCTTTGCCCCGCCTCTCAAGCCTGCAAAGTTCAGATTTCCCTAAACTTGATTGCACCAAACCCCGCCCTCGTGTTTACATTGTGCTGGGTGTGTTTTTTTTTCTTTTTGGCTGATTCCAAGTCCCGGTGTTGGTGGCCTGATCTGGCAGCCTGATCTTACTACTTGTACTAGCAGGGGCTGGGAGGCAGGCACCCAGAGGAGGGAGGTGGATGTCCCCACCCAAGATGCTGCTGAAGGCGTGTCCCAAGGGACACAGGCTGACCATCCTGACTTAGAGAGCTGTTGGGTGTTGTGAAGGAAGGTAAGCAGTGAGCATGTGTGTGTGTGTGTGTGTGTGTGTGTGTGCACGCACGTGCCTGCTCTTGTGTCCATGGCACACAACCAGTGTGGCTTTGGAAAGGCTCCAGGTCCCTGAAACCAAATTTCACACCCTCTGAGACTTGCCAAGACTCCTAGCGGGGAAAGAAATATGGGGCTGGTGTGGCGCCATGGGGGTTGTGGCATGGAGTGGTGGTGGTGGGGGAGGACCTGGTGCTCAGGCCAATGCACCTGCAGGACTGGTTTGGGAATGCTGTATTTGTTTGCACGCAGAGGAGGCTAACTTCCCTGCTTCTCTGGGGTTGGAGATCTTCTGGCCTGCTCAGGTGGCCTTTCCTCAGAAAAGAGCTCTTGCTTGCTTCTCTGCCTAAGCTGGAACTTCCAGCTAGTTGGGTGTCCCCCAAGACACCAGTTAGCTAGAGTGTCCATGGGAGCTGGGCTGTATGGTCAGACAGGTGAGGCAGCTCTGTAGCCAGCTTGCATTGGTCACCAGGTGTGGGGGGGGAGGGGAGGGAAGGGGGGGCGGAGAATGTATCCTGTTCTGGACAGCCCAGATGCCTGTATCACTTAGCAGGGACCAGCTGGGTCACATTCTGGGCTGGCCTGTTCCAGGTTCCTGGGATCCAGAGCCCTCCTTTAAGGTCACATTCCAGAACCTCACCCAGGAGACTGAGCATGTGGCTGAAGTGGGGTGCAGCCCTTTCCGGGAGGCAGTTTGTGGCCAGTGGGCGTGTCTGTATGGAAGGGCCACGCCTTGCTTTCATTATGTTTTCCTGTTCGGTATTTCTCCACAAGTTGACAGGCTGCCTGATTTTGCATCTGTGGGTGCAAAACTGTGCTGTGCGCCCCAGGGGGAAATTTCCAGTGCTCTTGGGGAGGTCTTTTTGCTTGCCAGGTATCCTCTTACTGCCACCTGCAGGTGCCCTCTCTGCTCCTGCTTTGCAGCTTTTGTTGTTTTTTGGTCGGTCGTGGGGCCTGAACTCTGGGCCTGGGTGCTGTCCCTCAGCTCTTCAGCTCAAGGCTAATGCTCTACCACTTGAGCCACAGCGCCACTTCCAGCTTTTTCTGTTTATGTGGTGCTGAGTAATCGAACCCAGGGCCTTATGCATGTGAGGCAAGCACTCTACCACTGAGCCACATGCCGAGCCCCCACTTTGCAGCTTTTTTTTTTTTTTGGTCTGGTCGTGGGGCCTGAACTCTGGGCCTGGGTGCTGTCCCTCAGCTCTTCAGCTCAAGGCTAGCGCTCTAGCACTTGAGCCACAACGCCACTTCTGGCTTTTTTCTTTTTGCTTATGTGGTGCTGAGGAATCGAACCCAGGGCCTCAGGCATGCAAGGCAAGCAAGCACTCTACCACTGAGCCACCATCCCAGCCCCCCACTTTGCAGCTTTTGAAGGGTAGCTTGGGGACTTGGGAAAGCAAGGCTGACCCACCCAGGGAAAGAGGTCTCAGAAGGCAGTTCTTACTGGAATTGTGTCTAGGGAGAGAAGTAGAAGGAGCTTTAGTTTATTACTATCTTGGTCAACAAGTTAGATGAAAAGGACACATTTCATCCTACCTTGAAATGCATCGAAGCCGTAGTCTGATTTTGCAAATTAAAGGTAGAATTCTTTTTTTTTTTTTTTTTTTGTTGGTTGTGGGGCTTGAACTCTGGGCTTGGGTGCTGTCCCTCAGCTCTTCAGCTCAAGGCTAGTGCTCTACCACCTGAGCCACAGCACCACTTCCGGCTTTCTGAGTGGTTTTTCTTGGAGATAAAGAGTCTCACAGACGTTCTTGCCCCGGCTGTCTTTGAACCTCGACCCTCAGATCTCAGCCTCCTGAATAACTAGGATTACAGGCGTGCCCTTGGCACCCCGCTGGCAGAATTCTTTTTTGGGGGTAAGGACTGCTGAGGTTTGAACTCAGGGCCTTGCACTCTAGCTTGGCTTTGTTTTTGCTCAAGGCTGGTGCTCTACCATTTGAGCCATGTCTCCACTTCTAGAAATAGTGTTGTTAAAAGGCAGGCTCAGCTCCTGCTTTTTATGTAGAATGGAAAATGCTTTAGTACACACGAGAGAAATCTTTAGTGAGCACAGAGGCAGAATCCTATTGCTATAAAATAAAACGTAACTTTTTGTTTGTTGGAGATTATAAAGACTTTAATTATACATACCCACATGGAAAAAGAGAAGGATTGCCAGGAATATGACCAGTGAGACACACCACCTCCCTTCTAGAGGAAATGTCCTGGCCTCTGCCACATGCAGCCCTCAAAAGGCCCCAGGGATCAGTACCTTTGGAACATGACCAGAGCCACCTGCACCTCCCATCTCAGATTCAAGAAGGCCCCTGCTAACACTTCTTCCTGTGACCTGTACTCTGGATGCAGCCCACCTGGTGTGGGCGTGGCTTTTCCATGAGCAGAAATGACAGCACAGGGCCTTCGAGCTCCGGAGCTGCTGTTGACTGCTGTGTGGATTGCAGGTTTGGATCCATCAGCCACCTGGTCTGCTGGGAAACGGTAGAGAGGTCAGATGACACAGCATCTTGGCCTGTAATAGAGGCACACTGGGTCATGCTGCTCCTGCTCCTGGAGAGCCAGGCATGGTCTCAGTCCCTCTTAGCTCACAGGATCAGCATGTAGAGTCACTGCATGAGGCATTAGGCATAAAGTTAGAACCAGGTGCTGCTGGCTCATGCCTCTCATTCTAGCTACTCAGGAGGCTAAGATCTGAGGATCACAGCTTGAAGCCAGCTCAGTCTTAGACTTTCTAATCAGCAAAAAGCCAGAAGTGGAGGCATGACCTTGAGTGTCCAGCAGACCATGGCTGCCTTGCAATCACTTAACACCTAGGAAATAGAAAAAGTATGAAACTGAAACCCAGTTAGTTGCCAGCTGTGAGAAAGTTGGCAGAGCGGCCATAAAGGTACATAGTATGGACAGAAAAATGTATGCCTAGAATAATTCGAGTCAAGTCAACCCATGATACATAGAACTTTCAGATAAACTGAAAAGTAAACTAATCTTTTAGTATAGATATATCTTAGGAAACATTTCATCCATATAATTCCCAAACCACAAAGTCAGCAGACTCGAGCTGTGAGGACTCACTAACCACACACTTAGCAAACATTCTTCTGCTCCAGCCTCACCCCGCAGGGTACAGCCATGAATCATAGGTGAGTTCTGGGAGCTTTTCACTCCAGGAGCAAGGAGCAAAGTGCAGAATCTCCTGTCAGCCCGGTGCCTGTGTGGGCCATGTTCTCTGCATTGTTTTCTCTGGTCTCAGGAACTGACACGGATTGTTCTCCTCTCCAATCCCTGGTCTAGCCACAAGAAAAGTGGGGTGCAGAGAGATTGAGTCATGTGTCTGATGTTACACAGCTGTGGCCAAGACTCTCAAGTCCAGATGGATAATGCCAGTCTAGAAGGGAGGGAAAGAAAACCATTTCAGTGACTCCCTCCTCCCCCAGGCTCTAGGCCTGTAAGGGAGACCCAGGGGACCCAGGTCAGCCATCCAAGGAGAATAGCATTTCTACAATTTCAGGAATGTAGGAAGAAGGAGGGCTCTGGGAGGTAAGCACAGGAAGAAGCAGGGAAGAGGTCCAAGGGCAAAGGGAGGGAGGGAAGGAGGAGTTCCTAGGGAACTGCCTGGATCTCTTGATGGTTGTTCTAGTTGAGGTGTGACTCCTCCTCCAGTAAGCTTCACTTTGGTGAGCTCTAACATTCTGCATGGATGGTCTTAGCACAAGATCCACTGCCCAGGCCATGCCAACACCCCCATGCAAGCCCTTCCCCTTTCTAGCCACACCAACCTGTGTCCAGGCCAGCCTTCCCAGGAGGCCTCCCCTAGAGTCCCACAGGTGGAGCCTTTGGGTCTCAGCCAATGAATGACTGAGTCTTACCTGTTCATAAGAGTACTGTCTCCTCAGCTGCCTGGGAGCAGGGCTGCAGTGCCAGGGTCCTGCATGGGCATGGGATATGGGGAGTTGATCCAGCTGTATGAGTCACTTGAGAATAACAGGCAGACAAGACGGTTGGTGACAGGCAGACTGGGTCGATGGCCCTATTGAGTGGTTTATTCTGTCTGCATCCAGCTTCCTCTTCTGTGGATACGTCCATGGTCCCTGAGTCCACTGCCCATTGGTCCTTCACTTCTCTCTGTTTCTCAGGCCATTTACAGCACACAGTAAGGCAAGGTGAGGTTCTTGATATATCCCATATCCAGCTGGCAGGGAGCGTGCACTTAGTCAGCCCTTACTTACTAACTCTCATGGACAAGAGGGTTCTGGTTTCTTCATTGAAGACTTGCAAGGACTAACTTCTTTTGAATGAAAATGTTGCCTTTTAAGCAAATGTGTCACAAAAATAGATAGAACTTAAGACCCATTAAGTATATTTAGAGGAAACAAAGATTCCTGGCAGTTTCACGGATCTGTTATTCTAATTCTTCCTTTGTTTCAAGTCTGTGTGTATGTTTCCCAGTATCAGGCTTGAACACTTGCTCTGATGGCTTGCTGAGATGATGCTCTAACTTGAGCCATACCTCTAGCCTAGCTTTTTACTGGTTATTTTGGAAATGGAGTCTCTAATTGTGATCTTCCAGTTCTTAGCTAGGATTGCAGCTGTGTGCTACCAGTGTCTGGTCAGTGGGTACTTAATTTGTTACAAGCCAGTGGTACATTGTTTTCCAATGTCTGATGATGTTGACCAGAAATAAAGACTAGTGTCTGTGAGCACAGGTTGACATAAGTAAGGATGGAAGGGATGTTTTCATCTTTTTTTTTTTTGGGTCCTGTCGTGGGGCCTGAACTCTGGGCCTGGGCACTGTCCCTCAGCTCAAGGCTAGCACTCTACCACTTGAGCCACAGCGCCCCTTCCGGCTTTTTTCTTTTTGCTTACGTGGTGCTGAGGAATAGAACCCAGGGCCTCAGGCATGCAAGGCAAGCGCTCTAACCACTGAGCCACCTTCCTAGCCCCTGTTTTGATCTTTTGTTCTTCCTACTTTTGGTCTTTTCCACTTTCTTTGATCACTGGTGAACTCTTACTGTGGGAAAGCTGGCGCTCTATCACTTGAGTCATAGCTCTACTTCTGGCATTTTGGTGTGGTTCATTGGAAATGAGAGTCTCACTGAAAAGGGGGATACTCTTAGGAACATAAAGGTGCAATGCCTCTTTGCCTCCGATCATATTAAATAATATTAATCGAAATGAACTCCAGGAAATGGATAAAAAAAAAGTCAGGCTTCAAACTGCAGTCCTCATATCTCACTTTCCTGAGTTTAAAGGCATGAGCCACCAGCATCCAGCAAGAGCCGCATTTTAAAAGTAGGGTTAGGGATGTGGGAGTGGTCTCTACAGGTAGTGGCGAGGAGGTCAGTCTCTATTTTCTTCCTTCTGGGTCTGTTCCAGATCAGAAACCTCCCCAGCATGTGGTGCACTGGAAGCCATTCCACACTGATTGATGTGTGTTTTGTGTATGATTTTTAACTAGGCCCTGGCCATGGGGGAAACATCAGCAGGCTTGCTCTGGGTCTGCTGACCTTGGATGGGAAGGCCTTAGGTTCTTATCTTGGCTCTGTCTGCAGCTACAAAGCTGTAGTTGATGGGTGAGGCCCTTCCCTGGCTGTAGAACAAGGTGTTTGGGCTACTGGCAGTCTCTCACTGAGCCCCAGCAAAAACAATTGAAAGCATGCCATTGAGATGCAGCTGGTCTCCTTATATACGATCCAGACCTGAGACTTTGCAAAGAAGCATTTCTGGTTGTGGCATGTGAGAAGCGGGGACATTGGGTCTCTATGACTGTGTGTTCATGAGGGGCCACAGTTCTTCTCTCTCTCATGTTGGGGCAGCAGAGGGAGAAAAGACCTTACCTCTGAGCCCTGGGATCCCAACATACCTTACATAGTAGAGGAGGATGAGGGCTGTGGCTCAGGCTCCGCAGAGGGCGGCAGGTTAGGGACAAGCGAAGGTAGGAGATGGGCTGGGGTAGCTCCCTGGAGGCAGAGGGTGGCAAGGCCCTGGGGTAGGCTCATGTCTCTGTGTTCTGTGAGCAACGGGGCATCGCTGGGACACGAGGTCAGCACTTCCCACATGCTCTACCACTTGAGTTGCATTCCCAGAAACTTTGTTTTTTAGATAAAGGCTCTCACTTTTGGCCTAGTGCTGACCTGGGATCATGATCCTACAAACTCCCATCTCCCAAGGAGCGGGGGGGGGGGGGGGGGGGGGGGGGTTTACAGGCCTGAGCTACGCCCTGCCTGACTGGTTTTGTTGAGGTGGGAAGTCTGACTAACTTTTGTCTAGGCTGGCCTGAAAACCATGATCCTCCCTTCTCTGTCACCTATAAAGCCAGAATTACACATGTGTGATACTGTGCCTGACTGGGAAGGAGCTTCTATTAGTACTTAAGGGCTTCTTCTTAGGGGGTTATGAGCTGGGAACTTGACACATGTATTCTATAGTTCTTACAACTTCAGTTGACAGATAGGAATAATTACTCTGTCAGTGGAGAGCCAGGGGCTCCAATATTCTGAATGTCATGACCAGGAACATACAAAGATGTGGCTGACTGGGAGGCCTGTCTTTGAGGATGAAGGGAGATGGAGGAGTCCCTAAAGCTCAGGTTCAAGCCCTTCTTATTTAATGTGGATTCTGGGGCTTACCCTCCGGGCCTGGGCACTGTCCCTGATCTTTTGTGTTCTAGGCTAGCACTTTGCCACTTGAGCCCCAGCTCCAGTTCTGGCTTTTTGGTGTTTAAACGGAAATAAAAATCTCACAGACTTTTCCTGCCCAGGCTGGCTTTGAACCACATTCCTCAGCCTCCTGAGTAGTAGGATTACAGGCATGAGCACTGGTGCCCAGTTCTAGTCTTTTCATCTTATTAATGGTAGCTTTAGTAGAGAGCAAGTAGGGCAGGAATGCTAATGCCTAGGTCATATCCCTGACTCCATCCTTCCAGGAACATCTGTGCTCCTAGCAGGTGGTCCAGAGGGCTGGTGAATCTGTCATAAGCTGTTTATGAATAAGTAGTTGTATTTCCTATAGGTTTTTTGGGACATTCTCTTATGCTGAGAGCTGCCTGGGTATCCAGCAGGAAGTTCCAGAAAGCCCAGCAGGGTCTTTGGCTCTGGCGGGGCAGGGCAGTCCCTTCCACCCATGGGAACATACTGTACCCCTGCCTGCTCTGCTCGGATCCATAGTGCCCAGGGCATCGTGGGTGAAAACGTGTTGTTTCTAGTATATCTGCTATCATTTTAAGATTTCTACCACAGCACAAGTAAGAAAAACAATAGGACCTGGTCACCAATGGCTCATGCCTATAATTCTACCTGCTCTGGAAGCTGAGTTTATGGATTCAAGTTAACCTAGGGGGGAACATAATGAAAGACCCCCATCTCGACACAGAAACCTGAGTGGTCACCCATCACTGCCTTCCGAGATAATTGTAGCCAGGATCATACCTCAAAAATAAAGAATGGTGAAGGCATTGTATTCATAAACTGCTTTGTTAAATGGCGACTCCTTTGTACAACTACTTAAAGACAATAAATAAACAAAAAAAAAAAAAAAAGAAGCAAAAAGGGCTGAAGGTGGTATGGCTTAAGTGACTGAATACCTGTTTAGCAAGCCAGGAATCCTTGAGTTCAAACTCCAGTCACACACACATACACACACTCTCTCTCTCTCTCTCTCTCTCTCTCTCTCTCTCTCTCTCTCTCTCTCTCTCTCTCTCTCTCTCTCTCCCCCTCAATAGGATTATTCATGACCTTCCAGCTGCGGGCACAGCCAAAGGATGGCAAACAGGCATGCTTAGGCTACATTAGAAGAATGTTCTTGGATGCCTAGTGTTTGCTTTTGTTTTGAGTGTTTGTTTTGTTTGAAATCGTTGTGCTAGTTAGTTCAGATATAGAGAATTATGTTGAATGTATGGAAGTCATAAGTGTACAGTCTTAATAGATGAAATGTGTTCCTGTGCTGAGCAGACTCAGGCTGTGTGGTCAGTGCTCTGTGCTGCAGCTGTTTCCTTGCTTCAGGAACTTGTCTGAGAGCCCCAGCACCCTCTCTTTTGGTGTGGTTATCTAATTATTACATAACAGAACTGTTCCTTAGAGTCCCCTCTGCTGCCATTGCTTCTCATGCTGTACAGAATAAAAGGGCTGAGCTGCCAGGTCTTGGGCAGTTGGAGTTTTGGCAGGGGAGCTCCTGCGCAGAAGGCTGTACTTATTAAGTTGGTATTTACTGGAGGCTCTTGTGGTGCATTTACTTCTCAGATGAGCCATCCATCTACACCCCAGTTTCATAACTGGGAGACTGAAGTTCCAGGTGAGCACGCTGGCTGGTAGGATCTTGAGTGTTAGGTAGATCCTAGGCTTGAACCCAGGTCTATCTGATGCCTGAGCTTCCTAAATGGTTCCTAAATGGTTATATGTAGACTCAAGGACCTGGACAGCTGACATCTGTATGTGCTCTTTAACTCAGAGCCCTCTTTCCAGTTGTCCCTTGGTCTGGATAGCGGGACCACAGAGGTACTGTCTGCATTGAAGCCGGGCCCAGGGTCAGAAGGATGTGACATGTCCTGGGGCTGGTGTTCAGGTAGCTTCAGAATCTAGTCCAAGCCTTTGTCCTGTACTTACCCTCTCTGACTGTCCTGGTACTTTTTCTCTGAGAATGCAGTAGGATCTGGGTCAGTTACCCATCTAGTCCAAGCCTTTGTCCTGTACTTACCCTCTCTGACTGTCCTGGTACTTTTTCTCTGAGAATGCAGTAGGATCTGGGTCAGTTACCCATCTAGTCCAAGCCTTTGTCCTGTACTTACCCTCTCTGACTGTCCTGGTACTTTTTCTCTGAGAATGCAGTAGGATCTGGGTCAGTTACCCATCTAGTCCAAGCCTTTGTCCTGTACTTACCCTCTCTGACTGTCCTGGTACTTTTTCTCTGAGAATGCAGTAGGATCTGGGTCAGTTACCCATCTAGTCCAAGCCTTTGTCCTGTACTTACCCTCTCTGACTGTCCTGGTACTTTTTCTCTGAGAATGCAGTAGGATCTGGGTCAGTTACCCTGCTCATGTCTCTCCAAATCCACGTTTCCCCCTCAGCTTGGGTATGCAGCCATCAGCAGTTCCCTCTTGTGGAATGCATGCAATGTCACAATCCAGAAAGTCAAAGATGGGAGAGGCCCACTTGGCTGCATGCTCTGCTCCAGTGTATTTGTGGAGCTCTTGCTGTGAGGCGCCATGTGGCTACAGCCATGAAGGGCTGCCAGTCAGCAGATTGTGGCTTGGGAGTTTCTGGGGGCCGCTGCCAGAGCCCTAATTAATAGCAGCAGAGGGTTTGTGTCCTTTGCCCACACTGTAGGTCTGGGTTTTGTGTGCCTGAATGGAAGTCAGCGCATGAGGCTCAGCCTCAGGAGCATGTGGTTCTGACCAGCCACAACCATCAAGCACCTCCATGGCCCATATGCTAAACAGAAAAGCCCAAGATCCACCTCTGCCCTTTCCTTTTTGGGTGAGTTACATAGTTGGAATTTTAACAGATCCAAGAATGCTGACTGGACGGCAAGTTTGTTCATGTGACATTCCATTGAATGAGAATTGGTTACCCTGCACTTAGCCACCACTCAGCAAATGGTCGATGCAAGAATGGATTGATGCAGTGGATTCTTGGAGGTTTATGATCTCTGTATTCAATGTAATGTTGCATTCATGATTCAAAGGGTGTTGTATCCTAGAACATCACTGGAAGGCTTCGAGTCTGAAGCTAGGTGCTGGTGGTTCACACATGTTCTCTGGCTACAAGAGGCTGAGATTTAAGGTTAATTGTTCAAATCTAGCTTGGGCAGGGAAGTCTATGAGATGCCTATGTCTAATTAACCAGGAACAAGCCAGATTAGGGAGGTAGCTCAAGTAATAGAGAGCCAGCCTAGAACAAAAAAGTTAAAGGACAACAAGAGACTCTGAGTTCAAGCCCTGGTATGTGTACACACACACACACACACACACACACACACACACACACACACACACACACACACACACACACACACACACACACACACACACACACACACACACACACACACACACACACACACACACACACACACACACACACACACACGGAAGGGTGGTGGTGGTGGTGGTGGTGTGTGTGTGTGTACAACCTGGAGAGGTAGAAATGATTCTATTGATGATCTGAACTCATTTTCACTGTTGTCACTCCGCAGAAGATCATGGAACATGGCAGATACAGGTAAGTCTTTGTCCCTGTAGATTGTAAGCCCTGTGTGAATTCAGGGATCTCCTCCAGCTGTGTGGTGTCATTTCTGCCCCAGTTCATGGCTTGTCTCCTGCTTTCTCCTTACAGTGCTGCACACACAGGGCCCAGTGGATGGCAGCCTCTATGCCAAGGTGAGGAAGAAGAGCGCCTCGGATCCTGGTGGACCTGGCATCTCCCAGGCCGGGCCAGCCACCAGCAGCCCCGACCACAGTGACCACACCCTGTCCGTCAGCAGTGACTCGGGCCACTCCACTGCCTCGGCCAGGACTGATAAGACAGAAGAACGTCCAGCCCCAGGGACCCGCAGAGGCCTCAGCCCCCAGGAGAAGGCTGAGCTGGACCAGCTGCTCAGTGGCTTTGGTCTGGAAGATTCGGGAAGCTCCCTCAAGGACATGACTGATGCTCGTAGCAAATACAGTGGGACCCGCCACGTTGTGCCGGCGCAAGTCCATGTGAACGGAGATGCTTCCCTGAAGGACCGGGAGACTGACATCCTGGATGATGAGGTGCCACACCACGACCTGCACAGTGTGGACAGCCTGGGCACACTGTCGTCGTCGGAGGGGCCGCAGTCTGCCCATGTGGGGGCCTTCACCTGCCACAAGAGCAGCCAGAACTCCCTCCTGTCCGACGGCTTCAACAGTAATGCTGGCGATGACTCCAATGGTGCCCTGGCTCTTGACCTGGGCCTCGGTGGGGACCCCCTCTTTGAGCGGGAGCCCATGTTTGGAGGCCGGGAGCCAAAGCAGCTGCAGCCTGTGCTGAGGAAACCCTCGGTGCCCGCCCCGGGGCAGGCCTACGGGCCAAGCAGCTACTCCACTCAGACCTGGGTGCGACAGCAGCAGATGGTGGCCGCGCACCACTACAGCTTTGCCCCCAATGGGGAGGCCAGGCTGTGTGACCAGGGTGCGGCAGATAATCCTGGCCTTGGCCAGCTTCCCCTGCCCCAGGTTCCAGTCACCCCCAGCCGTGGAGCCAGTAGCAGAGTGGCCGTCCAGAGGGGCATTAACCACGGGCCCAGCCCTGCTGACATGCAACCATCCTTCCCCAGCAGAGCGCCGCTCCACACTGGGTTCCCAGAGGCCAGAGCTGTGAACGGAGCCCATCCAGAGCCGAGCTCTGGCCCCACCCCGGGATCACCCACCTTGGATATTGACCAGTCAATTGAGCAACTCAATAGACTCATCTTAGAGCTGGACCCCACTTTTGAGCCTATCCCCACCCATATGAATGCCCTGGGCAGCTCGGCTAATGGCCCCATGTGTCCAGTCAGCATGGGTGGTGGGCTCCGGGGAAGTGGCAGGCTGCCCAGCACGGCTGACGGCCCTGGCAGGAGTCCTGGGAGGCAAGGTAAGCTAGCTTTCTGTGGAATGTTGACATCTGACAAGAAATCAGCCCACCAGGAGGCCAGCATGGACCAAAGCCCACCCTAGTGGGATGTCAGGGACTGTTTCCAGCTGGCTTAAAGGGGATGGCCATGCCTTCACTTCATAGGTAGTTGTTATTTCACAGGTGATCAGCGGAGAGCGTTTGGAGCCAGACTGACTGTTGCCCATTGCTCTCTGTTCTCGGGACCTTTGTTTCCACCTCTGCCAATTGAGGTTAATGGTGAAAACTTCCTCCCTGAGGAATCGGGCTAGGCAAGGAAAGGAGGCATATTTACTCAGTGTGTGTTATGGCTTATACTTTTTGGAAACAGGTCAGGAGACCGACTAGGTGGTCTGAAGATTTGGGGAATGAACAGAAGCATCTGGTCCTTAAGGCAGCCTGGGCAGAAAAATGACCTGATGACAAAGAGTTACATCTGAGCTGACTCTGTGCTGGAGAGGGAGACTGTTCATAGGAGGCCAGAGGGTAGAGAAAGTTGGGCAGGTGTGTGGGCTGGGAGCTTGAAAGGGCTCCCAGGCCCCTGGGAGGCTCAGAGAAAGCAGGCCTAGGAGCATAAGGGCTAGGAACTCTAGCCAGAACCACGAGGCCACCTTTGTGCACCCCCTGAAGGTGGGAGTCAGTTTACTGCAAGGAGGGGTGTGGTATGTGCCCTCTTCCATGGAGCAGGGCAAACTGGGAACCAGGCAGGGTCTTTTTGCCCAGATGAAAGACCTGGGAAAGCCCAAGGTTGGTGGTAGTGGATGGCAGTGATTTCTGTCTGAGTCTACTGGCTGTGTCCCAGTGAGGACTTTGGGATTGAATTACTGTCAGATGCTTCTCATGCTGGGGAGGCAAAAGGCCAAGGCAGCGCACACTGGCTGTGGTTGCTGCTGGTCAAAGAGGAGGTCCATAAGGCAGAGGAGCACAGGATGGAAATCAGGCCATCTGGAGCAGGGGCTCACAAAGTATAGGACACTGGGAAGAGGTGTCTGCATCTGGGTTGGTTCTAGAGAGGGATCACCTGTAAAGGTAAAAGACCACAATGGCCCTGCAAGAAAGGGAGTGTTCACTGTTTCCTGCTTTCTCCCTCTGTTTCTTGTGTCAAGTGTCCAGATAACAGTGATGGAAAAACCTCATGGCCCTGAGGTTTGGGCACGGTGTGGCCAGTCTGTCTGGGGTTTGGGGGTGTCTCCCCTGAATAGCCTCTGTAATATAACACATGACCATCACTACAGCAATAGTAACAGTGACCCGCTATTCAGTGCCTTTCATTGAATCTAATATACTCTGGACATTCTTGAGATTAAGAAAAAGATATTAGTAAGAATAAAACTATCTTTATTACAGTGCTTGACAATAAACCTTGAAAGAATTTGCTTGAAAGAATTAAGCAATAAGGCTTTTCTCCCAGGTACAATCCCTCCTGCAATGTGGAAGCGGCTGTGGCATGTCAGTGCTTGTGGGAGAGGACTTTGCTCAGGTCAGCACTCAGTGGCCTCTCTAGGTTAATGTGTTTTTCAGTCCATTCTTGTTTCTTGCTGAAACAAAACAGGCATAAACCTGGGAGATCAGGTGATTAAGTAATTATAGCCAGGTGCCAAGGGCTCATGCCTGTGATCCTATCTACTCAAAGGAAGAAATCGAGGATCGTGGTTCAAAGCAAACCCAAGTAGTGAAGTCTGTATATGAGACTTTCATCTTCAATTAACTACCTAAAAGCTGGAAGTAGAGCTGTGGCTCAAGTTGTAGAGCACTAGCCTTGAGCACAAAAGCTCAAGGACAGCTCCCAGACCTTGAGTTCAAGCCTCAGGACCAGTAGAGAAAAAAAAAAAGTAATACAACTTTGTCATACAAACTTAAAAAGTTTTAATCCATTGATGTTCAAGAATCCTGACCCTCCTCCCTTTTCTTTGGTTTTTGTTGGATGTGGGGCTTGAACTCAGGGCACTGTCCCTGAGTTCTTTTGCTCAAGCTTGTGCTTTACTAACACTTTGAGCCACAGCTCCACTTCCAGATTTTTGGTAGTTAATTGGAGAGAAGAGTCTTACAGACTTTTCTGCCCAGGCTGGTTTCGAACCACAAATCTTAGCCTCCTGAGATCTCGATCTCCTTCAAACTCAGATCTCAGCCTCCTGAATAGCTAGGATTATAGGCATAAGCCACTAGTGTCCAACTTTCTTATTTTTTTGTAATCCTAGCTACTTAGGAGGCTGAGATGTAGGGATCGCCGTTCAAAGCCAGCCTGGGCAGAAAAATCCATGAGACTCTTATCTCCAATTAATCACCAGAAAACCGCAAGTGGTGCTATGGCTCAAGTGGTAGACCATTAGCCTTACGCTAAAGAGCTGAGGAACAGCGCTCAGGCCCAGAGTGCAAGTCTCACCACCTGTGTGTGTGTGTGTGTGTGTGTGTGTGTGTGTGTGTGTGTGTGTGTCATACCTTCCTGTCATCCTCCCCAATCCCGTCTATTCCCTCCCCAGACTTTCTCCATCACATGTGTCTGTCTGAATTTGTCTCCTTCATTAACCGGCTTTGCCCAACCCCTGTTGCTCCCCTACAAGAGATTATATGTAAGCAAACTGGCTATTACTCTTCCTAAATCCTTTTGAAATTCAGGAATGACCTTCCTGAAGGAATCCTGTTGCAAATGAGCTAGGAAGAGTATCAGCTAGACACCAATGGCTCATAACCTGTAATTCTAGCTACTCAGGAGACTGAGATTGGAAGATCAGGGTTGAAGCCAGCCTAAGCAAGGAAAGTCTGTAAGACTCTTCTCTCCAATTAACTACCAAAAAGCTGCAAACGGAGATGTGGCTTAAGTGCTAAGTGTCACCCTGAGTTAAAAAACTGAGGGACAGCATCCAGACCCTACCTTCAGGCCCCAGTGCCAGCACAAAAATAGTGGACATTGCAGAGAGGCCCAGCCTTGGAGTAAACTGAGTCAGACACCCTTCTTCCAGAATGAACCTTCCCAGCTCTCAGCTAGGAGATGGAGTAGGTCTTGAGCCTTACACTATATGTTCTTGTTGTGATAAAATTTAGCTCCTTGGGGCGGAGACAGCCTTCTAACAACCTGCAAGCTAGCTTTTGGATCTCACTGCAGGCTATCTTGTCTGGACAGAGAATATTTCTTCATGTACCTATTCCAACTGGGCAGAGAAAGGAATGTTCCTCCCTTGGCAGGGAGATAGAACAGTCCTGATCTTTAGCTTGCAATTCAGTACATGTGCCTGGCGCCAGAGGCTCACGCCTATAATCTTAGCCAGTCAGGATGTCGAGGTCCAGAGAATTGTGGGTAAAAACCAGACTGGGAAGAACAGTTTGAAGGACTTCATATCAAAACTAACCAGCAGGGCTGGGAAGGTGGCTCAGTGGTAGAGTGCTTGCCTTGCATGCTCAAGGCCCTGGGTTCGATTCCTTAGCACCACATAAGCAAAAAGAAAAAAGCCGGAAGTGGCACTGTGGTTCAAGTGGAAGAGCGCTAGCCTTGAGCTGAAGAGCTGATCACAATGATGGGAGTGGCGCTGATTGCAAATGGTTGGGTTTTCAGCGTCTGTGTGGTGAAGACCTGCTCCCCAGCAAGATGCTGATGGGACATGGTGGAGCCTTCAGCATAATGGGAGGTCTTTGGTCAGGTCATTGTTGTTGTACCCTTGAAGAGGAGAGAACTCCTGTCCCTTTTGTTCTCCGGTCATGAGGTTGTGGTTTTGCTTTGCCACATTCTCCACAATGATGAAAACAATGGGACCACAATGGAGACAGACAGAAATCTCCAAAAACTGTACGTTAACCCTTTCTCTTCATAAGCTAGATATCTCAGGTATTTGTGATCGGGATAGAAAGCTAACACCTTCCTTATAATCTGAAATCTTGCTGGGCTCCCTTATTGTAGAATTTTTTTTTGGGGGGGGGCAGATTCTCTGAGATTTTCTACATAGATGAACATATTATTTGTAAGGAGTAGCATTTTTAGTTTTTCCTTTCCCAGAAAATGCTGGTGATAGTAATGCTGGTGATAGTGATGATGGTGATGATGTCATTCTGACTGGCTCACTGTCTTCTAGCCCCCCAGTACTTACAGCAGAGCTCCTCTCCCCCCTCCCTCTCTACCCTAGTATGCTGCTCTGCTTTTGCTACCCTCACCTTCCTCCATCTTTTTTGTTGTCATGAGGCTTGAAGTCAGGGTCTGGGTGCTATCACTGAGCTTTCTTTTGCTTAAGGTTGGTACTCTACCACCTTGAGTCACAGCACCACTTTTGTTTTTTTCTGGTGGTTATTTGGAGATAAGAGTCTCATGGACTTGCCTGCCTAGGCTGGCTTTGAACTGTGATTCTCTGATCTCAGCCTCCTGAGTAGCTAGGATGAGAGGCATGAGCCACCTGGAGTGTAGTAAAGGAAGGGCCACCAGGTAGGTGGAAGTATGCATGTCTCCCCACAGGGCTGCCATGTAGACACGGAGGTGACATTTATCACGGGACATGTAGGATCGCCCATCCCCACCATAGGGCAACAGAGAGGCCAGCCAGGGGTGGGTGCAGTGAGGGACCCCCATAAAGCAGCGGGGGCGGGGAGGGATGTTCCCAGTTAAAAGCCCTTCCCTCCTCTGGCCCCTGTGGAGGGTCTCAGATGTAGTCCAGCCCCCAGCTTGCATTGCCTCTCACAGCCTCACAGCTCCGACACAGCTGCCTATGAATGGGGCTCTCAGGTAGAAAGAGAGTTCAGTGGAAGAGATTTCAATAGGTGACACCTGAGACAGGAGAACATTGACAGCCTGTGGAATGGATGGGTCCATGGAAGCAAAGAGCGGGCTGCTTTTTCCATACCTCCAGGGCTTCTGGCTTCATGTTGTCAAAATATTTTATTCATGTTCTGTCACCATCACTCCAGCGATGACAGGAACCTGGCAGGTGCTTGTGTGTCTACAGCCTGCCGGAGCCTTCTTGCCCCAAGGGTTTGCAGCATTCTTCAGACCTGGTGTCTGCTTGCTTGGTACTCTCCCAGATTCCATGGCCTATGAAGCCAAGAAACAAGCAGTGCCATCCACTTTTAACAGTTGATTAGTTGTGGCCGTCATCCAACCAGAGGATGCAAATGTGAGCACCGAAGGAGCGCTAGGGCTCAGAAAGTGGCTACTTCTGCCAGCTTTCATGGTGGGGAGAGAGGCCTGATGTGGACAGGAAAAGGTCTGTGTCTGATCCCATGGGGTCATTGTTCCACTG
Source organism: Dipodomys merriami (assembly GCF_024711535.1). Classification (NCBI taxonomy): domain Eukaryota; kingdom Metazoa; phylum Chordata; class Mammalia; order Rodentia; family Heteromyidae; genus Dipodomys; species Dipodomys merriami. The sequence continues at coordinate 677,749 of NW_027206601.1, forward strand.
ATGCAGTCTGGGAAAAGACTCCTCTCTAAGACCCACCAAACTGCACCAGTAGCTCTTGGTACTGGCAGTTTTATGTTGAGGTTGGTGTTGAGCCCAGAGTACCAGGCGATTGTGGCAGGTAATGAGGCTAGCCTAGCAGACAGCCCCACCGCCAGGCTCTTCCTGGTGTCTTGGCCACACAGGGCTGTGTGCCTGCACATCTGGGCTGTCACTGTCCTGTCAGGGAGAGCCACTCTTTTTTTCTCTTCCTTCCTTCCTTCCTTCCTTCCTTCCTTCCTTCCTTCCTTCCTTCCTTCCTTCCTTCCTTCCTTCTTCTCCCCCCCCCCTCCCTCCCTCCCTTCCTTCTTTTTAGTCCTGGGGCTTGAACTCTGAGCCTGTGTATTATCCCTAAGCTTTTGTGCTCAAGGCTAACACTCTATCACTTTTTCTGTGATTAATTGAAGATAAGAATCTCACAGACTTTCCTGTCTGGGCCGACTTCAATCCACAATCCTCAGATCTCAGCCTCCTGAGTAGCTAGGGTGACAGGCATGAGCCACCAGCCCCTCGGGGGCCACTTGACACAGCCAGCAAGTGTGTTATGGGCCTGTGGTTGTGTCTCAGGCACTGGTGGGTGGCATTTGGGCAAGATGGGTTGTCATGAGGTCATGCTTCCACTCCACAAAGAAGGAATCTGGAGGGGGCTTGGGGCTGGGATGCAGGACTTGTGCACGGAGCAGCTGGCATTGGGAGAGATGAGGGCACCTGCTGGCTTTGGCAGCCAGCCATCTGGGTTTGCTGGGGATGGGATGCGCCTAGCTCCATGTCATATGTACAGCCTCCTCCCTCCCCCTAGCTGTGAAACTCCCAGGGTCTGTGTTGAGTCCTCTGGGAGTTGGGGAGACCCCAGCATGCACGTTCAGTGGACCTGTGCCCAGGTGCATGCCTCGCACTGTGTGTGCTCTCCCTGGCCATCCAAGGTCAGCCCAGAGCCAGCCATCTTTCCTCTGAGGGGCTTCTCCCCTGCTTCGTTTCTCCTAGTAGCTAGGTAAGGTTGGAGGACCAGATCTTATAAGAGAGCCTTTTGGTACAGGCAGCAGGGGAACCCCAAGAGTCAAGGCCAGAGGTACTGGCCTATTGCCTTGCTTTGTATTTGCCACTTCCTTTTTCTAAAGGTGAGCTTTGGTCCCTGGAGCTGTTTGAAGGAGAGCGCCAAAAAGATTCTCTAAGGGAGTTCATTTGCACAAGTGCCCAGCCCCTCACCCTCCTGACACGTTTCCACCACACTGAGAAAGCTTGTAGTACCCAGAAGTGAGGGCCTACAGAAGCCCTGTGGAGGGTATCACACGCAGCCCCTGACCCTGGCTGCATCTAGGCAGCCTGTACAATCTGGCTTGGAGCCAGGCGAGTATGCGTGGTATGAGGTAAAATGTGAAGGAGAGAGAGACACCCCCAGGATGGGCTCCGGACTGGCAGGCTACCACCTCGGACAGCCTGTCTTGGACAACTCCATCTTCTTCCTAGGATAGAAGGAGCCCTTTCTGACTGCTGCCCTTCCAGCCTCCCTTTCTCCTTCCCCTACTCAAGCATAGCACAGTGGCCTCAGCCCAGGGAGGGAACTGACCCCAGGAGGCCTATTTAGGTGCCTAAAGCTGGAGGGTTGGGTGATGGAACTCACCATACAGATTGTGACAAGAGCTGTTTCCTTCTCCAAATGGTGATCCCGTCCCTGTTTGGGCATCTTCTCTCCACTGCGCTGGTTCTGCATTCTTCAGAGCTGTTTCAGTCTTGGGGTGAGTGAAGAGAGATGAGGGGCTGGGTGCAGCTCTTCCCTGGGGCCCTGCCTTCAGCCTGTACTGAGCAATGTCACCCTAAGGTGGTCCTTACATTGCCAGTGAATTCCTTGCCTGTCACTAGAATGCCATTACAAGTGTATGTCATGTTTTTCTTTTGCCAATACCAAGGTATGAACTCATGTCATGTTTTTTCTTTTACTAGTACCGAGGTGTGAACTCAGGGCTGAGTAGGCCAGATAAGCACCCTACCACAGGAGTTACATCCCTGCTTTTCTTTGTGTGTGATGGTACTATGGCGTGAATTCAGGGCCAGGGCACTGTCCTTTAGCCTTTTTACTCAAGACTAGTGCTCTACCACTTGAGCCACATCTCTACCTCCAGATTTTTGCTGGTTCACTAGAAATAAGAGTCATACAGACTTTCCTGCAGGGCTGGCTTCAAACTGTAAGCCTCAGATCTCAGCTTCCTGAGTTGCTAGGATTACAGGTGTGAACCACTGCCCTAGCCCCTTGCCCTTTTGGCTTTATTTTTCCAGATAAAGTCTGGAATTTGGCTGGTCTGGCAAAAAGGCTGGTCTGCCTTCCACATACATAGCTGGGATTCCAGGCATGAATCACCACACCCAGATTTTTATTTTCCTGAAACAGGGTCTTTCTGTGTGGCCCAGGCTGTCTTGGAAGTTGAGATCCTTCTGCCTCCACATTCTGAGTGCTGGGATTACAGACATGAGCAGGATTATGTATTCCTAACTTAAATCTAGAATGTAGAGAAATGAATTGGGTGTACCTTTTCAGACTACAATATTATTTGCAGCATTATCGTCTTATTAGCCTGCCCCAGGTTTTCCCCAATTACTTAATGATAAGAATTCCCTGGAAGAAGTGCTTTTAAAACAAAACAAAACAAAATACCAGGTATGGTAGTCACACCTATAACCTCAAGAGGCAGAGGTTGGAAGGGCTGCAGCAGTTAATGGCCAGCCTTAGCAAAAAGTTTGTGAGGCTCCATCCTAGTAAAAAGCCGGGCATAGTGGTAGACATCTGTCATCTCAGCTATGTAAGTATAAATAGGAAGATCATGTCTAGGCATTGTGACTATTTCAAAAGTCACCATAGCAGACAGCACTGGACTGTGGCTCAAGCGATGGAGAGCCTGCCTAGTGAGCACAAGGCCAGTATTCAACTCCAGTATCACCTATTAAAAAATGGTAACAGCCGGGCACCAATGGCTCACTCCTGTAATCCTAGTTACTCAGGAGGCTGAGATCTGAGGATTGTGGGTCGAAGCCAACTCCAGGCACAAAAGTCCCTGTGAGACTCTTATATGTAATTAACCACTCAAAAACCGGAAGTGGCGACGTGGTCCAAGAGGTAGACCACTAGCCTTGAGTACAAAGAGGCTCAGGGACAGCACCCAGGCCCTTAACTGACCCCCCCTCCCCCAAATGGTAAGAGATTCCAGCCCCTGTCACTCTTGTACACTGCCCGCCCCCCTCCACCTCTTCCCTGCCTTTCTACATGTAAGGAGAATCAGATTTGGTTAAATTGGGCAGCATGGTGTCTGTGTGAGGAATGAAAGCCTGTGTTGTTTCTGGTAGGAAATGTTGACTGTGGGTGTTGGCTCGGGGTTGTTAGTGGTACCCCAGTGATCCAGAGGTGGCCCCTTGGGCTCTCCGTAGCAGAGTTCTCCTTGTGAAGACTCAGATTGTCAGGTGAGGGCCATGGGTTTGCTGGTTGTCACCGCAGATAAGTGGTCATAAGAATTCCCAGACCAGGGCCTGAGGCTGGTGACAGCAGGTGCCCTCCAGGCTCAGCCCTGTCTGCCTTGTCCCAGTGCTGTGGGGGGAGTCCTGCTACCTTGCCCTGCCCCCTGGATCCTGCCCTGGAAGGAAGATGCCCACTTGGGGCGGTGGCTGCTGCCTGGCTCATCACTGCGCATCTGAACATGGCCCCAGCTTTCGGATCTACCTGAGGAGCCTTGGGATCCGCTCAGGTGCTGACCGCACTCCTCTGTGATGGCCATGACCACCCCTCTCTCTCCTTACAGGCTCTTCCAGTGATGAGCCGCTGGGTGGAAGACTCCGGAAGCTGAGCCTTGGACAGTATGACAATGAGACTGCGTGCCAGCTGTCCTTCTCCAAGTGTGGATGGGGAAAAGCTGCTGTGGATCCAGCGCCAAGCATGACACCATTTCCGTCTCCAGCAGACATGAAAGAGGTAGGGACTGGGCTCAGGGCAGTGGCTGGGCCTAGTGCCTGTACCAGGTGCCATAGCCTCCCATCTCTGGCTGCATCTCAACTCCAGACATAGTTCCTCAGTGATGGGCAATGGTGGGGTCCTACTGCACCCCAGAGATGGCTCTGTGGAGGCCACCTCTTGGTGAGCCTTGGTGAGCTGATCTGCAGAATGGGAAAATACACGGCCCCAAGTTCTCCATCCAGGACAGTGACCCCTTGGAAGTCCGCAGGAAAGAGCACCTCCAGCTCTTCTGTGATGGCTGGTGTGGCTTCTTACCAGAATCAGAAAGACAGGTCAGCCTGACTAGCACTTTCAAATTGGAGCTTCATTCTCAACTTGAAAATTAAAACCTCAGAACTGTGTGAAAAGGTAATAGTAGTCTTTTTGTTCTTCTTTGTGCCAGTAGGTACTGGGACTTGAAGTAAGGGCCTGGACACTATCCCTTAGCTTTTTCACTCAAGGCTGGTGCTCTTACTACTTGAGCCACAGCTCCATTTCTAGCTTTTTCTCGGGGAATTGGAGATGAAAGCCTCATGAACTTTTCTGCCTGAGCTGGCTTTAAACCAAGATCCTCAGATCTCAGCCTCTTGAGGAGCTAGGATGACAGGCCCCGTCATTGGTGCCCACCTGTCACTGATAGTCTTAACTCCCACGTAAAACCACCACTCCTATTCAGGATGTCTCCTATTCTGTGTGATGTTTTAACTTCCCTGTGAACAGTCACGATGAAGCAGCTGGCTTTTTTGTTTGTTTGTTTTTGTTTTTTTCTGGTTGTGGGGCCTGAACTCTGTCTGGGCCTGGGCGCTGTCCCTCAGCTCTTCAGCTCAAGCGCTCTACCACTTGATCCTCAGTCCCACTTCTGGCTTTTTCTGCTTATGTGATGCTGAGGAATCGAACCCAGGGCCTCATGAATGCAAGGCAAGCACTCTACCACTGAGCCAACTTCTCAGACCCGCAGCTGGCTTATTTTAAGCATCACCTGCCAGATAAAGAGGACAGGCATCAAGATTCTCCCTCTCCCTTTACTAGTGAGCATAAAAGCCTTTGTCTTAGCACCAAGACTCAGGACTCTTCCTGTCCCTACTCTGAGAGGCTCAGCAACATAGGCCATCTACAGAGCCTGACAGAAAGAAGGATTCCTCATTCTTCCATTCTTCTCCCCATGCTGATTCTAGACAATGGTCGCCGCTTATCCCCCAGACCTTGATCTGATCGACGGCAGGATTTTAAATAGCAAGGAATCGGCGTGTTCGACCCCAGCATTTCCTGTGTCTCCAGAAACACCTTATGGTAAGAACCCAGTAAAGCTAAGTGTATACAACTTGCCCCTGCAAAGAGCCCAGTGACAGCAGCTGTGCTGTGTTCTCCTTTCCAGTGAAGACACCCCCACGATACCCTCCATTCAGCCCACCTGATATCCAGCTGAGCGGTCCAGTCAATCTGTGCAAAGGACTTGGTAAGGAACCCCTGGAATGTGGTATACATAGCCCTGGTGCTGTTAGTATGGTTGTCATTGCCACAAGGACATCTCCTTGTGCAAATGTTTCTGTTTCTGCTGCATAGCTCAGAGGTCTCAGATGAAGTCCTGTCTCACCAGGAAATATGTTGGTGGGGATACACCATGTGTGTGTGCATGTGGGAGCCATAGGACGTGGAGAGGCTTCCAGCCATCTTGCAGAGGTGTTCCTGCTCAACACTTCCCTTTTGTCCCCCAAAATGTGCGTTTGTGGTCAGGCCAGGGGTGCTTGTGGCTATCAGCTATCCCTGGCTGGCAGAGGCAACGTTAACATGCATGCAGTATTGCATGGAGCCAGAGTCGGAGTGAGGCAGCGGCCAGCACACCACCCCATTCACGGAGCACGTGGGTCCCAGGGAGCAGGAGCAGGTTCTGTGTGTGCATCCTGCTGGAGCTGCCCATGCACCTGTCTGTCCCTGCTGTGGCTCTTCTGATCCCTTGATGTGTGATCCTTGAGTCTGGGTTTTCCCAGGAGAGCCTGGGGACACCTTTGGCATTATGTGTTGTATCCATCTGCACAGCCATCCCGGGAAGGGAGTGGTAACAGGGACAGACATAAAGACCAAGGTCTTTTGCACTTCAGGAAGCCAAATGATGACAGGTAGAGGGTTGTGACTCATCTGAAGCCCCATGTGCAGATTTTTCATGCAGCTGCTGACCTGGGAAGGGCATGTGAGGAGCCCCATTCCATTAGTTCTGAGAATGAAGGATCTTCACTAAATCATGTCACCCTTGTCTTCAACCTGAAGCAATCACAGAAATGTCTGTCAGCTCATCTGGCCCTTTTGTCCACAGCACATCTAGTGTGTACATCATTTAAAGGACTTTTAATGAAACTTCAGAGTTTACTTGCATAGGACCATAGTGCTTCTTTTATCTACAGCATTGAGCAATTAGTTATCTGTATTTCTTAGCAGGAATGACTTGAAATTTAAGGGAAAAAAAAGTATATAATGAATGTTGCTTTGTTTCTGTTTGGACATTGCCTGAACATAAGGAGGAGAGTGGACATGCTGATGTGCATTTGTCTGTGGCACTCACACACATAGACCAAATGTGTTCTTCTAGTCATTGGTAATGTATGTGGAGGCCAATAGAGATGTCTTGTGTCCCTCTACTTGCCACATTCTGTTCCTCATCAGTCAACCATACTTGATTCCTCAAGGCAGTGTATACATTGGATTGGAGTGGAAACAGCCCTCTGGTTTGGACTTCTTCATTCCATTCAGCACCAGACCACAAACATGTATACAAGGTGAATTGTGACCTCAAGGAAAGAAAATACTAGAAAGAACTTTGAAGCTCAGTAACAGCTCACAATGTAGACCTCTGGTCCCCTGGTATCCAGTGTCAGGAGAATACTGAGCCTCCTCTAGACTGTAGAAAGATCTAGAAGGCTTTGGGGTGCCCAGGATCTGCCTGGTTTATGCTGGCTTGGAAATGGGCTATTGAGCCCACTCCTGAGAATAGGATGGGGCCCTGCATCCCAGCATAGAGTAGTACACCCCACATCTTACCTACTTTCTGCACATAAATATCCATGCCGAAAAGACAGGGCTTTTGCTTTTAAATATAAGAGCAGATATAGTGATAATGATGATCACCATAATATAATAAGTCTTCTATATTTGTATCTCCAAAGCCCTCAGAGAAGATTGGCTCCCCCAACTTTTCCCCAGAAAGGAAATGAAGAAAGGGACAAAGAGGAAGGAGAGAAGTAGAAGTAGAAAAGAATAAAACCACAGGCTAATATTCCTCATGAATATAAGTGAAAAATGATGGACAGAACTCAAGTTTATAGAAGTTTTTTCACATACCATGACCAAGTAGCCTTTCTTCCAGGAATGCAAGGCTGGTTCAACATTTGACAATCTGCTCATTTGTCCTGCTGTATTAACTAAGCAAGAAAATCCATGATTATATCCACTAATGCAAAGTGTGGGGTAGAGGAGGAATTTGTCTAAATTCACACCCATTCAAGTCTAACAATTCCTTATAGAAGGGAGGGTAGTTTCCTCACCCACATGTCAAATGTGGATAAAGAATGTCTAAAAATTCCTATAGCCAACTATATTCAATATGTTAGAAGTCTTACAGAAGAATGATTCACTAAAGCAAAATCTGATCACAGATTGGAGGGCAATCTGAAATAAAACTATTTGCTAATGACATGATTTATGAAGTGATCATGTAGGAAAATTGAATCTGAAATTTGAATGAATGCATTCAACAAATTTGTAGGAGCTAATATCAACATACAAAACTTATTTGTAAGCCAAGCACAGTGACTCATGCCTGTAATCCTAATTACCTGGGAGGCAGAGATTGGGAAGATTGTTAACAGTAAACCAGCCTGGGCAAAATAGTCAGCATGATCTCATCTCAACAATAATAACAACAACAAAGCCAGGCAAGCTGATATGCACACATCTTACCCCATCTACATAAGAAGTGTGAGTAGAAGGATCTGATCTGAGCTGGTCCTGGCAAAAGCAAAGTAAAATCCTATCTGAAAAAAACAAAAACAGAAGGAGCCGGAGGCATGGCTCAAGTGGTAGAGCACTAGCAAATGGCCTAACAGGTACAAGGTAGGGTCTAGCAAGTGTAAAGCCCTTAATTTAAACCCCAGAACTGCTTCCCCTGCAAAAAGAAAAAAATAATCATTCTACTGTTTTTGTTAATGCTTTGTGTCTAATACTTACCCTTCATAGTTTCAAAATATGAAATAGTTTCATTAGAAAGACAAAAGCATGATGAAAAAAATCTGTTTCTAACATAGCTGAGCTTTTGCGAAATTGTTGTGTATTCTTTTTTAAAGTGGAGGCAAAAATCTCTTAACTTAAAACTAGCTACTTGAAAGTGAGTGATTCAAAAGCATTGAGTTATATCTACAAGGTCCCGCAACCATGGCCCCTATGTAGTTCCATAACATTCCTGTCACATAACAGCTTAACAGTAATGTGGCTGAGGATTGTTGGCTTCCGTGAAAATGATTTGCTGTTAATGTTTGTTTGCTTCTACAAAATGCTTTGGTTTTGCTGCCAAGTGGCTCCTAATCCTGTCTCCTGGGTAGACCCAGGCCTTGGGGGAGAGCCTGAAGGGTACATGGTCCATCTGTTCATTGCAGGCCTGGGGGCACAAGAGCATGCAGAGACTCCTTCGCTGGTTCAGAGCAGGGACCTTGGTCTTAGGACTGCTCCTAGGGACCCCTTGCATACAGAAACCTGTGAAAGTCTGAAAGGAAAGTTGTTTGACAGAGGTAGAGAAAAGGAGGGTCTGGGAACTTCTTAAGACACACACACACGCACGCACGCACGCACGCACGCACGCACGCACGCACGCACACACACACACACACACGCACGCACACACGCACGCATGCACTGGATACCTGTGGCTCATACCTGTAATCCCAGCGATTTGGGAGGCTCACATTGTGAGGATTGTAGATTGTGGTTCCAGGTCAGCCTCAGTGGAAAAAGTTCAAAGGAAGCCAGCTCAACAGAAAAAGCTATGCTCAGTACGTACATGCCCGTTATCTCAGCTGTGGAGGAAAAGCTTAAAATAAGAGGGTCACTCTCCAAGCTGGCCTGGGCAAAAAACATGACCCCATCTAAAAAATAACCAGAGCAAAGGGCTGCAAGGAGCATGTCTGTCTAAAAAAGTTCAGGGTCTTGAGTTCAAATTCTAGTACTGCCAGAAGACGAAAGAGACACGAAGAGACAGAAAGCAATACAGGAAGAGAGAGGGGAACAGAAAAGCAGATTGTCTTACACTAGTGCCTTTATTTTTATTTAAAAAAGCATTGACACTTGGGTCCCAGTGGCCCATGTTTGTATCTTAGCTACTCAGGAGGTTGAGATCTGCAGATCAGGGTTCAAAGCCAGCCAGAATCTGGCTGTAGGGGACTCTTAACTCCAGTTAGCCAGCCAGAAGTGAAGATGAGGCTCAAATGATAGAGTACAAGCCTTGAGCAAAAACGCTTAGGGACAGCACCCAGGCTCTGGGTTTAAGCCCCAGGAATGTTGAATAGACATACAGGAGCAGGTAGCAACAGATGCGTCTGTTTCCATGCTTAGGATATTCTGTGCATTCTGATCTGTGCCAAAGAACATGATCTGGGCCATGTGACTGTAGCTCACACCTGTAGCTCACACCTATAGCTACTCAGAAGGCTGAGATGTGAGCATTACTGTTAGAAGCCTGCCCAGGTAGAAGAGTCGTGAGAGGCTTTATCTTCTTCAGTTAATCAGCAAAGAGTTGGAAGTGGAGTTTGTGGCTTGGTAGTAGAGCACTAGCCTTGAGTGAACAAGCTGGACAGTGCCAAGGTTATGAGTTCAACCCTAGGACTGGCACAAAAGAAAAAAAAAAAAGAAGATAAAAGGAGAATGTGTAAAGGATGACTCACACAGCAAATACCACGAGCTGCCGTGTCCTGCCTCCTGTGAGATGTGAATAGAGAAATACAGTCTGTTCTAAAATGGGCTTAACAGTATAGTAAATATCAGGGATGGGTTCTCAGAGTCAGGATAAAGCACTGGCTGGCGCATGTGCCATTAGGAATCAGGTGAGATGAGAACATAATTTTGCTCAGAAAACTTTGCAGACACTGGGCTAGAGCAGGCCAGTTAGAAGGAGCCAGGTTCAAATGTCATTACTGGCACACACACACAAATGCACACATACACATGCATGCATGCACACACAGAGGCTGGGACCTGGTCCATGCTGAATGTGTTCTTTGATTTGCTTACTTTTGGGTTCCGAGAAGGGTTTTCCATTCTTGACCTCCTCCTGATGGGCTGTTCTTAAATATCCTGTCACTGCTACTGGGACACAGCTGCCAACAGGCCTTCAGCTCTCATCAGCCCTGGGAAGGCCTGGTGACACACGCTTCTGCCTCTGTGAGTTTGCCCATTGCATAACCTCTTTATTTCTGAGACACTAGGCAGGGAAGGGTGGTGCCCAGGAAGTGGTGCCTCCCAGGGCCTGATGGCATTGGAAGAGTTACCTGGGGGACCCAGCAAGGCACAATTGGCTGGAGGTGTCCTCACCGGACATTCACCTGTGCCATTTGTTTTTCACCCCAACCCCAATCTCTGGGTCATGTGGGTGGGCTGCAGGTGTCAGTAAAATCTCTGCAGTCTTCTCAGACATGGTGGCCATTGTCCCTGCAGGCTGGTATTTCTGGCCAGAATGTCTTGATGAACTGGACACACAGGATTTGGGACAATGAGATATGAGGACAGGGTTCACTTTCTTCGTGGCCCTTGCTTGTCTGGAGCCTGCTGGTTCAGAATTTTTGTGGTGTGGGCAGCCTGATTGTGTTTAGAAGCCTGTATCTTTTATTTAAATCCAATTGTGTGGGAAGCGGGGGGGGGGGGGGCGGGGGTGGTACTGGGGCTTGAACTCAGGGCCTTGTTCTCTTACTCAGCTTTTTGTTCAAGGCTGGTACTCTACCACTTGAGCCATACTTCTTGTCTGGAATTTGACTTGTAAATTGGAGATGAGAATCTTTTGGATTTTTTCCGCTGGGGGTAGCTTCAAATGACAGTCCTCTAGATCTCAACCTTTTGAGTAGCTTAGGATCACAGATGTGAGCCACTCTGACCTGGCTTAAAACTTACTGCACGCTGGTGCATGTAGCTGTCCCTCAGTATTTATGGGGTTAATTCTGGGAACCCTCCCCCCTGCATGGACCCCAGTGTCTGGGCACACTGTTGTGGTGTTTGTGTGAGTGTATCTCCTTCTGTGGACTTTAAGTCATCTCTGGATGATGTTATACCTAAGTTATTACACTGTCTTATACAGGGGATAAACAAGAAAAGAGGGAAAGATGAGAAAAATGACTTGAATGTGTTCAGCATCCTTGCTGGATGCTGTGGCCTTGGAGGGGCCTGTCTGGTACAGTGGTCTACAGGCATGCCCCTTGTCAGGCTCAGGCTTGGGGGTCTGCAGACACCCCTCCCCCCAACCCCCCCCTTCTGTGAGGCTAAGGCTTGGGGATCTGCAGGCACACCCCCTGTCAGGCTGAGGCTTGGGGGTCTGCAGACACCCCTCCCCCCAACCCCTTCCCCTCCCATGAGGCCAAGGCTTGGGGATCTGCAGACATGCCCTCTGTCAGGCTGAGGCTTGGGGAACTGCATCTTAGGAACAAATGCCGTGCATCTGTACATGCAGAAAGAGCTAATGAGTAAGACTACAGCAAACTAAAGGCTGACAAATGGCAACCCCTTTGTTTGGGGGGTGGGGAAAGCCATTCTTGATGCTGTAGGAATGAGGTAGAAATGATCCAGTGCTTGGGGAACTTGTCAGGTGAATGTGGTGCCCCCCCTGAGTGTCACTCACCTTGATGGAGTCTCTGGGTGAGTTCACTGTTGTTCTAGGACCATAAGATTAGGAGGATAGAGATGTGGGGATCTGCTTTTGCGTGTATTTGTTTTTGAAGCTCTAGGGCTTTGGTGCTTGCTTGGCTTTGCTAGTTGTGCCATACCTCCAGCCTGGCTACTTGCTGGGGTTGTTTTGGAGATGGAGTCTCTTGGACTTTCTTGCCTGGGCTGATTTCAAACTACAGTCGCCCAGATCTTAGCCTCCAAAGTAGCTAGGCCCCTGACTTTGGCTTTGGCATTCTATCTTCTGTGAAAACATTTACTCTCCCAGTCTGTGTGGTGCTCAGAAACCCAGGGCCGCCCCTGAGGTTGGTGGTAAATGATTTCCAAGGAGTTTCAGATTGAGGTTCTCAGTCCTCTGTGTCTGTAATTCTGGACATTACAAGATCCACATTGTCCTTGACTTGGGGCAAGCCTGTTGCCGCAGACAGGACCTGCACCCCTCAAACACCCGGTTTCCACGCTGCCCAGTGCCACCCCGTGTCTACAGAGATACCTATAAGCCAAATCATGACTGCTCGCATGCAAAGCAACTCCCCACCCTGCACTAGGCCATGCCTCGAGGCCTAAGGTGTTCCTGCTAACTGGGCAGCATGGGTGGTGGACAGAGCTGGGATTCTCTTTATTTCCTGAATGTCCTTGAGTTCAGCAGAGTGGGGTGCTGGGATATATGCCAGGCTGTTGAATGTCTTCCTGAGCTAGCGTTAGATGGGGTCTTTGAAAGGTCAGGCTCTTTTGGCCACTGGTGGCTCACCTGTAATCCCAGCTACTCAGTAGGCACAGATCTGATTCGAAGTCAGCCCAGGCAGCAGTCTGTAATGACCTTTTCTCCAATTAAGTACCAGCAAGCTAGAAGAAGAGCTGTGGCTCAAGTGGTAGAATGCCAGCCTTGAATGAAAAAGTTAAGGGATGGTACCTAGGCCCTGAGTTCGTGTCCCAATTGCGGTACACAGAGGGGCCAAGGAGGTAGGCTCAGATATACTTCCTGGCCTGGCAGCCGGCCGTGTGGTTCCTTCTCCTTGTTGATTGCTGCCGCATCCATGGCCACCAGGTTTGGTTTCTCCCCACTGAAGTAAGCTCCTCTGGCCTCTCTCCTTCCTCCCTCCTTTCTTCTCCCTGCACAGTTCCATAAAGGGACCAGGCCTTCAGGCCACCCCAGTGCAGGCCTCATTCCCTATTACCACACTCTGTGGCTTTCTTACCTCAGTTTTCTGGAGTCCAGAGTCTGTGTTCCATGTTGGAAGGGACCCCAGCCCCATTTGCCTGGAGGGAGTAGGGGAGATAGGTGGTTGTGACCTCAGAGGGAATCTTAGGGAGTTTGTACCCAGCCTGTCAGCCCGGTAATTTTCGAAGGTCAGTGATTGTGCCCTAGCCTCCAGCACAGAAGCTTCTAGACAAAAGTTAACTTTTGAGATGGATGCAGTGGTGTCTGCTTGTAATCCCAGCTTTGGAGAGGCTGAGGCAGGGCTGGCCTGATTATATTGCAAGATCCTGTGTCGAAAAAAACCAGAGGCTGGGAATAGAGCTCAGTGCAGAAGGCCTGGTTCAGTTACCAGCATCACACATACACACACGCATACGTGTGCGCACATGCACACATACACACAAGAGGAAGAAAAAGGAAAGGGAAGAAGAGAGGGGGTCTTGTTTTCTGGAGACTAGGAGAAGGGGAGGGAGGAGAAGGGAAGGGAGGGGAGGATGGGGAGGACCGGAATGAGTTGGCTTTCACTGCTGGGAACCAGTGCTTCAGCCTTGCAGAGGGCCTCAGTCTGAGTGTGGGGAAGAGAATCCCAGGTGGGCAGGGACTGCAGCCTTCTTCCTTGGGAGTGGGAGAGGGAGAGGGGGAGGGTGACCCTGCCCCGTCCTGGGGCTCCAGACCTCTGGGAATCTGTATCTCAGGCCTTAGCCACCCCCCTCCCCCCACCCCCAAGCTGGTCCTGAGGCTTGAACTCAGTGCCTGAGTGCTGTCCCTGAGCTCTTTTGCTCAAGGCTAACGCTCTACCACTTGAGTCACAGCTCCACTTCCGGTTTTCTGATAGTTAGAGATAAGAGTCTCCTGGACTTTCCTGCTTGGGCTGGCTTTGACCCAGGAACCTCAGAGCCCAACCTCCTGAGTAGCTAGTCACTGGCACCTGGCTTAGTGGTCTTCCTGTGGCCAGCGTCTGGCAGGTAAGGAGCAGCCATATCCTATCAAGGGTGCAGATCCTGGCATGGGGCGGGGAGATGTAGGAACATTTTGGTTGTTTGCTCTTCCCCAGTAAGATGGATCCACTTGGGGCACAGCTTGGAAAGCATGCAGGCCTGGGGCTGCAGCGCAGTATGTGTGTGTGTGGGGGGGGGTGTAGGACATTTTTAACTGTTTGGAAACTCGTGCCCCATGCAGAACTGCCTGGGTCACGGCCTTGACATGGACATGGATGCAAGGGGCTTGCCTCTTCGTTCCCCACTGTTCCCCGTGGGTTTGCCCTGGATCCCTCTGCATTGGCATCTGTGCAGGGGACAGGACCAGCCTGGGAGGGAGGGGCCGCCCTTCCTGGCCTGGTTCTCTGTGGTCCTGCCTCCCTTTGTTCCGGAGCAGTGGGCCACAGGAAAGGCTGGTCCATCTTCCTCTGCCGAGCCTGCTCCATCCTGGGTCACTGCTCCACCCTGAGTCAGGCCTTTCCGGCTGCCTGACCTCCCTCCCGGGTGGGAGCAGCTGCCCAGTGGACACACACACAGCTGTGGGGAAGCCCTGTGCAGTGCCGGCCGTGGGAGGGAGGGCTTGTGCTAGACTCTTCCTGGCCTTGCCCTGGACATGGGGCCCAAGAAGCCTGGGCAAGCTGTATCTTTTCTGGCGAGAGATAGCTATCTGCTCTCCACCACCAGGTTGGTGAACAAGACCAGCCTCCTGCAGCCTCCTGTGGGTGCTGAGGGTATTTAGATGTTCAAGATGCATGCGTGGCAGGGGGTGGGGGTGGGGGCTGGAGGCCTGCATGGGTGGCTGTGTACCCCACCCCCACCCCCAAGATACACTACGGGCAGTGCTGGCCCACATGCAGGAGAAGCAGCATTGTGTGTGTGTGTGTGTGTGTGTGTGTGTGTGAGTGTGAGTGAGAGAGAGAGAGAGAGAGAGAGAGAGAGAGAGAGAGAGAGAGAGAGAGAGTCAGAGAGTAAGAGAGTTGTACTTCATACCTTCTCCTCCAGTGGGAAGGAGTAAACACTAGCATTGGAAGCCCAGACCATTTGGGATTCTCCAGATGGGTAGGACCTCCAGTCTCAGTAGGACCTTGAGTGATGTGCCTGTTTCCCAGTCACCTGTGAATCTGTCAGGGTCAGATTTGGGGCCTTGGGAACCAAGCACTGACTTCCATTGACTGAAGGAGACTGGGACCCAAATACTATATATATATATATATTTGTTTTGTTTTAATTTTTTTTTTTATCAGTCGTGGGGTTTGAACTCTGGGCATGGTCACTGTCCCTCAGCTCTTCAGCTCAAGGCAAGTGCTCTACCATTTGAGCCATAGCACCACTTCTAGTTTTCTGGTGGTTTATTGGAGATGAGTCTCACGAACTTTCCTGGCTAGGCTGGCTTTGAACCGAGATCCTCAGATCAAAGCCTCCTGAGTAGCTAGGATTACAGGCTTGAGGCACCAGCACCAGGCTCCAAACGCTGTTTTTGTTTTTTTTGGGTCCAGTTGTGGGGCCTGAACTCTGGGCCTGGGCACTGTCCCTCAGCTTTTCAGCCCAAGGCTAGCGCTCTAACGCTTGAGCCACAGTGCCACTTCCAACTTTTTTCTTTTTTCTTATGTGGTGCTGAGGAATCGAACCCAGGGCTTCAGGCATGCAAGTCAAGCGCTCTACCACTGAACCACCTTCCCAGCCCCGCTGTGTTTTTTTTTAAGACGTTATTTGCAAGGGGTTTTGAAGAATGTAAAGGAGTTCACTAGTTGGCTTGAGAGGTTGATTTTTCAGATGGAGGAAAGCACTAGAGTAGAGAAGGAAGAAGAAAGGGGCTACTTCAACAGAGAGGACTTTGCCAGCAACCTGTGGTGTAGTGCAAGGTGACCTGGCTGTAGTCCAGAGAAAAGCCTGTAGAGCTGGACCTGTGGGATTTGCAGTTGAAGGTCCCCTGGGGCTCCTGGTGCAGGTCTGCAGTGTGTAAGAGAGGCCTGAGGGGTGGGTGGCCCATTGGGGCTGGGATTTGGCCATGCATGTGCCTGGATGGGCCAGCGTGCTTGCAGGGCCTTCCTGGCTGCCTGAGCCACCCCCCCCCCCCCAGCCTCCTGTTCACAGAGAGGGCAGACCTAGTGGGTGTGGGGGCACGGCTGTTGGCGGGCTGCTGGTAGGCGGGGTGGGTCGGGGCAGGAAGAGTCACTGCTACAGGGGAGGGGGAGGAAAAAGGGAAAGGGAATGAAAGGAAGCTGAGCAGCATGGAGCAGGCGGGGCCAGTGCTGGAGGCACTGACTGGGCAGACAGCCCGCAGCAGCCCGGGCCGCCCGCCGCCCCACAATCCCGGGATTCTTTCCCCAGCCTGCTCTCCCCTCTGAATGGGCCTCTTTGAGGTGGCTGCCCCGCCTCCAGCCCTAAGGCCCCCAGGGACAGGCCAGAACACAGAGCACACCCTGGGTGGGTGGGGGGACGCCGCGGGGACAGAAACTCCCCACCCAGGCTACTGGGGATAGATCCCAGGGCTGCCACCGCCAGGTCCTCGGCTCCCCGGCACTCACATGGACTGAGCAGGCCCCAGGTGCCCAGGTAAGTCGGGCAGAGGAACTTGGTGGATCTTCCTGCATGTATCCCCTGCTCCTGGTGTCTCATCCTAGGGCTTCCCACTTCTCCCAAGTCAAGGCCAGTTGTTGAAATCTGATCTGGGGTGGGGGGTGGTGAAGTGGGGGATGCAGCTGGATGGTGGATAGTCCAAGAGGTCCTGGATGGTAGAGGGGCCAGGAAGCCTCTTGGATAGGGCTTGGGAGCTACTGAGTCCCCATCACTTAATGACAGCTCTGTCCCAGGCTTTAGGACATAGCCCCCCAGCCTGAGCCCCTAGGGGAGGAGGGGAAGGCTACTTCTCTTCAAGACAAAGCATTCTTTTCTTGAAGAGATTCACTGGGGGAGGGGGGCTCAAGCCTGGTTTACAGATGTGCAGCTACACTGAGCCACGGCTGTTTCCTGCTCTGTGCCCAAGGCCCTGGCACCACACCTCCCAGGCCCAGGAGGCTGAGTCCTCTGTGGAGCAGGGCTTCTCAGAAGCCATCCTTCCTCCTGGAGGCCGAAAGAAAGCATTTGGAGCAGACAGTGGGTTTTCAGTGAGGTCGGCTTGTCTTTCCTGTGGTTGGAGCACTCAAAAGGAATCTTTCTAAATATGACTTTGACATTTGCTGAAATAACCTGCTTAGAGTATATTAACTGACTGCCGTCTATACCAAAGCGTGCCAGTTTCCTCTTGGGGCTGGGCTGGGGCAGGAGCTGCTTCCCTGTGGATGTGAGATCTGGGTATCTGCTTTTCTTTGGCCCCTGTGGAGCAGGCTTGTGGATGGGTGGGAAGGATGGGGAGAAGACTAGGGGAGAGGAGAAGAAAATCCCAACTGTTCTTGGTGAGGTGGGTTCAGCTGTGACTTGGGGGCACACGCTTGGGCGGGCTGGGGTCCAGCCTGCTTTTCCTGGACGGAAGTCTATGCCTTGTCCTTTCCGAAGACCCGAGGGTAGAGCTCCACTTCTGGCTTTAGGGCAGTTCTTTGGAGATTTAAGAGTCCCAGAATTCCGTGCTTGGGCTGGCTTCTAACTTCCACCCTCAGATCTCAGCCTCCTGAGGAGCCAGGATTTAGAGGTATGAGCCACCAGCACCTGACTTCTTGTCCTGTTGATGAATTTATATACAGTCCTCTCATTTTCTGTGGATTCTACATGCATGTCCCTGGATTTGAAATAGTCTGGTTGGGATGGTAATCATTTTCTGTGTCCAACAGAGATGGAAAGAAAATCTTGGTTTCTCTGTGTCAGCAGAGAGTTGTATATTTTCTGGCTCAGCCTGCAAGAGCATGGTGCTGGGGATCCCCTCCCCCAGAGCTGTGTTTTCTTGAGGCTTTCTGAGCATCATCCATAGTTATAGGGCCAGAAATCTTTAAGGGGACACAGTGGGTTGGTGTCTTTCCTCAATGTGGGACAAACCTGTGTGACAGGTTCTTTGTCCTCTCAGAGACAAATATTAATTATATCACATTTTGAGGGGTCAAAAAAAAAGATAGCTCTGGTGGGGGTTGATTTTTAAGACATCGCCACTGGGAGACAGATCTGTGTAGCGTCTTTGAGCAGGTTGAACCTCACCTTTCAGATTCTGTCTCTTGGTTTGTGTTGCTAGAAGTAGTCATTAGCACATAGAAATGCCTTCTGGAGGGCGTGCAGAGTACAAACTGCGCCTACACTACTACTACTACTACTACTACTACTACTACTACTTCTGCTGCTGCTGCTGCTGCTGCTGCTATGACTCTCTCCTCCTAACCCTCCCCACCCCTTTTCTCTCTCTCTGGGAACATTGTGTGCAGTGCCTCCAGAATTTCTCAGTGATTCTGAGGACTATGTGATTTGAAAGTTGTCAGTATTCAGATTTGAGTGATCCTCTTCCCCCCCACCCCCACCCCTACCTCACCCCGGGAGACTTCCAGGAGCTGGGAACTAGTGAGCACCGCAGATTCTGGGATTTGACAGTGATTGGCAGTGAGTTTGGTTTATCTGTGGCTGCTCTGTTCATCTTGTCCCTGTGCTATTGAAAACAAACAAGCTGAAAACCCAGCAGCATCTGAAGGCCTAAGTCATCCCACTGAGGTGGGATCTGGTCCAGAGGCCACAAGGGCCTGATGATAAACAGAACCTGGTCCTATGGCCAGTAGGAGGTGAGTCTGGGGTGGCCCCACATACTAGGGTATGTTGAAACCCCTGCACTCATTTGTTTTCATCACACCCGAGACTGACTGAAAGGTATACCTAAGTCACAGGTCTCACCTTGGTCGTGTTCTTCTGTCCCATAGCTTGCTGTCATTTTGCCAGGACAAAGCCTGAGAAGCAGGGGCTAGGGGGGTTCAACCTCCAGTCCTGCCCCATATTTGGTATTGAGTTGTGGCTTCTGTGGAGTTAATGTGATTTCTTGATGAACCTCAGCTAGAGCAGATTGATGTCCAGTTGGAAAAGATGGGTACCTGGTCTGCAAACAGGAAAGCAGAACTCTACCTGGGGAGCCGTGGTTGTTGGGAAAATGAAGGAGAATGGAAAAGGAATAGGCTGGGCTCACTCATCAACAGCGAGGACTGTTTATTGAGAAACAGTGAGGGCACAGACCTTCCCTGGGGTTTGGAGGTTGTGCCAGAGAGTTGGGACAGGAGCTGGATTTTTATAGGAGGTCTGAGCAAGGAGGCAGCGGTTAATGAAAAAGCCACTAGGTCAAGAAAGGTGGGGGCCTTTCAGTTGGGCCCACAATGGGATGTTTACAGCTGGGCTTAGGTGGATTGCTCTGCCAGCACATCAAACGAGTTCACACATACCTGGGATTTTGCCTGGCGTCTGTAAGGGCCTGGGACAGTAGGGTGGGGCTCTTCAGTGGTCACCTGTGGAATGTCTCTCTGGGGTCTTGGGGTTACTGGGTTGAGGTGGGGAAGCCACAGGAAAGATTGCCAAAGCTTATTAGTAGGAGACACTTAAAAAGTTACAAATAAATTTTCAGGGATCAGAAGATTGTGTCATAGATTTTTTTTTTAATTTTCACTTTTATCTATGCATTTAATTCATTTCCAATAAAAACACCAACTTGTTTTGTGGAAGTAGAACTTGTTCAATTGACTCAGAATTTACTCAATAAAGTTCCTAGCTGAGCACTGGTGGATCACACCTGTAATCCTAGCTACTCAGGAGGCTTAAAACTGAGGACCAAGGTTTGAAGCCATCCCAGGCAGGAAAGTCCATGAGACTCTTACCTCTAATTAACCACCAGAAAACCAGAAGTGCACCTGTGGCTCAAAGTGGTAGAATGCTAGGCTTGAGTGAAAAAGCTCAGGGAGAGCACCCAGACTTCCGAGATCTAGTCCCAAGACCACCACCACCAACAAAAAGATCCAAATCACTAGGATGCATGTGAGGAGATGCAAGGACTTGGCCTGAAGGTAGGGAATTCAGCAAGTGGTGAGTTCACACCCCCAGCCCATGTGTCCCCTGGCTTTCTGTCTCTATAACAAGTACTGAGATCACTGTGCAAGAGGAAAGGTTTATTTGCGTGGTACTGTTTGGGAGTTCCAGGCTGATTGGTTGGCTCAGTGGCAAGTTAGCATGTTATGGCAGGAGCTCCTGGTGGAGCAAAATGTCTCATTTTGTATCTGAAAAACAGAGAAGATACAGGAAGAGGAAGGGACTGGGACCCACAGTCCCTTGGAAGGCATATCCCTAAAGAGCAAAGCTGTCATTAGCCCCACCCCTTAAAGGTTCCACCTTTTAGTAACTCCCACTGGAAGCCAAGCTCTTTGGGATCTGTAGTATAGTAACAGATAAAGAGGTGAACATGTAGAACAGATCCACACAGATCTGATCAGAGGGTAGAGAAAAGCTGCCCCATGTCTTCCCAGTTTAGTTGAGAAGGTCCCCATTCAGAAAGGGGAATTGGTGCTCCACCCAGCAAAGTGGATCAGGACATGACATAAGTTCAGTTCTTCATGGCAAGGTATTTGTTCCTCTTTTCCTCTCCCTGTGTCTTAGCTTGCCTTGAGTGTTTCTGAAATATGGATAGGAGATGGGGTGGAATCTATCTTTTCTTCGTGGTAGCTTACAACATGCATATGCTAGTTATTCTAATCTGCTAACATCAGGAAAGTGAGACATCTTGTTTCAGTTCTTTCCACATTAAGATTATTTAAATCGGTGGTGGCACAGGCCTGTAATCCTATGTGAGAGGCAGAGATAGAGGATTCACCATTTGAAGCCAGCTGCTCAGAAAGAAGTTTCCAAGACTGGATCTCAATTTGTAGTTGGGTGCAGTGATGCATAGAAGTATAGGTAAGAAGATCACAGGACAGGGTGGCCTTTGGCATAAAGCAAGTCTCTTATTCAAAGATAACCAGTGTGTACTAATGGGGCTAGAGGTGTAGTTCAAGTGTGCCCAAAGTTTAATTCTCAGGACTACCAAAAGAAAATGTCAGGTGCCACACAGGCCAGTGTTGTGCTTTAACTATATATAAAAGCTACATGGAAAACTGATGAGAAGGGAGATTTTTATATCTACCCTGACTTTACCCATCCAGAATTCTTTCCTTTGGGAAGTTCCAAGCCTTGGGATTTCCTTTCTGTTTAGAAAATTTCCTGTAGCCGTTCCTGAAGGGTAGATTCACAAACAACTAAATTCTTCATCATGTCTTCATTTTCCCTTCCTTCCTGGGGAGTGCTTTGCTGGATATATAGTCTTCCAGTGCTTCAACAGTACGATGCCTCCTCTCTCTGGCCTCCTTGAGATTTAAAAAAAAAATTATTTACATTATTTGATGCTGGTACTAGGACTTGAACTCAGGGCTAGGGCACTGTCCCTTAGCTTTTGGCTCAAGTCTGGGCTCTTGAGCCACAACTCTTATTTCCAGTTTAAAATTTTGGTGGTTCATTGGCCATTAGAATCTCATGGACTGTGCTGCCTGATGAGCTGGCTTTCAAATGTGATCCTCAGATCTCAGCCTCCTGAGTAACTGGGATTACAGGTGTGAGCTACGGTGCCCAGCTTCCTCCTTGGTTTTTGCTCTCCACCTATCCAAGGCACGTAGGGACCACGAAGGGAGGGCGTGTTGCCAGATGGTGTGCCATGTATGAGAATGCCCATTGCAGATGTGTGTCGTAAGGTCAGCTGCAGGTATGTGGGGTGCTTGGGCAGGGTGTGTGCTGAGCAGGTGAAGTTGGCCTAGTGGTGTGTCAGTGGTTCTGCAGTGTGGGCTGTGGCCATGTTCAGGTTTGTGGCTGCATTAAGCCTCAGCCCTGGGAACCCCCTCAAGCTAGGTTTTCTTGATGATGTGGGCTCTTCTGTATTTTGGACTTGGACAGGGCTATTCATGGAGGGCATGCCCCTAATGAATAAAGCTGTCACTAGCTCCTCCCCTTAAAGGTTCCACCTCCTCCCATTATCTCCCACTGCTATTTTTGTAAATTCCTTAGAATATTTAGCCATAGCCCTTAGCTCTATGTTTGTCAACAGCCAGCCTGTCTTTTTTTTTTTTTTTTTTTTTTTTGGGTCCGGTCGTGGGGCCTGAACTCTGGGCCTGGGAGCTGTCCCTCAGCTCTTCAGCTCAAGGCTAGCGCTCTACCACTTGAGCCACAGCGCCACTTCCAGCTTTTTTTTTTCTTTTTGCTTATGTGGTGCTGAGGAATCGAACCCAGGGCCTCAGGCATGCAAGGCAAGCGCTCTACCACTGAGCCAACTTCCCAGCCCTGTCATTTATTTTTTGTGCTTGTACTGGGGCTTGAACTCAGGGCCTAGGCACTGTACCTCAGCTTTCTTTCTTTTTTTTTTTCTTTCAACTTTCTTTATTGAAAGATGGCATCCTACCACTTGAGCCATGGCTCAGCTTCTGGCTTTTTGCTGGTTAATTGGAGATAAGGGTCTCATAGACTTTTCTGTCCAGACTGGCTCCAAACTTGTTGAATAGCTAGGATTACAGGCATGAGCCACTGGCACCTGGCCACAGATAGATTTTTTTTAAATGTACTAATATAAATTTTAATATTTTATTTGTACAAAGTGACTTCAGTTAAATATGTCAGTTTATGAGTACAATGCATCTTAATCCACATCACCCCACTGCACAGATAGGTTTTTAACAAACATTTCCCTTCACCTTCCTACTTCTGAAAATTCTCCATGAGGGGGCAGGAGATGGGATTAATGTCTGTTTCATAACTCAGGTTTTAAAAATTTTTTTTATTGTAAAGATACTGTACAGAGGGGCTGGGAAGGTGGGCTCAGTGGTAGAGCACTTGACTTGCATGCTTGAGGCCCTGGGTTCGATTCCCCAGCACCACATAAGCAAAAAGAAAAAAGGCGGAAGTGGTGCTGTGGCTCAGGTGGTAGAGCACTAGCCTTGAGCTGAAGAGCTGAAGGACAATGCCCAGGCCCAGAGTTCAGGCCCTACAACCAGACCCCCCCCCCCCAAAAAAAAAAAAAGATACTGTACAGAGGGGTTACAGTTACATGAGTAAGGTAATGAGTACATTTCCTTTTGAGCATTGTTACCCCTCCTTTGTTTTTCCCCTACCATCCCTTCCCTGCCCACCTCCCCAACTCCTCCCTTCCCCCTCCCCAAGTTGTAAAGTGTTTTCAACATAGTGTCTTGTACTCATAACTTCGTTTTACCCATTTTCTTCAAGCTCTCCTGTGTGCATGCACATGTGAGTGAGTGAGTGTGTGTGTGTGAGTGAGTGAGTGAGTATTGTTGCTTCCTGGGTGGGGACCAGTTCCAAGGATGCGCTCATTCTCTGTGAGGCGTGACAGTGCTCTTCTCCCTGGGAGCATCAGCACTGTTTGTTCTCAGTCACTGTGGGTTGCAGGGCCTCAGTACAGGCTACCCACCCCTAGTTGCTGCTTGGACTATGCCTGAGACAGCAGGTGTTCTTTCCTCTGCTGGGGACTTTTAACCAGCTGGACCTTGTAGAAGAGAAGAGTACTGGTGCAGGCAGGACAGTTTGGTTTGTTTCAAGGCGGTTATGTCTGCCTCTGTCTCCCCTTCCCCACGAATGACTTTTTCTTTTTGGAGGGGGGGTACCAGTCCTTGGGGCTTGAACTCAAGGCCTAGGTGCTATTCCTGAAGGTGTTTTTTGTTTTGCTTTTTTGTTGTTGTTGGTGGTGGTCGTGGGGCTTGAACTCTGGGCCTAGGCGCTGCCCCTCAGCTCTTCAGCTCCAGGCTTGAGCCACAGCACCACTTCTGGCTTTTTCTGCTTATGTGGTGCTAAGGAATTGAACCCAGGGCCTCATGCATGCAAGGCAAGCACTCTACCACTAAGCCACCTTCCCAGCCCTATTTTTTTGTCGGTCATGGGGCCTGAACCAGATCTGGGCCTAGGCACTGTCCCTCAGCTCGCTCTTTCTCCCTCCCCCCCCCCCCTCTTTTCTTCTCAAGCCTATTGCTCTATCACTGGAGCCACAGCTCCACTTCTGTCTTTTTGGAGGTTAACTGGAGTGTCTCACAGACTTTCCTGCTTGGGCTGGCTTCGAAACTCGATCCTCAGATGTCAGCCTCCTGAGTAGCCAGGATTATAGCTCTGAGCCTCTAGCACCCGGTGCGAGAGTGGTTTTGTCCCTCAGGCTGTGGAGGCCCTCCAGGCCTTACAGATTCTGCCCAGAACAGCAGGGGCAGGTCTGCCTGTGGCAGAAGCTACAGCTTTTTATAAATTAGCTTCATTGGTGCCTATGGAACAATTTTGATACGCTCAGAGCTTCACTGGACGTCCAGCCAAATACCGACACAGCGTGGTGGCCTTTAGCAGCACAGGGGGGCTGTGCTCCATAAGGTTTGAACTTGCCCGGAGCCAGTGGTCTCTGTGGGTTATAGAGCTGGATGTACCTGCATGGCTGCTGCACGGCACTGCATGCAGGAAAGTGGGCTGAGCTTGCCAGTCTTACATCAGTCAGCACTGGTAGTCCACAAGCTAGAAACAGGCAGAACTGCTCACCAAAACCAAAGCAGCCAGCATGCAGAAAACCAAAATGCACCACTCAGGGCCTCCTTTGCTTCTTCTTCAACCTCATGGCAGGAAGCCCCAAGAAATCAAAGCCCCCGCCCCCGCGGCACACACTCTGCTCCTTGGGGATCCTACCAAAGCCTGATCAGAATGTACCACTCTCCCAGAAAGGACACCTAAGAAGTTGTGTGTGGTGTGGTCTACTCTACACCCTAGTTTCACCCATGCAGGCATGACTTCCCTTGGCAGGGATGCTGGGGGGTCAGCCACGTCACACGTACATGTCCCAATTGGGCCCGGCCGTACTCCTGATGACCCTGCCAGTACCCTGTTGCTGTCCATGAAACTGCCCTTCCTCACATCCTGCCCCCACGCCACAGCTGCCCAGAGTCACACACCGCAATCAGCCTCCAAATGTGCAGTGTTTAAAGATGGAGTCAACATAGAAGCAGAGTGGTCCCTTCCGGGGGGAGGGTCTACTGACCTGAGCCAGGATGGCCGGGGGACACCGATAAAGGGATGGCCAGATGGCAGCCATAGGGAGAGGAACAGTTGTCTCAAGCCCTCAGGAGAAGCAAGGCCCACTAACATCTGACCGTAGCACTCTGGCCTCCAGGACAAGGAACAACACAAGCTGTTCAGCTGTCCCTTGCCTCCCCACGTCCATCTGTGATGTAAATGTCAGAAATACCACAGATTGCTTGTAACAAATTCAACAAATAACTGGGCTGGCTAAGGTGCCAAGTCATGAGACTTACCTGTGGAGCTGCGTCAAGAGTGCACAGGATCAAGGTTTTGCTACTGAACCCATGAGGAAATGCCCAGGGAATGTGCTTGGGTCCTGCCTCAGGTTTGCACACAGGTTCTCTGCAGGTCCATGTAGGCACGGGAGCCTTTTCCTCACCAGTGTGGATGGATGGCTGCTGGCAGGACCTTTGCCAGTTCTCCTAACCGCTAAGTAAACCTGCCAAGTACCATACAGATCGATAGTGACTGGTAAATTATCATAATTGACTGATAATTTATGAACTATTTCTGTGTACGTTAACTTGCTGCTCATCCACCTGAAACTCATCAGCTGAGGTCTGACAGCGAGACTGTACCCTTTTGTTAGCTAGGGTGTTAGCTGAGTTGTTGGAAGTGTACTTAACCAGGGTGTTGCTGTACCACACTGTTGCTCACA
Source organism: Dipodomys merriami (assembly GCF_024711535.1). NCBI lineage: Eukaryota > Metazoa > Chordata > Mammalia > Rodentia > Heteromyidae > Dipodomys > Dipodomys merriami. Next base: position 703,524 of record NW_027206601.1, read on the forward strand.
ATAAGAGCTGGAAGTCCCTGTTAGGGGATCACTTAGGCATCTGACCAGTTGTCTAGGCTCGGTGGTGGCTCCTACCTTGAATGCCAGCTTCTTGAGGCAGAGATTGGGAGAACTAGGGTTTGAGGCTAACCTGAGTCCCCTTCCCATCTCCACCAAGAAGCTGAGCATGGCAGTCCATGCCTACAGGTGGCAGGGAAAGGTCCGTGGGCCAGGCTGGCTGGGACAAGACCATATCTGAGAAATAATAAAGTTAAAAGTGCCGGTATCTCTGAAGCAGTGGAATTTATAAACCCACAGAGCAGAACAGGAGCTGACTGGGTGTGGTACAAGAGGGCTTGGGGCTAGGTAGGGGGGAGATATTTAAGGGGGACCGAATTTTCTGTAGCTGTTGGTTGGAGTGGCTGGGCAGCAATGTGGATGCATTACATGTTCACACTGGGCACTTAAAAATGGAGATGCTGCTGGTTTTTAGCCAGGCTCTTCTGTCACAGAAAGCTGTCACAGTGGCCTTATAGCTGAGTGAGCATCATAGGGGCCCAGGCCTGCCTCCAGTTGGGTTTCATGAAGACTCTTGTCACAAAGCAAGTGGGTCTCTCTGAGTTCTGCTGCCTTCACCCCAGCTGTGCTCTGTGTGCGCACTGTGAAGCCTCACTTGTTCCTTTCCAAGGGCAGCTGCCCAGCGTCCCCTGAGAACTAGAACTGAAGCACCAGGTTTCCCGAGGCTGCTGTGTGGTGAGCTCCTGAGGGACTGTCAGCCCTCACGGGGAAGTGGCTTCGTATCCTGTCCCCATGGCTATAACTACCCTGGGAACACTCGCTGTTGAAGGGAACAGCTTTTCAGCATCTTCATATTAAAATTCCCTGCACACCATCTTGTAAATGTAAGTGGGGGTGGTGGCGGGGGGTGGTGTCCTTCCAGTGTGTTGGATGAAAGCCTGGGTCTGTAAATGGGACATCTCCAAAGAATCAGAGAAAACAGGGCCCCAATCCTAATGAACTTGGATCCACATTTTTTGGCTTCCTTCTGTGTTGCTGGTGGAAGGAAAGGCTGTAGCCTGGTTTTTCTGATGCTGTGGACACATGGGAATGATACTACCGTGATGGTCGGGCCATCCTAGCCCGGCCCTGCTGAGGGACTGAGAACTTGGCTTGCTTTGAGAGGACAGAGGCAGTTTATCATGTGATATGGACCTTAAGGACTTAGAAAAAACAAAAACAAAAACGAGGCTCAAGCCAGGTGGAGCTAGTGGCTCGCACCTGTAATCCTAGCTACTCAGGAGGCTGAAATCAGTTTCAAAGCCAGTCCAAGTAAGGAAGTCCTGGAGATTGTTATAGTCAGTTGATCACCCAGAAAGCTGGAAGTAAAGGTGTAGCTCAGGTTGTAGAATGTCAGCCTTGAGCAGAAGAAGCTCAGGGAGAGTACCCAGATACCCCCCTCCCCCCCATACACACACAGAAAACAAGGCTCCACACCAAGAAAGCGAGCATTTATCCACTTACAGGTGGCTGTTCCTGGGAATGTGAAGCATCAATAAGACTGAAATGTAGGACTTTGCTTCTCACCAAGAAACATTTATGGGCCAGACATGGTGGACCACACCTCAGGAAGGATATTGGGAGGATCAAAGTTCAAGGCCAACTGGGAGAAGAAGTTGGCAAGAGGTCATTTCAGTAAACAAGCTATCTATAATCCCAACTACTGTGGGAGGTAGAAAGATAGGAAGATAACAGTTCCAGGCTGGTTTGGGCACAAAATACAAGACCATATCTGAAGAAAATTAACCAAAGTATAAAGGACTGAGGTTAGGGACCAAGTGGTGGGGAACCTGCCTCGTAAGTATCAGACTCTTGAGTCCAAGCTCCATTATTGTTAAGGAGAAAAGGGAAGGCAGAAGGAGGAAAGAAAGCACACAGCAATTCAGGGTCTCCAAGAATTAATTCTCATTAGGTCTGGCTGTCTACTCATTTTTTTCTTTCTTGGAGAAAGATTGGCTAAATTCCTGTTTGTCATAGACAGGTAACAGATGAATGATAAATTGAAGACATTCTCCCCCCCCCCCCCCCCCCCCCCCCCGGTTCTGGGGCTTGAACTCTGGGCCTGGATGCTGTCCCTGGGCTCCTTTTTGCTCAAGGTTAGCATTCTGCCACTGGAGCCATGATGCCACTTCCGGCCTTTTCTGTGATTAATTGAAGAGTCTCACAGACTTTCCTGCTGGTCTTAGCCACCTGCGTAGCGAGGATTACAGGTATAAGCCACACTGGCACCTGGCTCTAAAGACATTTTTTTTTAAGTTATTACTAAGGCTCTAAAGACATTCTTTAAAGAAAGTTATTACTACTGTCAAACTTCCCTACAAATTATGATGTTTTGTTTTTGCTTTCTTTTTCTTTTTCTCTCTCCTCCCTTCTTCCTTTCCCTCTCCCTTTTCCTCTCCCTCCCTCCCTCCCTCCCTTCCTTCCTCCCTCCCTCCCTTCCTCCCCTCCTTCCTCTCTTTTTCTCTTTCTTCTTCTCTCTCTCTTTCTTTCTCTCTCTCTCTCCCTCCCTCCATCTCTCTTTCTTTCTTTCTTTCTTTCTTTCTTTCTTTCTTTCTTTCTTTCTTTCTTTCTTTCTTTCTTTCTCTCTCTCTCTTTCTACTGTGGGAGGTAGAAAGATAGGAAGATAACAGTTCCTCCCTTCCTCTCTTTCTTTTCTTCTTCTTCTTCTTCTTCTTCTTCTTCTTCTTCTTCTTCTTCTTCTTCTTCTTCTTCTTCTTCTTCTTCTTCTTCTTCTCCTCCTCCTCCTCCTCCTCCTCCTCCTCCTCCTCCTCCTCCTCCTCCTCCTCCTCCTCTCTTACTCTTTCTCCCTCCCTCCCTCCCTCTCTTTCTCTCTCTTTCTCTCTCTCTTTCTCTCTCTTTCTCTCTCTCTCTTTCTTTCTTTCTTTCTTTCTTTCTTTCTTTCTTTCTTTCTTTCTTTCTTTCTTTCTTTCTTTCTTTCTTTCTTTCTTTCTTTCTTTCTTTCTTTCACTGGGTTTGAATTCAGGGCCTCAAATTGCTCACATGTCTGGTGCTTTACCACTGGAGCCATTTCTTCAGCCCTGCATTTTGATGGTCATATTGAAGACAGTTTTACAGACTTATCTTTGGCTGGCTTTGAACTGTACTAGATCTAAATCTCAGTGTTAAGTAAGTAGGTTTCTGACACTTAGCGCTACAGTTTTGCCTTTTGAAAACTGAATGTTAATGTTCAGAAGGCCTAGGAGACCTTAGAAATCTTCTCATCTGACCCCAGTGGGTGGGAGTCTGTAATTGAACAAGGGGTTATGGAAGGCAAGGATGAGCCTGGGCCTTGCTGCTTGAGCCAAAGAGTCCAGACTGATGGACTCCAGAGAACTGCTGTCTGCCTCAGTGGCCCTGAAATCCACACCTAGAAACAGCATGAAAGGGGGAGGCAAAGGAATTTTTCATGTCTTGTTTTTTGGGACTCCTTCCAATGGTGGAAAGGATGCAGATAGACAGATAATAGGTCAGTTACATGATGCAGAAATGTGTGAAAGACAGATGGTAAACAGATGGATAGCTGTAGTTAAAAGACAAATAGCAAGCCAGGCTGGTAGCTTATACCTGTAAAACTAGCTACACAGGAGGCTGAGATCTGAGGATCCTGGTTCAAAGCCAGCCCAGGCAGGACAGTCTGTAAGACTCTTGTCTCTAGTTAACCATCAGAAAGCCAGAAGTAGAGGTGTGGCTCAAATGGGAGAGCCCTAATTTGAGCACAAAAACTAAAGGACAGTGTCTGGGTCCTGAGTTCCAGCCTCAGTACCAGAACTTCAACCCCTTGCCCCAGAAACAGAGAAATGACAGGTGATAGATAATACACATATGATATATCCATTGCTATTGTGAAAGATAATCAGTTGATAGATACAGATAGAAGACTGCTAGAAATTGAAGATGGTAGAGCAGAGACCAATAGTTATTAATGAGAGATGGATAGTCTAGTTTGTGTTTAAAAGGCTGTTTTGAGAATACCTGTGTTTTGTTTTTCACTGAGGATGATGTAAACTATTCAAAGGCAATTTGTCATTACTACCTAATATATGTACGGGTGGATAATTTTTATGTGTTGGTAAAATTGTTAAAAAATTAAGAAGACAGGAAAATGTTAGTTTTGTGATTGTGTTTTAAACATCACTGGGCCTAAGTTTTGTTTGGGAAGTACTGTAGGTTTCTACATCTCCAAGGATGGACTGTGATGTCTCTTAAGTCACTCATAAATTTTAGTGTGTGGCGGGTCTCTCCTGTTTAGTTTGTGGGGCTCCAGCCTAGCTGGCAGGGGTGCACGCGAACGGTCCTGTCAGGGCTGTGTGTGTACAGCGATTTCCTCTGGAGACTTAACCAGGAGGCACCAGTGGACAGGGAGGAGTGTCCAGCTTCCCACGGAGCCCTCCTCCCACGGCTTGAAAGAAAGCACAAAAATAGCTCATTTGGCAGGAAGCCAGTGACCCCCTCACCCTTGTATCTGGTAAAGGAAGCAGAGGAAGTGGGAGCAGAAAGGAGAGCAGTGCAAGCATTCTTGAGATCCCAGGAGAACTGGGTGTACCCCAGCCCCCAGTTCCAGCCCAGCTTGGAGTGGCCACCCGGCGCAGTGCAGCATCTCTGCTGGGCATCTTATCTCCAGCCCACAGCGTGCCAGTGACAGCCTCTGGCTTCAAAGAGATCCTAAAAGTGAGATGGGATTGGGTTTCCTAACACCAGCTGTGTGGTCATGCCTCTGGGCTTGGGTAGCCCAGTAGTAAGATGATGGTGACAATCAGGAACAGAAGTGACATGGTGTCAGGAGGATGCCAGGAAGCTTCTGCTCAGGGCCAATGATCTGTGGGGGGCATCAGGTACCCACTGCCTGCAATGGACTTATGGGTGCCCACATTGCTGTTGGAAACCGATATTCCAGAACTTGCCTTTAGAAGGAAGGTGCCTGGCCCCCAACCCTTTCATAGTAGCTGTAAGGAGCCATCATGCCCTCAGTGCTTGGCCCTGTGTTCCCTGCTGCTTGGAGCAGAGGAGGCCCCTCACTGCATTTTCAGTGCCTCTAATGGCTCTCTATTGCTCTGCACAAGGCATCGGAGGTCATGGCTTTTCCTCGTCCCCACTGCCCCAGCTCCAGGTCATCCTTAGGCTCATGCTGGGTGCCTGAGGCCCTGGGGTGACCTGCTCAGCTTGCCCACCCTTTGCACTTTCCATATTTTATGTCCTCAGCTGTACAAGTTTAAGCCACAGCGGCAATAGCCCTGCCTTGCCTGCTCCGTTACAAGTGAACTTCTTGCAGCTTGTGCAGAAGGGCTGGAGGCCTGCCGGACATACCAGTTCTGGGAGTAAGATTTGCAGACACTTCCCATGCCTGTGCATTTACTGTCCTCCGCTCTCCATTTCCACCAGAGACTGGACCCAACCCTTACCCCCCCCCCCACCCCCCTTTATCCTGGGAGGCAGAGGTGCAGTCTCTGGGGAGGTAGGGTGTCAGGTTCCCGTGCTGTGTAGAGTGGGGTCACTCACCAGTATTTCTCTCTTACTGCCTGCAACCCCACACTGGACTTGGTAGTAACCATGGATGTGATAATTGAGGTTCATCTAGCACATGACTGGTTGCTGTGGCATTGGCCCGAGGAGAGATTGCTTTTGCCGACTTGCATTTGTAAATACAGGCCGGGTCTGGGGCTCTGCAGATGGAGTAGAAGCAGCAGCCAGGCCCCTCTGTGCTGAGGGACAGGCATCAACACGGGACCTGGTGCTTTAGTCTTCTTCCTCAAAAGGGTTAAATTCTGACTCTGGGCCAGGAACAGAGAGAACCACACAGCTACAGAGCCTGCCCCAGAGCTGGTGCTAACAGGGCGATAAACAAAGCCACTTTCATGAGAAGTGCTGTGCTTGCTGATTTCTGAGCCAAAAAGTGTGATAATTGGAACAAAGTAGGGTTTCATTCTTTGCTAGTCTCTTCTCATTTGGTGAACACCTCTGGCATGCCTTGTGAATGTATTCTGGGCATCCGAGTCCTGGAATGGGTTCCTCTGATCTCTGTGGCCTTTAGGCTCAATAAAAACAGGCACTAGGGATCTCTGGTAGTGATGCCAATCATGAGAGGAGCTGCTGAGTGACTGACTTCACCTGCCTAGACTGTTCTGTTCCTCATTGGCCCACAGGTGCCTGAGACTTGAGGGGTGAAACAGCTATTCTGATTCATCTACTCATTCCTCAGAGTCAGGCCCCAGGGCACAGTGCTTTGAACTTTCCCCCCTCTAACCTCTAAGCTAGCTGTTGCTCACTTCATTCACTCACTGGTTCATTCATTACCTTCCCGACATGGCATGCCTACAAGGCCCATCTCAGTGCTGGAAACACAGCAGTGCGTGGTGAAGTGGCTTCTGTGGAATAGTGTTCATCAAAAACCCACCCATCCTGTCCTTCCTACTTCCAGAATCCTGGAAGCCTTCTAATGCCTTTCCAGGAAGAAAGGAATTTCCTGAAGATGAGTCTCTCTGAGGCCCACAGGCTGTGTTCGCCTGCTCTCTCACCTCTGATTCTCACCCCCCAAGGGCAGAAGTGCTGTTCTCTCTCTGTGTCTCTCTGTCTGCCTCTCCCGCTCTCCCTCTCCCCCCCCCAACCCCTGTGTGTGTTTTCCTTGTTTTTCTTTTTTTTTGGTCAGTCATGGGGCTTGAACTCTGGGCTTCAGAGCTATCCCTCAGCTCTTCAGCTCCAGGCAAGCACTCTACCGCTTGAGCCACAGCGCCACTTCCAGTTTTCTAGTGGTTTATTGGAGATAAGAGTTTCATGGACTTTCCTCCCTGGGCTGGCTTTGAACCAAGATCCTCAGATCTCAGCCTCCTGAGTAGCTAGGATTACAGGTGTGTGCCACTGGCGCCGGGCCCTTTTTCTACCTTCCCATGGATCTAAACTTTGTTTGCAGAGTTAGTGTTCAGCAAATATATTTTAGATGGGAAATAGAAACTGAGGATATGGATCAAGATGTCTGGAGTTTGATCCCCTTAACGCTGAGAAAAAAAGTCAAATATGAAAGAAAATCAGTCATGCAGAGCATAGTTTGAAATACTGTATAGTTTTGTGTTTTTATCCCTAGCGCCATGGGAAAAATGATGGATGAGCTTGGAAGACAGTTATCTAATTCACCATTTAATTTAAAATGCTCATTGTGGTCTTTCTGGGAGGAGATGGTCAAGTCATTGTAAGAAAATGTCAGCCAGCTGCCAGTGGGTCATGCCTGTAATCCTAGCTATTCAAGAGGCTGAGATCTTCAGGACTGAGGTTCAAAGCCAGCCTGGGCAGGGAAGTCCATAAAACTCTCATCTTCAATTAACCACCAAAAAAAGTTGGAAGTAGAGCTCAACTGGTACTAATAGCCTTGAGCAAAAGAGCTTAGGGACAGTGCCCAGGCTCTGAGTTCAAGCCCCAGGACTGGCACTAAAAACAAATGCACTTGATCTCAGCAAGAGACCGACATTCTCCTCTAAACAGACCAGTGGTGACCCTGGGTGATCATGGGGCTTTACCCTGTATTCATTCATTCATTTATTCATTCACTCATTCAGCTGAGGAGCACTGTGCATAGGCCCTGAGCAAGCAGCCATCTCTGGAAACACTGATGGCAATCCTGCATGGTGATGGGAAGCTACCCCTTTCAGCTTCTATAAGCCTAAGATACTGAAGCCATTCCTTACGGCACATACTGAAGGTTGAGGTTGGACACCTTGGATCACATATTCAGCCTTCGCTTTCGGGTTTTTCCTGCAGAGCCACGAGGCTGCCCAGAAATTCTCAGCCACACCGTGGGGATGTCAGAGAGTCCTGTTGGACCCAAAGCCGCCATGCTTCGGGCTGACGTGGCCTCCACACCCAGCCTTCAGCAGGCGTTCACATCTTCCTGCACGATTTCAAGCAATGGCCCTGGCCAGAGGAGAGAGAGGTAGGACAGTGGGGTAAGCCGGTAGTGGCACTGGCTCTAGGGGAGGAAGAGGAGAGGCAGGATTCTGGATTGTGGCCAGAATCAACGCCCAGATCAACGCCCACAGAGGGACGTTCCAGCCCAGAGCAGAAGTGACCCTGAGGGTTGGGGAGCAGCTGTCTCCAGCTGCTCAGGGGGACATGGGATTTATAGGAAGCATGGGAAACCCAGTGGCAGAGAGACTGATTGCAAGAATGGAAAGTAAGACAAGAAGGTCCTGCATTACCCAGCAGAGGTCCATAGTAGGCAATGGGGGACCACTGGCCAGAGTTGAAGTAAATTCCTTAAAGTTTACCCCTGGGCACCTGGTTTTCTGTTTCCCACCCCTAATTCTTTCTCCTTTCTCATTACAATAAGGACTTACCTGATTATTTGCTAATCTAAATATATGTGTGTCGTGTGGGTTGTATCTTTACCTATCTTTCTGTATTCCTAAATGGGTGGTTGTTTCCACTTCAGTCTTCCACCTGCATCTGAAGAAGATGGTCAGTCCATGAGCCTCATGTCTAAAACCAGGAAGAGAACCAAATCCCATATCAGCTATGGTTTCTCCTATGCCTCTGTGATAAACTTCACACAAAGTATTTGATGGCTGATCCAAAATGCCTGTGTCACCAGGAACACCTTAGTGACTAGTAAGGGACACTGAATAGCAGATGGAGGTAGGAAGGGGTGAGATTTCCTCACAGTACTCAGAATGGCATGTGATTTGAAACTCACTTCTGCAATCTCCCACTTAATAGTTTTAAACCATAGCTCTCCTTGAGTAAATATAAAATAGATACAGGCCAGGTTAGTTGGAGATTTTCAGGTAGCTCACCTTCTCTAATGGCTATTTGGCTTTGTCTTTCAAACAGCCTGCCTTCTGCAGAATGCCAGTGGGCGGAGAGCAGCCCCAAAGCCTCTGTCACCCTGCTGGGGGGCCGTCGGCCCTCAGGAAGCCCTCTGGGTACCAACGAGTTCTCCAGCCCTGGCAAGGACTCTCCAGGGCGGCCCTGCTTTCCGTCTCCAGCACCCCAGCCCTCCATGCACAGCCATGAGCTGTCTGCAGTGGAGCCCCAAGATGCCCTCCCCCCCACAGGGAGCCAGGCCTTCCTAGGTCTCAGCACTGCCCCTGTGGGAGGTGGCCTTCTGCCTGGTGAGGACCCAGGGACCTTGTTGGCCAATTGCCATGGGGCATCGCCAGCCCCTGGTACCTCGCTGGCCTCAGCGGGGGCTGTGGATGGCAGCTTCCCACCCCACAGCTTCCTCACGATGTCCCCTGGACGCAGCAGCCACCACAGCCCAGGCCTGCAGGGTCAGGGAGTGACCCTGCCCGGGCAGCCACCCCTCCCTGAGAAGAAGCGGGCCTCAGAGGGTGATCGCTCTTTGGGCTCAGTCTCCCCCTCCTCCAGCGGCTTCTCCAGCCCCCACAGCGGCAGCACCATCAGCATCCCCTTCCCAAATGTCCTTCCAGACTTCTCCAAGTCCTCCGAAGTGGCCTCACCTTTGCCAGGTATGTGTTACCACTTCTGTTTTGCCACTTGGGAGGAAAGGGTCTGGGGTTTGCTGTGTGAGCTGGCCTGCGTGTGCATTTCCATAGCTGGCCAGGGTTCTTAAAAAGAGTCTCAGCCATATTGCTGGCCAGATATGCTTTCAATATTTCCCATTCATTCTTTTAAAAATGTTGTTACTGTTATTATAAAGGTGAGGTACAGAGGGGTTACAGTTACCTAAGTCAGGTAATGAGTACATTTCTTTTTGGACAATGCCACCCTTTCCCTTGCTCTCTCCCAGTTTTTCCCTCCTATCCCCACCCACAAGTTGTACAGTTAGTTCATTTTTGGCATAGTGTCCAGTGAGTACCACTGCTGTATTTGTTCATCCTTTGTCCCACCATTTCTGTGCCTACTCATTTTTTTACTTCTGCTATTGTCTACCTGAGAATCATCTCAATGGAAGAAAGAACACCTACTCCCCTTTTCCCTTTGCCTTGCAAACAGATTTTTTCAGTTACTTTTATTTTCATATTATAGATTTATCCAGAATTTAGTTATGAAGGGTTACAAATATGCAAGGCATGGTAAGACATACCAGTCAGATGAAACCCATTTTTGAATGTATTTAGAAGTGTGTTGTAGGATTGAGATGTAGCTTGGTGGCAAACACTTATATAGCAAGTGTTAACATCCTGGGTTCAATTCCCAGTACCAAAAAGGAAAAGACCAAAAAAAAAAAAAAGTAGTTAAAAGTGTGTTACAAAGTATCCAAGCCCGGTGTTGTCTGGTAGACCCATGACTAGCTTGCAAACCCAGCCAGGTCAGGTATGGTCTAGAATATTCCCTTCTTCCTTTATTGGGGGCTTGGTTTTCAGACTTGGCAGGTCTTCACAGGCAGGAGGTCCCTCCATACTTCTGTCACAATCACTCTTTTATATTTTGCTTTCATAGACAGTCCAAGTGATAAACTTGTGATGGTGAAGTTTGTTCAAGACACTTCCAAGTTCTGGTACAAGGCGGATATTTCAAGGGAGCAAGGTAGGTGGGAGGCAAGGCCTGCTGGGACCTCTCCTGTGCTGGGTGGGTGCAGGCAGCTTGGTGTTGAGGGGTCCTGCAGTGGGACTGTGAGAGGACCTCGCCTGAGGTGTCAGTGGATTAGAACCAGACCCTCTTCATTGTGCGTTTCTCAGGGAATGCCATAACCTTGAGGCTTATGGGGAAAACTCACGCTCATGAGGAGTTGGTGAGGAATGAGTCCAAGCCATGTGTAGAGTATAATCACTGCTGATTCCACCAGCCACCAGCTCGCCACAAGACCAGCTCAGGGCTGCCTACTAGGGGGGAAACATACCACCCATGTCACCATCTTGGCTGGGACAAGGTCAGGAAAGAGAGAGACATGCCCCCTTTCACTGCCCTGCTGGAGGAAGTCAGAGACCCCGTATTTCCTGGACACTTGGGTTGGCTCCCTTTGGGAAGCACTTAATATCTGTTTGGACTTAACCTAATGCAAAACCAGACAGAGCATCTATCTTCCTGATTCAGCCTCAAGATGGTTTTGAAAAAATTGAAATCAGTGCTGTCTTCAGTGTTTTTTAAATTAACACCTAATACCCCTATAGTTTATGTGGGTGATTATACTGAATACACCTAGGTCATGTGTCATGAACCAAGGGGGCCATTCGCTTTCTTACCTTACTAAATGTATATCATGAAGTTATTGGCAATACTGAGGAATATTGCCACTTCCTTCTCCTTTATTTTTTAGCCCAATTCTGATCACCGAATGTGGGCTGGCAGGCTATTCCCAGCCTGATGACAAGCACTTGAGTTCACAAGCGCCTGTAACTCCACCCTCTGCCTAGGGAAGCTGCTGTCCTTTGGCTAGGTCCGGGGAAGGCTGCTGTGGGCAGGGGGTGGAGCTCTGGTCTGAGGGTGGAGGAGGGGGTGACCCTTAGAGAGTTTGGTGTGGGAAGCCCGTGGCTATGTCTGTAGCAACTAGGGGTCAGATTGGATCCCTCGGAATAGAAGGAAAGCCAAGGTCTGCTTGGTGGGTTCTAAAGGGGGTAAGTGGTTTGTACCTGTGGCCAGCAGGAACCCACCTGGCTAGTCTATGCCTGGGTATCTCAAGGTCAGAAGAAAGTCATCCCATTCTCCTTACACTCATGCCTCAGGAATGCCCAGAGATGAATAGTGAAGTGGCTTTCTCCTTGAAATCCTGCCACTCGGTTATAAAGATAATGGAAATTATGAGAATGTGTATTTCTTCCCATGAGCTCAATGAAGCAGTTGTTTTTAATGGGAGAGAAGGGAAGGAAGAAAAGCAGTCCCATAGTCTTGCCTTTCCCTGAATTGGCCTTTGTGAAAATCTGCTTACCAAGTTTAAAGGCTCCGTGCTTTTAGGGGCTGAGTCCTCTTGGCCACCAGCCCAGCTTCATGATGGTGGCCCTAGTACTTTATTTGACGCTATGTAGATGGACTAGGAGGTGTTATGTTCTAGAAGGCTCTGTGTACATCCTCCTGTTGGTTAGCATTGGTCTTCTGGATTATGGAGGTGGGTTGGGCTGGGCTGGGCTGGGCTGAGCTGCTCTTTCCTATTGTGTAAGGACCATAGCAGCAAAGGCCTCCTCCAGCAGACAGACCGGGGAGATAGCTTGGAGCACCTCTTAGGCACTGAGTGGGGAGCTCTGGCTACTTCTGGTACCTGATAGATGAACAAGAAATGGTATGGCACCCTGTCACCTGTGTTAGTCAGCTTTCCATGACCATAATGAAGTACCTCAGACAGTTAACTTATGAAGAAAAAAGGTTTACTTTGTCTTTTGGTTTTGGAGTTTCTGATCCAAGATCACATTGCTTTCTGGCTTTGTCCCACAACTGGCATGAATGTCCCCCCATGCAAGAAGTGCGTGCCCAGCAAAGTGCTTTGTGTCCCAGCCTCTAAGAGCCCACCCCGGTCATTGAAGCACCTTCTGGCAGGCCTACCTATTAAAATTTCCAGCACTTCCAGTGGCAGGCTGTGGGCACCAATCTTTACCCACAGGGGCCTTTGGAAAAGTTAATAGCCAAACAGTAGTATCTTGGTTTGCTTGACCTTTAGCGGCCATTTTAGAAAGATTTGTTCTCATCTGAAGTGCCCAGTGTGTACATTGGTGGTGATTTTTCCACTTATACTCGAAAACATAATGTACTTCCTCCACATCTTAGAGTAATAGTCTACATTCTGCTGGGTGTGCCAGCTACTCTGAATGCCACAAGGCAATCCCTGGGCTTCTTTGGTTTTTCTTTTATAACTATGGGATTTGCTTCTCCTGGAAAAAACTGCAAAGACGTTTTAGGGATAGAGTCCAGGTGTGGAGGTGCAAGTCTATAATCCCAGCTGCTCAAGAAGTGCAGGTGTGAGGATCAGAGACCCAGACAACAAGTATGAAATGAAAGTCTACCTGAAAAAAATACCTAAAGCAAAAAGGGCCGGGGACTTGGCTCAATGGAGAGCATGCCTGCCTAGCAAGTGTGAGCCCCAAGTTCTGATGCCAGGACTTCCAAAAACAAAATGAAAGGAACCATGCTTTGTTGCACGTTATTGTTCCAAGATTAATGTCTTACGATCTTGTAAGGTAAACATAGAAACACTTCCAGATGAAAGAGGAAGCAAAAAGTAAAATAGAAATGACAATAGTTCCGATTGTTCTGTATCAGGCCATTGCTTCTCAGGCTGTCTGTGAAGGGTTCACTGTGTTGGGTAGAGAATCAAGTCAGGGAGCATGTGCAGGGCTGGGGGGTGGGAGGAGAGGGCACTGAAACCTTTGCTTTGTAAAAGCCCCGTCACTCACTACGACTAATCGAGTCCTGGAGTGGACATCTATGCCCAGACTACAGAGTCTGTCCATTGTGGCACTAGGATCACATCCCAGTGCGTACCCGGCTATACTCCAGCCTCAGCAGGAACTTTGCCAAGGACCTCAATGGGTGACATCTTTTATCTATCTGTCCTCTGTTTTCTTCTAGCCATTGCCATGTTGAAGGACAAAGAGCCTGGCTCATTCATTGTGCGGGACAGCCACTCCTTCCGAGGGGCCTATGGGCTGGCCATGAAGGTGGCCACACCCCCTCCCTCCGTCCTGCAGCTGAACAAGAAAGGTAAGGGCCTCGTCCATCATCCTGTCTGTGGGGAATAAGTTAGTAAGTGACTGACCCCCATGCTCACAGATTTTCTGTTTTGTATCTCTTATTTTTTAGATATATTTTCCCAAGTATTCTCTTTGTCCAAGGAAGAATGTTAGGTTTATGAATCTGTTGTTTGTGATGGTGGGTAATGCACTCCATTGTTCAGAAAAATTCATTGGTCACCAGCCCCATCCACCTCTTTAGTTCTTGCTCCCTGGGGCCCATCCAGGGTACTTCCTGAGTGGTTTTCCACTGGTGGCATCCATACAGACAAATGGCCACTTCCCTTCTTACTCTAGAAAAAGTAGCACTTCGTATGTACTACTCGAATATATATTCCCAATAGAGCACTTTCAGGTTGGTTAAAAGCTGTATAACACCAGATGGCAGTGGCTCACTCCTGTAATCTGAATAAAGGGGCATAGTGTTACATGCCTGTCATTCTAGCCTTAGTAGGAAGTGTTAAGGGGGGACTGCAGTGCAGACAGGCCCAAACAAACACTGAGACAATGTCTCAAAAGGACCAGTGGCGGGCTGGGAAGGTGGCTCAGTGGTAGAGCGCTTGCTTTGCATGCCAGAGGCCCTGGGTTCGATTCCTCAGCACCACATAAGCAAAAAGAAAAAAGCCAGAAGTGGTGCTGTGGCTCAAGTGGTAGAGCACTAGCCTTGAGCTGAAGAGCTGAGGGACAGCGCCCAGGCCCAGAGTTCAGGCCCCACGACCCGACCCCCCGCCCCGCAAAAAAAAAAAACAAAAACAAAAGGACCAGTGGCTCCTGTGGTAGGTAGAAAGCTTGCCTTGAATTCAAACCCTGGTGCCAAAAATAAAAACAAACACGAAAATACAGTGATGCAAGAATATAATAAGCCTAGAGTCATGAGATGATCAGCTCTGGGCATAAAGGACTGTGCGTGCCTGACCTTGCTTGCTGCTCCTGCACCATTGATGAAAGCAGAGAGGAGCCCAGTGATGTGCTGGCAATTCTTTACTTTTCCTTCCTTTCTTTTCTTTTCTTTTTTTTTTTGGGTCCGGTCGTAGGGCCTGAACTCTGGGCCTGGGCGCTGTCCCTCAGCTCTTCAGCTCAAGGCTAGCACTCTACTACTTGAGCCACAGCACCGCTTCCGGCTTTTTTCTTTTTGCTTATGTGGTGCTGAGGAATCGAACCCAGGGCCTCAGGCATGCAAGGCAAGCGCTCTACCACTGAGCCACCTTCCCAGCCCTTCTTTTCCTTTCTTAAAGCCACTTTTGGTCTTGAAGTACAACTCCATTCATAAAGATGTATAAAAGCTTTACGGGTTTTAATGATCACCATTAAAAGCACACAAGCAACATGGCCGGTTACATGTTGCAACTAACTAACTCTGAAGCAAGCACATGGAATTGCAGCCCAGGAGAGCAAATGGGGGCCGAAATCCCCTCCTCAATCTCCACACTCCTCCCAGCTGTGTCAGGATCATCCACATTGTTTGGGAAAACTTCAGAAGCCCCAGACTTGGCTCCTTGGTGCCCTTTAGGCTGTCCCAGTGCCCTTGGGTGTGTTTGCATTGGGCTGTGAGCAGCCCCATTTTCTCTAGCTTGCTCTGCACTCTTCCCTGCCCCAGCTCCCGCCCGCCCCTCCGGCCCCTCCCCACACACACCTGACAATGGTATGCAGAAGAGAACTGAGCACAAACTGTACTCTGTAGTTAATTCTCTCCAGCAAATGTATCTGGTGAATTCATGAGCCCTCTTCCTTTCCTTCTCCTCTCTCCTCCCCTCCCTTCTTCCTTTTAATTTTGCCAGTACTAAGGCTCAAACTTAGGGTCTTGTTCTCTTGCTGTCCTTTTTGGCTCAAGGCTGACACTACCACTTGAACCACAGCTCCACTTCTGGCTTCTTTTCTGGTTAATTGGTGATTAGGAGTCTCAAGGATTTTTCCACCTTGGCTGGCTTCAGACCTTGATCCTCAGATCTCAGCCTTCTGAGAAGTTAGGATTATAGCTATTAGCCACCAGCGTTGGCTACAAAATTGTTACTTTAATTTCTGTTCACAGCTGGAGATTTGTCTAATGAACTTGTCCGGCACTTTCTGATCGAATGTACCCCAAAAGGAGTGCGGTTGAAAGGCTGCTCCAATGAGCCGTATTTTGGTGAGTCCCCTCGAATTTGCTCTTGATACCTTGAACACTATGCTTCAGACACCTCTGCCAGCCCACCCAAGATTTATGATCTGCACTTTGTGATTCACTCAGTTTAGTCCTCAGATCTGAGAGCCCTCAGAGGTACCGTCTTTTAAGATAGCTGGCTAGCCAGCGGTTCTTCAAAGTATTGTTAAGCCAGATAAACACCACCACATCAGGACTAGAAATCATGTGTGTTAACAAGGTACCATCAAGGTGACCTCCAAACGCAGGCACAAGGAGCACAGAGCCTCACCAGGGCTAGAATACCCTTCCTTCCCGGGAAGGGCAAGCCACCCAGCCTAGAGCACTCTTCCTTCCTGGAAAGGGGAGAGCCACTCAGCACACCTCCAGCATACTGGTTAGCAAAGCCCTGAGTTCTGCTGAGTGGGGATAATGTATGAGATCAGAGTCAGAGTTAACCCAGTGAGCCTAATGGCTAGTGGCTGTAATCCTAGCTACTCAGGAGGCTGAGATCTGAGGATTATGGTTTGAAGTCAGACTTGGCAGAAAAAGATCATGAGACTCTGATCTTAGCAAAAAGCCAGAAGTAGAAATATGGCTCAAGTGTTAGAGCCCCAGCCTTGAATAAAACAAAGCTAAATGTGAGCACAGGGCCCAGAGTTTAAGCCCCAGGACTGGCACTTGTGTACACACACAGAGTTGTGTACACACACACAGAGTTGGAGTTACCTTCTCAGCCCTCCTACATTTGGTGAGCATACCGCAGAGAAGAGGTTATTGATGCTGTGTGCCTCTATTTCCTTCTCAGGGAGCCTGACAGCCCTGGTATGTCAGCACTCCATCACGCCCTTGGCCTTGCCCTGCAAGCTGCTTATTCCAGAGAGAGGTAGGTGCTCTGCTTGAGCCTCGGCGTTGCATGGCCTGAGCTGTCTCATACACTGTTGTGGGACGAGAACCACTGGGAGGTGGTAGACTAGATTTTGTCTTCTGACATGCCTTCTTGAGTAAGCCCAAAGAGAGCCACAGAGTTCCTCTGAGCTGAGGGGAGAGGAGGAGATGCACCCACTGCCTGCAAACAGATGGCCTGGGGTTGCCTCATGGTTCCCATGGAGATGACTCTCGGCAGCTGGCAATATCAAACATACACATAGCAGACCTGACGTAGGGCCATTTAGATTTAACTGTCATTCTGCAAACATGGACAAAATGTGGATGTCACTGAATGTTAGTGATGGGCCCACTGTTTTCTTATGTTTGTTCGGAAACATCTGTAATAATTTTTTTAAAAATAGCAGAACATATCATTGACTCTATGGCCCAACTTTCTCAAGCCGCCTTAATTCCATGTAAAGATAATTCTCTGTAAAAATTATCTAATTAAAAATATGGATGAGCCAGGTGCTGGTGATTCACACATGTAATTCTAGCTACTCAGGAGGTTGAAATCTGAGGATCACAGTTTGAAGCCAGCTCAGGAAGGAAAGTGTGATACTTTTACCATCAGTTAACCAGCAAAAAGCCAGAAGTGGAGGTGTGACTCAAGCAGTAGAACATCAGCCTTGAGGGAAAGAGCCGAGCAAGTGCGCAGAGTTCCGAGTTCCCCAAAATACATTAGGCAACTGGGATTTGCCTTTTAAACTCTTTTTTTTTTGGGGGGGGGGGGGCTCTGGTCATGAGCCTGAACTCTGAGCCTGGGCGCTATCCCTCAGCTCTTCAGCTCAAGGCTAGCACTCTACCACTTGAGCCACAGCGCCACTTCCGGCTTTTTTCTTTTTGCTTATGTGGTGCTGAGGAATCGAACCCAGGGCCTCAGGCATGCAAGGCAAGCGCTCTACCACTGAGCCACCTTCCCAGCCCTGGGATTTGCCTTTTAAAAGTTGACTACTCATATCCATGAATTCAGAGATCATATTCTGATTGCTAAATTCCCTCACTTGGCTCAGAATATGATCCGTTTCTCCGAGCATCTATTTGTCCTGAAAAAAAACTTGATTCTGCAAAGCCATTTCATGTCACCCTCCGGAACTTCTGTTATCCGTGTCTTGATCTTTTCTTGAGGACTCACAACTGTGTTTTCTTGCCCCTTCCTGCAGATCCATTGGAGGAAATGACAGAGAATTCTCCCCAGACTGCAGCCAATTCAGCAGCGGAGCTGTTGAAGCAGGGGGCAGGTCAGTGGACACAGCTTCCTCTCCCATCCCCTGGTGTCTGGGCATCATCTTTATTCAGGTTTCCTTCTTCCCTGTGGACTGTGAAGGAAGTTTCCTTTTATAGAAGCTTGCACAGAGCTGGGTGGGGTACAGTTGTCAGGGGACGGGCCCAGGGTATCACAGCCTGGAAACATTACTTTAGGACCAGACCAAATTCAGCAGAATAGTGGTGAGTCCTGGATTTAGTTCGGGGTTGGGAGGGAAGTGCAGTGAGACAGGATGTGGTGACCTGTCTTGCCAGCTGTGAATGTAAAAACGTTCCCAAGATGTGTGACTCAACCATCAGTAGACATGAGTCACCATGGGGCCCACACTGCCATCAGCCTGGTAAGAGAGGCCCCACCCCCAGCTCTCTGCAGAGACCAGGCTGCTTTGTGGGCGTGTTTTTGGAAGATTGTACATTTTGTTTAGAAGCGGGGAAGAGACAATTGCATAGGAGATCTTTACACAGGTGGTTGCAGAAATGTTGGAGAAGGGGCTTTTGGTTCCAGTGGAAGTGTGTATTAGAAATACTTCAGTGTTTTATTACATATCTATATACTACTTTATAGCTACAACGCTATGATAAGGTATAATACGCCTAAAGAGATCTCCTTGTTTTGTTTTGTTTTACTGGTATTTTAGCTTGAACTTTGGGACTCTTGTTTGTTTGTTTGTTTGTTTGCTCAAGGTTGGCACTCTATCATTTGAGCTGCACCTTCAGTTTGGTATCTTCTTTTTTTGCTACCACATCAAAAGCCACACTGCTGAGGCAAGGAGTAGGGGAGCAGCTTCTAGGGAAGCATGGATCTGGTTGGGCCCCAGTCAGTGTCAGCGTTACCTGCAGGATCAGCTGTGGTTGGGCACTGTCAGTGCCAGGTAGCTGCTGCATCACAGCAGTGAGGCTGCCGTGTCTCTGATCTCTGCAAGTGGGTTTTGTTTGCTAAAACTGCATTCTGCTTCACTCAGGATCCCGGACTCTGGGATAGAAAGTCCCCTGAAATCACCAGGGCCCATAGCCTCACTAGTAGAAGCCAAGACTCAGACATAGTAGCAGTCAGACAGCTCACAGGACGGGAATCAATGTAATCCTACTCGCTTTAATCCCACGTCATTTGATACTTAGGAGGCCAGGATGACTTTGATCCAATCTCTGTATAATTTCTGTTTGTGCTTGAAACTTGTTCTTAATTGTTTCTTCTTGTGCTGAAGGAATGTAGGATAATCCTGAAAAGAAAAATGGTTTTATCAGATGTCTAAGGTTTCCTATAAACATGGTGGAAGTTTTGTTGTTGTTCTTTGTATTTTTTGTTTTTTGCATGGTTTGGACTCAGGCCTCACACTCACTCAGCTTGCTTGCTCAGCTGGTGCTCTGCCTCCTGAGACTTGCTGGTTATTTTGGAGATGGAGTCTCACATGCTTCTCTTTCCAGGATTTGAACTGAGATCCTCTGGATCTTAGCCTTCTGAAAATAGCTAGAATTACAGGGCTATGCCACCAGTACCAAAATGTGATGTGTTTTTTTGTGCCGATTATGGGTCTTGAACTCAGGGCCTTGGGTGGTCCCTGAGTTTTTGGTGCTCTACACTTGAACCACAGCTCCACTTCCAGCTTCTTACTGGTTGTTGGAGATAAGAGTGTCACAGACTTTCCTGCCTTGATTGGCTTGAACCAAGAGCCTCAGATCTCAGCCTCCTGAGTAGCTAGGATTGCAGGTGTGAGCCACCAGCACCTGGCATGATATGTTTTTTCATCTTGGTGTTCTGTAAGTATGATTTCTTAATAAAAGCAACATGTATTCTGTAAGGTAATACAGGAAAGAAGGAAAACCTCTTTCTCATACTGGGAGGAAGACCATCACAGATCAGTCTTGTCACCTCTCATTCTTGGGGTTGTACCTCCTGTGCCCCTTCCCCCCCCTCCACACACACACACACACGCACACGCACGCGCACGCACGCATGCATGCACACACACACACACATATATACAGTGGATCAGTCTTTCATATTCCCTTACAAATTTTGCATGATTTTTTACAATCATGATCCAGGTCACATTTCTTAATGATTATACAGTGGTCCATCTTGTAATTCAATTATCTGGTTGTCTATTTCATCTGTCTTTGGCTTTGTTTTTCTTCATTCTACATCGTTGTCTTGAGATAAATTGGCAGAAGTGAGATTCCAAGGTTAGAATATGTTGGCCTGAGCCTTGCTTCCATACTATGAAGTAGCACCCCCCGCACCGCTCCATGGGCCTGGTGGGTACTGCCCTGCTTAATGTCCCATGAGACACTGCCTTCCAGATATTCTCTCCTTGCCCCGGCACTATGGAATTGGAATTGGATGGGCCTGGACCAGGCCTACCTCGGGTGTAGCTTGAGGACAGCTGCAGCACCAGTCAGTTAATCCCCTCCTTAGCAGGATAGCTGATAGCTCACACCTGTAATCCTAGCTTCTCAGGAAACTGAGGCGTGAAGATCATGACTCAAAGCTAGCCCAGGTAGGGAAGTCTGTGAGAGTCTCACCACCAATTAACCACCAAAAACCCAGGGGCAGAGGTATGTTTCAAGTGGTAGAGCACCAGCTTGAGCAGAGAAAGCTAAGGTCCAGGTCCTGAGTTCAAGCCCCAGTCTCTCTCTCTCACACACACACGCACGCACGCACGCACGCACACACACACACACACACACACACACACACACACACACACACACACACACACGCACGCACGCACGCACGCACGCTCTGTTTTGCCAGTGGGGTCCATGTGAATGCCATTCCAGGTTGTACCAATGGGACCATTTTCATGATAGTTGGGTCAAAATTCTCTTTTTCCACCTCTTCTCTCCAACTTGTCTTGTGTAGAAGACACAGGTAAAATATTTACCCTCTTAAAACCTGCTTTCAATTTAGTAGGGGTTTTATAGACACACATGCTTTCTACTTTACAGTTCTATTCATAGCAGAGACTCTTCTGCTTTTCCAATTACCTGTGAGCCTTTTTTTTTTTTTTTTCTTTTTCCATGTTGCTATATAATTTTCCTGGTTGCTGTTTGCTGGTTGCTTAGTATTTTCCCCGGAGGACAAATTGAAGCTCCTCTTTTTTGGACAGAATCTCTTTCCAGTGTTTGCCCTCTGTAATAGCTGTATAGTCCCAACAGCATCTGTAGTTGACTTACACCACTGGCTGTGTTCTATTTTCCTTCTCAGTCTTCCCAGCGCTGGGACTTATAGGTTAGTTCTAGGTGTTCTGGGTCTTCCTGGTAAGTTTGGCCACATTATCAGCCAAAGTTGGCCCAAGTGACACCAGCTTTTGTCAAAGCTCTCTGTGGGTATACTAGGGGAGAGGGTATTCCCCATCTTTGGCTATGCCTTGTTGCCTAAGAGAGCAAGCATCTTTTGAATTGGGGAGCTGACTTCTAAAATTCCTTGTTAGCTACTATGTTTATTTCAGAAGGTTGGTGAGAGAATGGGTTGGGTGTTGGTGGCTCACATCTCTAATCCTAGCTATACAGGAGGCTGAGATCTGAGAATCTCCATTTGAAGGCAGTCCAATTAACCAGCAAAATACTGGAGTGGAGGTATTGCTCAAGTGGTAGAGCACCCACCTTGAGAAAAGCAAAAAAAAAAAAAAAAATGAGAGTGAGGCCCTGAGTTCAAGCCCTAGGCACAAAAATAAGGATAGACAGATCTATCTGCAGATAGACCTGTCTACTCTGACTGGCTTGTGTTGTCTCTGCATCCTGCATCGTCACCTCGTAGGACCTGGGGCGGGGAATTCTTTGGAATCTACCACATGCTGCCTCCCTGAGAATGTCTTCGAAAAGCTCCTTCACCACCTTGCCATTGAAGTGAATGCCTTTGGTCATTATTGTGCATGTCATCAGACTTGGGGACCCGCGATGCCTGCTGTGAAATGTACCAAGCCCGGGTCACCTGTACAGGCTGTTGATGAGCCACCCTGTGCCTGTCTGCCTCCACCGTGTATACCAGCTGTCACGGCTGACAGGCCCCTGCTTCTCCCCTTGTCTTCCAGCCTGCAATGTGTGGTACTTGAACTCTGTGGAGATGGAATCCCTTACAGGTCACCAGGCGGTCCAGAAGGCCCTGAGCATGACTTTGGCCCAAGAGCCAGCCCCGGTGTCCACGGTGGTGCACTTCAAAGTGTCCACCCAGGGCATCACCCTGACGGACAATCAGAGGAAGTGAGTTCTAAGAGGGAGCTGGGGAGGGCCCTGATCCCTGTGGGAGGTGGGAGGGTCCTTCTCTCTGCAGGGCCATAGCTGCTGCTTGCTCTTCTCTTGTGTGAATGTTTGTCTTAAGTAAGTCATTAGCAGCCCTTGAGGTCTTTGGTGGCCAGCCTCTTCTAGGCTGTTCCTGTTACTAGGAAGGTCTCAGGAACTGTATGTAAGCCGTTCACATTTAAAGGTTTTTATCTTAAGAATCCATATTTTTTTAAAAAAAAGTATTTGGGGTTCTGAATATTCCATGTCATATGCAAATGCATAGATCTTTTTAGTCTTTTTAGTGTGTGCAAACCTGTACTGTGGCTTGAACTCAGGGCTTGGGTTCTGTCCCTTAGCTTTTTCATTCAAGGCTGGTGCTCTACCACTTGAACCACAGCTTTACTTGCAGCTTTTTTAGTGGTTAATTGGAGATAAGTCTCACGGACTTTGCTGCCTGGGCTACCTTTGAACCTCAATCCTCAGATCTCAGCCTCCTGAGTAGCTAGGATTACTGGCATGAGCCACCAGTGCCTGACTTTAGTCATTATTTTAGAAACACTGTGAGACTGATCAAAGGTATTTCCCGTTTCAGCATCATTATTTTTTTTTCCCTCTTTGAACCAGTACTAGGGCTTGAAGTCAAGGCCTAGTGTTCTAGCTTAGCTTTTTTGCTCAAGACTGCCACTTGAGCCACAGCTCCATTTCTGGCCTTTTGCTGCTTCATTAAAGAGTCTTGTGGTAGTTTTTGTTTTTGTTTTTAGTTTTGGTTGGTCGTGGGACTTGAACTCTGGGCCTGAGAGCTATCCCTCAGCTCTTCAGCCCAAGGTGAGCACTTTACCACTTGAGCCACAGAGCCACTTCTGGTTTTCTGGTGCTGTATTAGAGATGAGTCTCATGGACTTTCCTTGCCAGAGCTGGGTTTGAACTGCAGTCCTCCAATCTCAGCCTCCTGAGTAGCTAGGATTACAGGTGTGCTGCCAGTGCCCGGCTTTGTGGTGGTTTTAATTTGCCTGTTCTGGCTTTGATGTTCAGATCTCAGTTTCCTGAGTAGCTAGGATTACAGATGTGAGCCAGCATGCCTGGCTAACATTGTTGTTGTTTTTAAAATTGTTATTATAAAGGTGATGCACAGAGGGGTTATATTTATGTAAGTCATGTAAAGAGAACATTTGTTTTTGGGCGTCATTCCTTCCCTCCCTCTCTCCCAGTTTTTACTTCCCATCCCCACCTTTAAGTTGTGTAGCTCAATTTCAATGTAGTGTCTATGAGTAGTTGATGCTCATAGTGTTTCAGGTGAGAGTGGGGCCTGGGTACAAATTGTTCCCTTTGGCTGAACTTATAGGCCTTTATTGTCCCTGTTTACTGCTTTGGTGATGCTGGTGCAGGCATTGACTGATCCCCAGGGCTGTGGAAAATACACCGTTACAGGCTCATGCCCCTCTGCCCTACCCCCCCACAGTTATCTGGGAGGTGCATGGTGCCTTTGGCCCAAGGTCAGGACATAACTGTCAGGTGTTAGTTAGGGTCCTAGCCTGTGTGATTAACAAGGAAGGCAGCTTGTTAGCCATGTCACAGGGAGGTGGCAGGAACCCTAGAAGACAGACAGACAGATGCACTGGACACAGACCTACCAGAGCATTCTGCACAGGATTTTCCCTTGCCATTTCCTTCCCCAACAGTGCCTGCTCCTGGCCTGTCCCTGACTGGATAGTTTTCATTTGCCTAAACTGGGTGAATTTGAAGACAGAGTCTTCCATCCATTATTTTAGAATGGATGAAGTAAGTTTGGGCAGATTTTGCTCATATTCCTTCATCCAATAAGACAGGAATCAGAGACAAGCCTTGGGCTTAGCCAGTTGACTCCGAGTTCAGTGCTTCCTCTCCATGCTTACCAGCAGTGAACATGGGCAAGTTGCTTCCTTCTCTGGTGCTGGAATTCTTCATCTTTCACATTTACACAAAAGTACCTGGGGATGGGTGCATGTGACTTGCACCTATGATCCTGATTGTGAGGCTGAAATCTGAGAATTCCCATTTCGAAGCCAGCCTGGCCATGAAAGTCCTTGAAACTCTTTACTTCCAACTAACCACCCAAACTGGAAGTGGAACTGTGGCTCAAAAGTGGAAGAGCACCATCCTTGAGCAAGAAAGCTGAGACACCCAGGTCTTTGATTTCAAGCCCCAGTACCTGCACCAAAAGACCCGCGCCCCCCCCCCCCCCCACACACACACACAAAGGAAACCTGGGAATTCAGCAACACAAATAAGAAGGGCAAAGGAAAGACGCCAGGTTTGGCCTGGCCTCGTGAGCTGAGTTGAGGCTGTCTCAACCACTCCCTGTGTCCGTGTGGGTACCATGCTATGAAAGCAGCAGGATGTTTAGGATGCTGTCTTCATAGTCCATGAGACTGAGGCTGGACGGGTCTGGGGGCCCAGGATGCCCCTCTGTGCCCATGTCTCCCCTGAAGCCCCTTGGGGCTCCTTGATGCTATCCTACATGCCACGTGGTCTGTTGACTCTTCCCGAGCACAAAGCTTGCCTTTCTCCCTAAAATACAAATGGGGAAGTATCAAATGGTTTCTACCCCCACCGATCTTCACCTATGGGGAGATGGGGAGCCATCACATCACCCATCCCTCCTAGTACCCCAGTAACAGGAGCATTCCTCTGTTCCCACGCACCCCACAGGCTCTTCTTCCGGAGGCATTACCCTGTGAGCAGCGTGATTTTCTGTGCTTTGGACCCACAAGACCGGAAGTAAGAAATTTACATTTTAATTAAGTGAGACAGATCCTTTGTTTTACCTTTTTAACTTAAAAATTAACCTCTTTTCTCTTTAATTCTCAAGGTGGATCAAAGATGGTCCTTCCTCCAAGTAAGTCACCGCCTTTATTTTTCACATATTTATTCTCTCTGTTTAGAATCATAGTCCAAAGTTGAATTTAGTTCCAGCTTTCCAAAAGAGATTCCTTGTAAGAAAACCAGAGTCAGATCAGTAAGATGGTTTGCTTGAAAATACAAACAGGTCAGGTGCTGGTGGCTCCCACCTGTAATCCTAGTTACTCAGGAGTCTGAATTCTGAGGATCACAATGCAAAGGCAGACCAGGCAGGAAAGTCCATAAGACTCTTTCTTATCTCTAATGAACTTCTAAAAAGTCAAAACTGGAGCTGTGGCTCAAGTGTGAGCCTTGAGCAAAAGAGCTCAGGGACAGTGCTCAGGCCTTGAGTTTAAGTCCCAGGATAGATAGATAGATTTAGCTAATTGTGCCTACTGGCCAGGACGTGAGTAATAAGACAGATCGCTCATCCTTTCCAGCCAGGTGGGAGTGTGGGGTGTGGTGCTCAGAGCTGGGAGGAAGAGCACAGCTTGAGGTGTGTTTTCTTCAGACATTCTTCTGGGAGGATTCTTTCCAAGGAAATGTGCCTTTGGGGGGAACAAAGGGACTCTGTCCTACCCTGCCATTGGAGGGTAGTTTGCAGCTATCTGCAGTTCTGTCTTCTGCCCAGGTTTAATAACCTCACTGTCCACTGTGGGCCTCATTCCCTTTGATCCCTTCCCAGAACTCCCCGGTAGTGTGGTGAGTGCTAGTAGCTTCCTCTGAGCTCCAAAGGACCATGTTCCCAACATCCTTGGGCCTCAGGCTTGTAATTTGGGGTGTCAGTGGCCTAACCCTTCCGTGGTGTGGAAACTAAGCTGAAACAGAAACTCCTTTTTTTTTTCTTAGAAAAAGCAGAGAGATCATTGGCATTTTTTTTTTTTTTGGCGGGGGGGGGGGGGTGGGTGTGGGAGGGAATGATCCTGATTGTGTTAAACTTCAGACTTTTAAAAGCCTATTAAGATGATGGTTTTCTTAGAGAAATGAATTTCTTAGAGAAAGAACTAGGGACAGCTTCCTAAACTGGGTATATGTGGTCAGAGAGGCTTAGGAGACCTGAGGAGAAGTCTTGGCCTATTTCCCTGGGGCCCCAATGGGTGAGGACTGCAAGACTGGGTGGGCTGGGACTTCTGTGTCATCTCCCAGACCTGTAGGACCCCCACCATTGGGACCCTGAGTCCCCCATGTCCACTGTTGCCCAGGAACTTGGGTTCCTACCCCATGGGCAAGCTGTGGGTGGAGTACACTAAGATAAGTGTGTGTTTTGATTTCGGGCAGGGGATGTAGTTTGCTCTCCCCAGCTCCAGCTTCTCCTCTGATCTGAACTTTTCTTCCTGCAGAGTCTTTGGATTTGTGGCCCGAAAGCAGGGCAGTGCCACAGACAACGTGTGCCACCTGTTTGCAGAACACGACCCGGAGCAGCCAGCCAGCGCCATAGTCAATTTCGTGTCAAAGGTCATGATTGGCTCCCCAAAGAAGATCTGAGAGCCCCTCCTAGCCCAGAACCCCCACCAGATGCCTCTTGAGATGTTCACAATGACAGTGGGATGAGGCAAGGCCCTCACTTTGTAACACCCCAATAATCCTGACAGTCCACACAAACAACAATGTCAGCAGGGGTTGACCTTTTCCTGAGAGGAACTTATCCGCCACTTGTCTGTAAAGCACTTTGGAGTAGAAGGAACTTGGCCCAGGGGTTCCTGGCCAGAAAGCCAGGGGAAAGTGCTGTGCCAGGAGAGAGCATGGAATGCGAGGTACCCTGTGTTCTGGCATACCAGCCTCGGGGAGGGCAGAGTACTGAACCCACTGGGCAGGAGCCATCTTGTGCATCAATGCCCTCCCTCCTTCCCTGTGATCTTCCCACCACTGAGATGCGGATGAAACTGAGAAAGGGACGCATGTTTGAAGAAGGTGCGAGCAGGTCAGACCCTTCCAGAAACGGAGGGGCCGTGGACTAGGGGATAGCACTGTGGGCTACGAGGATGAGGGCGGCTGGATCCCAGGCATGGAAGAGTGTGCAGAGTCAAGAGACCTACCTACCGCTCGTGGGGAGACTCTGGCTCTGTGCATAGATGGAGCGCTGGACTGGAGAGAACCCGGAAGGACCTGGAGGAGAAGGGAGAAGAGGGAAGCAAAAATGCCATTTCTATATAATTTATATTTTACTTAATGCCAAATTATTTATACAGTTTGCCATTGTTTGACGGCAGCTGCAGTGTTCAAGATGTTTGTCCCCTCATGGGCCCCCGACCCCTGACCTCTAGAAGACAAGCAGTGGTATGGGGGTGACTTTAGAGTCCCCCACCTGCGGTACTCCAAACAGGCAGCTTTGCTTTCGGAAGCCCAACCTGTGCTTTGTATATGGACATGCCTTTTCCAGGCTGCTTGCCTTGAGTTCTGGGAATGCTGGGGTGAGCCTCTCACCCACTGTGGTCCTGGCTGGAGTCCTGTGTAGGCCTGAATGACCTTTGTGGGGTGCCCCCTTGCTGCTTCGGGTGGCACCTGCAGCTTCCCTGTGTCACATGACACTCGGGGGAAAAGAGCAGGAATTCCAGCCGGGCATTGATGACTCACGTCTATTATTCTAGCTACTCAGGAGGCTGATCTGAAGATCATGGTTCAAAGCCAGCCTTGGCAAGGAAAGTCCATGAGACTCTTAACTCCAATAAACCACCAGAAAGCTGAAAGTGGCGCTGTGGCTCAAGTGGTAGAGTGGTCGCCTTGAGCTGAAGAGCTGAGGGACAGTGCCCAGAGTTCAAGCCCCACGACCCATCAAAAAAAAAAAAAAAAAAAAAATGAGAACAGGAATCCCAGTCTTATAGGCTCTGATCAGTGACACTTCTCTGTGTCATCCTGGCCATGGAATTGGGTGTGACAGTGACAGATCATGCTCAAGTGCATTTTCCAGTAGCCATCTTGCTCACCTGCAGCTGACATGGGTTTGGGAGCTGCGGTGAGCCTGGGACTTACCAGTATTGAGAGACGGAGCCAGGCCGTGTGGAGACAAAGCTGCAGGCTCCTTCCCGCACAACCCATTGTGGTTTGTGGGAGCTTCAGTTGCCTCCCACCCCCATTATGACCCATTCTGAAATTCCTGTTCTTCCTAGTGTTTGGAAGGCCACAGGCACACAGGTTACCAAGATGGGCTTGGGGGAGTGGGCTCAGTAGGTTTTCAGTGATGGGCAGAGGAAGGTACAGCTTCAGGCAGAGCTGGAAGCAATCGAATCATGAGGATGGTGTGTGTGTGTGTGAATGTGTGTGTGTGTGTGAGCGAACGAGTGAGCGAGTGTGTGTGAGTGTGAGGGTGTTTGTGAACTGGAGGATTACTCCACTTTTTAGCTCCTATTTGATGCACCAAAAGCCAAGTGCCTCCTTTCTGTGCCAAATGTTTGCCTTGGTCTTCACAGACCACCTTGTGGCTATTAGAGAATGTTTTGGCATTCTCTGGAAGGCCCTGATATGTTTCCCTGAGGCTCCTAGCATTTCAGTTTTTCTTCCACTGCAGACAACCTGACAAGGGAAGCTGAGTCTGCCCACTGATGGTTTCTACCCAAGGGGGACCCAAGACCCCAGGCCCCGTCCCATATCCCTCTTGAATAGACGGGGCCTGGTAATGGTGAGAGCAGGAGGGGTGTGCAGCTGTGTTCAGACACCAAGGCCTCTAGGAAGGCCTTTGTAGAGTGCACTCAAGAAGCAACCCTCACTGTGGAAAGCCACCAGACTGGCCAGGTGTGAGTTTGATTCAAAGGTAAAGGTGATCAAGGCCATCTAGGAATTCCCTTTGAGCACACACAGCTCCCTCTGATGATCCATGGGAAGCTACCTTCCTTCCCATGGTATGGCAGGTTTTCCACTCCTCGGGTGACTGTGTTAGATGGAACAAGTCTCAGACTTCCCCGTTTGTGTGCCCAGGACCTTTGCTTGGGCATTTTGCCCCTGGAGCTCTAGTCCGGCTTAAACACTGTCCTGGGAGTCAGTGCAGTGAGTTCACAATAACCATGTCCTGCCGACACTTGTACTAGCCAGGGTCCTTATTAACCTCCTCAAGAAGCGTGTATTCCTCCAGTGGTAAGCGATAGCCATGTTAAATGTTCACTACAATTACCCTCAGTGTCCAAGACCCTGTATTGTGTCCTCACCTGCCTTACTTGTTAGCGTTTATTTTTACTCTTCTGATATTGTAAAGAATATATATCCAGTATGTAAATGACTGTTCTATAAATCCTTTGTATAGTCATTTTCTCTGCTCTTTAAATACCATCTCTATTCAGAGTATAATAATAAAAATTATGACCTTGCTAAGCCTCATGAGACAGGCATTTGTGTGACTCCCACTATGTGTTGTATATGTCTCTCTGTGTGTGCCTGGCTGTTTTTGTTTTGTTTTTTGTATTCTCTGCTGGTACTGAGGCTTGGACTCAGCATCTTGCTCTCTTACTTGGCTCCACCACTTGAGCCTCAGCTCCCTTTTGGGCTTATTGCTGGCCAATTGGTGCTAAGAGTCTCACAGACTGCTGACTTGGAACCTTGATCCTCAGATTACAGCCTCTAGGGTAGTTAGGGTTATATATGTGAACTACCAGTGCCTGACTTGTATTTTGCTTTATTTTTAATTCTGTGTGTGTGTGTGTGTGTGTGTGTGTGTGTGTGTGTGTGTGTGTGTGTGTGTGTGTGTGTGTGTGTGTTTTAGTTTTTAAAAGACGTGTGCTCAGATAATCAATTCACATTCGGCACTCAAGAATATATTATAGCCAGGCACTAGTGGCTCATGTCTGTAAATCCTAGCTACTCAAGAGGCTGAGATCTGAGGATCATGGATCAAAACCAGCCTAGGCAGGAAAAAATCCATGGGATTCTTGCCTCCAATTAATCATCAAAAAGCTGGGAGTGGAAGTGTGGCTAAGGGACCCCACTCAGTTCAAGTACTGGTGCATGTTATACATATGCGTGCACACACTCTCCATATATATTTAGAGAGAGATCTGTCTATATCTTTATCTATAATGTGTGTGTGTGTATCAGACCTGGGGCTTGAACTCAAGGCCTGGGCACTGTCTCTGAGCCTCTTTTGCTCAAGGCTAGTGCTTTACCACTTGAGCTGCACCTCTACTTCTGTCTATTTGATGGTTAATTAAAAGTCTCACAGAGTTTCCTGCGAGAGTTGGCTTTGAACCACAGTCCTCAGGTCTTGGCCTCCTAAGTAGCAAGGATTACAGGCCTGAGCCACTGGTGCCTGGCTATGATACATTTCTGATGCTCTATAACTACCCACTCCCTCCCCTGGCTGGAGGAGGATGACTTTGTGACAGGACATCCCCTGATGGTGTTGGCCTCGGCTCAGAATACTGAAAGTTCAGTGAATTTAGCCTTAAGCAGATACTGGAGACCTTCCTCCTGCAGGGTCCTTCCCTGCTGTCTGTGGAGGGCTTTGCCGGTCCTGCTGGCCCTCTGCCCGATCGGGCTGTCTCCTCCCTCCCGAGTCAGGTAGCAGGGCACAAGTCTATCCACTAACTCATCCCCTCAGCTCTCAGTCTGGAAAGAAGTGACATGTGGAGCCCAGGCCAATTACGACCAGTAATCAAGATTTCAGTTAGCTGCTTGTCTCGGTGGTCAGTGTTCCCTTTGCACTGTTGGCCCTGGAGACCCCAGTTCCACTGTGAGCTTAGCCTCTCACTTCCATCTCCACTCTAGAAACATGGGCCACCAGGTCATGGTGATGCTCACAGCATTATGATGCCGACAATGGCAGATGCAGTGTTGTCCAGCAGGAGGGTACCAGTGGACCCCCACCCCCTTAAGCTGGCCACCACCTGAGTCTTGGCCATGATCTCGGTGAGGTCTGGAGGGCACTGATGTAGTGCTGGTCAGATGGAGGTGATGTCCAGGAACAATCCATTAGCTTCAATGCTGGCATCATAGGACACTCGCATGCTCGTGACTGGCCTTAGCTCCCCAGGAGACTGATGGTCAATGACCCAGTGGATGGGAGCTGGACTTTGCTGGGCAGGGCTCTTGCTGGCTGCTTTAAGAGGGAGTCGTAGGTTCTCAGACACAATACCCAGATCTGGTACCAAAAAGGTAGGACCCACCATTTAGGATTCTGAGAAAATTACATTTAACATGAGTGCAAGATGGCTGATGTCAGCATTGTAATCAACACCTTGATATTGATAGAAATAAATCAGATGCTGGAATTTGGGGGGGGGTGGAGTGGGGGGAAGAACATTAGTCATGGGGCTTGAACTCAGGGCCTGAGAGCTATCCCTGAGCTTTTACACTCAAAGCCAGCACTCTACCACATGGAGCCCCAGCACCACTTCCGGTTTTCTGGTGGGGAATTGGAGATAAAAGTCTCAGAAACTTTTCTGTTCCATCTGGCTTTGAACCATGATCCTCAGATCTCAGCCTCCTGAGTAGGCTTATAGGCATGAACTACCAATACCCAGCTAGGATTTTTAAATACAAAAATGCTTCCACAACCCAATATAAATTCTGTTGAGAGGATTTTTAAATTATAAAAAGACAAAAAACAATGAAGAAGTACCAGACCGAATTGCAGAAATAAAAAGTATAATAACAAAGCACTTCTTAGATGTGTTCAGCAGCAGCATAGAATGGTGGTGAGAGAAGATTCGATTAGTGACACAC
This sequence comes from Dipodomys merriami, assembly GCF_024711535.1. Taxonomy (NCBI): domain Eukaryota; kingdom Metazoa; phylum Chordata; class Mammalia; order Rodentia; family Heteromyidae; genus Dipodomys; species Dipodomys merriami. The sequence continues at coordinate 735,228 of NW_027206601.1, forward strand.
CAATAAAATCCACTCAATCTGAAAATGGGGGTGGGGGGAATCAATTTCATAGTTCAAGAGCAAGAGGAGAATAGTTCAAAGTTGCTTTGAGCAGGAAAGCCAGAGAGATTCCATTTCCTTAACACCATCTACTTGAGCTGGAGGCGTAGCTCAAGTAGTAGAGGACCATTCTAGCAAACATGAGTCCCTAGGTTCAATCCCCAGTACCATAACAAACACAATAGAAGCAAGTTTTGGCAAATGACAGATCTATAGGTTCAAGAAGCTGAGTAAACTAAACCAAACCAACAAACTATGATAAAACTTCTGACAAAGGCAGAGAAATACCCATAAACTTGTCTACAGAGAAACAGTGGCTGCATGTGTGACCACTGATTTGAATGGCAATGAGTTTCTGTCAAACTACAAAGGCCAACCTACAAAGGAAGTAAAGGACCCTACATTTTTCAAGGGCTGAGGAATGGATGGCCTATTTGTAAGCACTTGCAGAAACCTAGTGAAGGAGGCTCAAATACCCAGCGTTTGATCAGGAGTTACTGAGACCTGCCAGCTGAGGTACTGTCAGGCAAGGTCTGTGCAACAAGATGGATGAAGATTAGACAGTAACACAAGAACTGGGGGAAAAATCATATGCTAAATAGGGCTTACTATTTAAGTTCACAATATAAATATCTCAGCCAGGCAGACTGGTGGTCTTTGGGGAAGAAAGGCAGGATGATCTTGGAAAGGGGACCAGGTTTAAGGGGCCAGGGAGACATTGGTGCTATTCTCTTTCTTGGAGTGTGTTGACTGAAAATTAGCTCTTATGTGTGTACTTGTGTCTAGTTACTCAGCTTATTTATTAAAAGAAAAGTTAGTTTGGCTTTATTTTATTCTTTTTTTTGGGGGGGGGGTTCCGGTCGTGGGGCCTGAACTCTGGGCCTGGGCGCTGTCCCTCAGCTCTTCAGCTCAAGGCTAGCGTTCTACCACTTGAGCCACAGCGCCACTTCCGGCTTTTTTCTTTTTGCTTATGTGGTGCTGAGGAATCGAACCCAAGGCCTCATGCATGCAAGGCAAGCGCTCTACCACTGAGCCACCTTCCCAGCCCTTATTTTATTCTTAAAGACTTCTCGCTGGAAATGCCCTCAAGATTGTCATGGAAGGTCAGGGTCAAGGTTCTTGCAGGCAAGTGATTGGTACCTGTTGATCAAGTGTTACCATGTTGGAAAAAGAGGAGAGACAGATGGAAAGAAAGAAAAAAGAAGGGAGGAAGGAAGGAAGGAAGGAAAGGAAAAAAAAAGAAAAAGAAAGGCCCTATAGGTGGGGCTTAGCACAGGGCAGATACTGGAAAGCACCTCTTACCTAGCTTCATAGGCCATATTAAATCTTTAGTAGAGGGTCTTTTCTCCAAATGCAGGGCGTATGCTATGGTATTAGTGCAGTACATGTGCCTGCACTACCCGTGCTGAGGGGCCCTGGGATCTCCAGCCTGGCCAGGAACATTTTCCCTCTTCTTAGGGTCCCACAGTGCAAATCAGCGTGGTTACCTGTTTATCTCAGGCAGATAAAACTGCAAACAACCGCACCCTGTGAGACAGAATCTGGCTCAATGATTAACTTTTTACAGCCACCGTGGCTGCTCCCATAGTGAAGGCTGGGTGACCTTGGCTGCTTGGATGGGAGCAATTGTAGGTGGCGAGTTCTCTCTGAGGAGAGAAGTCTACTGTGCCCACGCCGCTGGCATGCTTCTCCAGAGCTGTCTAGCCATGACTCATCTTACCTCTGCACAGGCCGTAAAGGGTGGGGCTAGAAAAGGGTAGTGGGGGGGGGCAGACATGGGAAAAAACCAATTATTTTATATATCCCCCCCCATACTGTTGTGGTGTGTGCGTATGTGCGTGTGCGTGTGTGTGTGTGTGTGTGTGTGTGCACTGGGGCTTGAACTCAAGGTCTTGTAAATTCATTTGCCTTTTTCTGCTCAAGGCTGGTGTTCTACCACTTGAGCCCATCTCTACATCTGGCATTTTTTGTTGTTGGCTAATTGGAGCTAGGAGTCTTGCGGGCTTTCTTTTTCTTTTTCTTTTTCTTTTGTCTGCGCTGGTTTCGAGTCACCATCCTCGGATCTCAGCCTTCTGGTACTTGGGTTTAATTTCTTTGTCTCAAGACATCTGGTCAGCAATGATCAACTTCAAGAACATAGAACCCACTAGATAGCAGGTCCTACCCCTTGGCTAAAGTGCAGCAACAGCTGTGCACCCACATCTCCTCCCATCCCATTTCCTGCCAAATGGTGCCCTCCCTCTGCAGGGGAGGATTTTGACAGCAAGACCCCCAGCTGAACTTGGGTGGGCAATGCCATTGGCAGAGGTGGTGGCTGAGAGTGCAGTGAGGTGCGCCTGCCCCCTAGTGGTTCACACAGCTTCCTACAACAGACATCTTCACAAATACTCATTTATCCACATCCCTCTTTATCTTGGCAGATCACCCACCCAGCGCTGACGTGCCTGCCACCAGGTGTCCCTTGAACACGGACACCTCTGGCTCTTGCTTATTCAGCTGTGTGGTGGTTTATTCTTTCCAAGATGGTTGCTCTTTGAGATCCCAGACCAGGAGAGAAGTAAGGTCAGGTGACAGAAGCTATGTCTTCCTTACGGATGGAGAGGAAGGGAAAGCAGGCCTGGTTAGGGCCAAGGAGAAGAAGAGCAGTCCAGGACACTCACCTCCCCCAGAGAGCAAGACAGAGAAGGACCTGAGGGTCAGACCTTTGTTGTGTGTTGTCCAAGCAGGTTTTCCAAGGGGAGTTGTGACTGATGGGTTGAAATCAAAGGGAGTCATGCTGTGTGCCAGGGCAGTCTCTGGGCTGCTGTAGCATGGCTCTTGGGGAGGGGGGGTTGTATGGAGTGACTCTGGGAGGCTAGAACTGTCCCACAGGGCTACTAGGAGGTGGCTGAATAAATCAGAGATGTCCAGAATGAACATGCGGAAGAATATGCAGGTGGTGGGGAGTTAATGCGGCATTGCCTTGCACCAGTGGCTCATGTCTGAAATCCCAGCTACTCAGGAGGAAGAGATCTGAGGATCACAGCTCAAAGCCAGCCTGGGCAGAGAAGTCCATGAGACTCTTATCTCCAGTTGAACACCAAAAAGCTTGAAGCTGTGGATTGAATGGTAAAGCACTATCCTTGTGCGGGAAAGCTCAGGGACAGTGCCCAGGCCCTGAGTTCAAGCCCTCAGTACCAGCACAGGTGCTCTCTCTCTCTCTCTCTCTCTCTCTCTCTCTCTCTCTCTCTCTCTCTCTCTCAAACATGCATGTGTACACACACACACAATAAAAATAAAAGAAAAACAAAACTGTTCAGAGTAAACACCTTGTTTGTGGCATAAGCAAGTTAAACCTAGATTCAAAGTCAATCCCTGAAGCCACACAAAATGATAAGAATTCACTGCAAGCTGGCCCCAGGGTTCGTCTTTCTCCTCCCCTCTCTACCAATGAGGGCTGGGGATGCAGAGTTGGTGGACTTGCTCTATGGGGAGGGGGGGGCATGCCCGTGCTTGTGCATGTCTGTCAAGAGTCTGCCTTATCACTGTCTAAGTGTAACAGGCTCAGTGACAAGTGATGGATCCCGATCAATGTTCAAGGTCTGCTCCTCAGTGATTGGCCGTGCTGCTCACTGGGGGAAGCTGGGGACCCCTGTGTCCCTTTGTGTGCCTCAGACAGGGGTGCAGCAGAAGGAACAGTGGACAGAGTTTGAGCCTAACATGGATCGGAAGATGGTGAGCTTGAAATCACATTTAACTTTAAGAGAATACCACCAGGTACCAGGGGCTCATGCCTATAATCCTAAACTACTCAGGAGACTGAGATCTGAGGATTGAGGTTCAAAGCCAGCACAGACAACAGTCCATGAGACCCTTATCTCCAATTAATGACCAAAAGGCTGGAATTAGAGGTGTGGCTGAAATGGCAGAGTGCTAATGCCTAGGCCCTGAGTTTAGGCTCCAATACCAGCACAAAAAGACGACAAAACCCATGTATATTCCTGGAGCTATGATAGTTAATTCCCTGTGGTTTCCTGGGGTCAACGTCAGCTCAATCTGCCCCATCCAGTATCTAAGGATCTTTTCTGTTTGGTCTATCCTCGAAAAGATTTGCAGACCCCTAGCAGGTATCTGTCCATTATTGCCATGATATGTTAGAACAAAAGGAAAACAGATATAACATGGTCAGAGCACAGTGTCCCCTTTGTTAGCACTTTGAAGGCCCACCATGAGCTTAGCTAATTGATTTCCACAGGACTCCTGTATTGGAGCCTGCCCTGTGCATTTGCACCCTGAGGTTCATCTGCACCCTGAGATCTGAATGGATGAATGAATGAGAGATCTGCCTGCTGCCTCGCCTCAGCCCTGTCCACCTAGGACTCCAAATATGACCAGTAGGGGGAGAGCGAGCCCTTGCTGGGTGCTGGTCTGAGCTCTGCAGAGGAGGGGTGAGAAAAGCAATTCCTGCTTAGTAGTGTGAATTTAAAGTACACGGAAGAGAAATCTTTGCAAGAAATGAACTCACTTTACTACAACTACCCTCCCAATAAGTCATGCTGATGGACTTAATGATTTTATTGCAAGTATTTACAAGCAATGCGCACTGCTCATACTCTTTTGCATGGGTGAGGTGCTTAGTTTATCAGAAGGGGAGTTGGACCATGTTCTGTGTGGTGGCTCTAGTCCGCCTCCTTGTGGTCACAAGTAGAAGACAGTGCAGGCTAGGGAGCTTTAGCCTGCTGCTACCTTGCTTTCTTTGCCACAGATGTGTTTTCTCCTCTGAGGCCACGATGCAACATTGGTGCTCTGTGCTCAGGGCACTTTGGACTGAGGAACAGAAAGGAGAAATTTTCACAGTTAGCCCAGCCCTGATGGCTCACACCTATAATCCTAGCTACTCGGGAAGCTGAGATCTGAGGATCATGGTTCAAAGACAGCCAGGGCAGGAAAGTCTGTGAGACTCTTATCTCCAAAACACTCCTCTGAAAAAGCCGGAAGTGGTGGTGTGGTTCCCGTGGTAGAGTGCTAGCCTTGAAAAAAAGAAGTCCATTGGGGCTAGGAATGTGGCTCAGTGATAAAAGTGTTTGCCTAGCATGCATGAAGCCCAGGGTTCAATTCCTCAGTACCACATAAACAGACAAATCCAGAAGTGGTCTGTGAGTCAAGTGGTAGAGTGCTAGCCTTGAGCAAAAGAAGTTCAAGGACCAGACCCAGAGTACAAGCCCCAGGACTAGCACACACACGCACGCACACATACACACACACACACACACACACACACACATACACACACACACACACACACACACACTTCACAGTATAACACTCCTTTGCTGACTTGTCTTTCAGAGTGTACCCTCTTTAGAGTGATGACATTCAAGGGTCCCAGATGTTGGGAGGGGATGTCTGAGTTAGAAGATGTGAGACATGTCTTAGAGGAGTGTGAGGTGCTGATGCAGCCTTGCTGGTGGACAACTGGCACTCTCCCCTGCCTCTCTGAGTTGTGAAAGGTGCTGGAGCTGAACACAGGCCCTTGGCCTGCAGCATCTATGCTCGGCAGCATTCGAGGCCATGGCCTAGGAGCTAGATTCAGCACAGAGTACCTGTGAGCAGGGAGCGGAAGCTCTTCTCAGGTGTCCTAGACCATCAGAAGCGCCTGACACCACTGCTTGGCATGAGGGAAGAGAATCTCCACCATGTAGAATGAATCTCCTGAATGCCGGTGAGATGAGAACTTGGTGTATGTGAGGTTGAATTTATTTATTTTGTCAGTCCTAGGGTTTGAACTCAAGACCTCCTGTTTGCTAGGCAGGTGCTCTTCCACCGAGCCACACTTCTATTCCTGATTTGTACTGGTTATTACTGAGATAGAGATTTGTTTCCTTTTCAAGTGTATTATTCCTAGACCACAATCTGTTTAGGCCTGTCATCTTGGCTGGGATGAGGGGTGTGTACTACCATGCTCAGCTTTCCTCTGGTGAATCTCACAGACTTTTTTTGTCACGCTGTCCTGGAACTGTGATCCTCTGTATCTCAGCCTCCCTCTTAGTTTAGTATGACAGGGGTGTGCCACAACTCCCAGCTTGGGCTAGGACAAGAGGGGAGGAAGCCTCTCGTAAACCTCTCTGCCTGAGGTAACCTCAAATCTTGATTCTCCCATTGTCAGCCTCCTAAAAGTACACACATGAATCTGGCTTTTCATCAGATTGAGCTTAAGAACCACTTTACCTGGTCTATGCAGAATTTAACCATGAGCTGTGCAGCTGTCTGCAGGTTCATTTCCCAGAGTCCTTTTACCCCCATGCTCTTCCTAGAGACTCTTAGGTGCTGCCCAGGTAACACCTAGGCCCCTCTGGTTAGCCTCTCCCATTGTGCCTTCTGGCCAAGAGCCTCCACATTCACCTAATGGAGTGGCCTTCCAGGTGGCTTCACAGCCTTACTGTGGGATACAGGTGAGACTGAGCTGTCCCCAGTGCTGGATCCACATGCAGTGATCTCTAGTCTCCTCTCAGCGTTCATGGGCTGTGTTCCAGGAAGGCAGCAGCAATGGTGAGCTCATTGTATGACCAAGACATGCTGGGCATGGCCAGGAGTCTTTGGTCCATGGAGGACCTGCTGGGTGTGGTCAAGAGTCTTTGGTCTATGGAGAGAAGATGGCTGGGTCCTGGGGTGGGGTAGGACCACGAGTAGAAATGGTTGTGCTCAGAACAGGAAGCATTAGTTTGGGTCCCAGAAATCTGGGTGCCCATGAGGAGGGAAGGCCAGCTCAGATACCAGCCAGCAAGGAGCATGTCTGCATCTGAGGGTGACCGTAACAGGGCCTCAGGGCCTCAGGAGATCAGTGCTGGGAATGGAGCCACCAGAGGTGGGAAGGGAGGACAGGAAGCTGGCTTGCTGGTGAAAATACTCCAGGCCTGCTAGGACAGACTAGGATTACTGGTAGGAGTTTGCAGGAAAACTGGGATGGCGTGCCATCGAGCAATGCAGAGGTCCTGGAAGGAATCTATGGGGGACCAAAGGGTCACCCCAGAGGAGAGGGAATGGCTCCCACCAGAGCAGGCCGAGCTCTGGACTCTTCCTGGTGCTTAAGAATTATCACCTGAGCAGTGGGCTGTATACAGTAGCAGATACCTGTCAAACCTACCAGCCCTATAGTGATTATTCTTCCTCTTTGCCAGAAAAATGTAACACACACACACACACACACACACACACACACACACACACACACACACACACACACACACACACACACCAAAAACAAACAACAAAACGACTCAGGTGGCACTTAGCCCCTCGCCTCCCAGGAAGCTCTTGAGACTGCAGGCTGCATGTGTTCAGTGGTGATCCGGGCTCACCACTGTGGCATACTGAAAACAAGATGACCCACATGTCTTCCTAGAGTTTTGTTCCCCTTTCAGAACCATGTTGTTTGCTCTGCTTTTTATTCATGACCCTATTTGTGCTAATGAACCAAAGTGGGTTCAGTGCATTTGCTTGGCTCTATAAAACACTTGTCGCTTGTCCAGACATGCTCCCTACCTGCAAGAGTCCTAAAAAGTTTCCTTTCACCTTTCTTTCCCCGAAGGTTTTCAGGGTGGGCTTTGCTTCTTTCTCGGGCTCCTTCTGCTCCTCAGAGGGCAGTGTCTGTCCGCAGCCAGCGGTGATAGGTATTTTCTTGACTCACTACCCATTTGAAGATGGTAGAACTTGGTGTCATGTGATAAAAACATGCAGCTGGAAAGAGTGAGGGAAGAGCTTTGACAAGTTTTAGCCATTTATTTTTTACGACCCGTTTCTGGAAAGTGTCAGCGGCTGATGTTGCCAGTGAAGTCCGCTCTGAAATCTGCTTGTGCCAAGACAGAAGAGGCATCCAAGACAGAGCTGGGGCGGCCTTGCTTTCCAGTGGCTGAGAGGTGCACTCAGGAGACCCCTTTCTGGGAAAGGCACTCAGGAAACCCCACTGCCCTGGGTGGGGGGGGAGGGGAGGGCAGGACTCAGGAGATCCGCTTCCAGTGAGGGTCTGGGCCCAACCACCCTCACAGAAGGGCTCTGCATTGTCAGCTATCATTGGTCAATGAATCAGGCCAATCAGTGCCATCATTCACCAAAGATCCCTTCCAACCAATGTCCACCTCTATCCTGCAGGGCCATGGTAATGGCCACTCTGCTCCATGTGGTTCTGTCCATCCTTCCTCCTCCTGAAGTCAGGGACTAAGGGTCTCTCTAGGACACTTTGTTTTCAAAACAGAGAAAAGGAAGTACCAGAGCGTGGTGACAAATGGTGGTGACCCTGTCTTTGAAAGTTCATCAATCCTGCCCCATCTTTGTTTGTATTGTTGCTTGTTGGGCTTGAACTCAGGGCCTGGTTGTTGTCACTGAGCTCTTTCACTCCAGGTTAGTGCTCTACCATTTGAGCCACAGGTCTACTTCTGGTTTTCTGGTGTGGTAAATTGGAGATAAGAGTCTTGTGGACTTTTTCTGCTTGATCTGGCTTTGAACCATGTCGGATCTCAGCCTCTGGAGTACTAGGATTGCAGGTGTGAGACCGCCCCCCACCCCTTGTCCCAACTTCTGACAGCCCATTGGTGACAGCAGGTCATGCAGTTGTTACTCCCTCCCAGGGCTGAGAATCTGTTCCTTCCACATGATAATGGATTAGGATCTGCTTACACCATGTGGGTGGTAATTTGATGTAGACTATAATGCAGTCTCCCTCATGGTCTTCCAAGGTCTACTGGGGGAAAACTCATAAATGAACTTAAAGATGGGGGGAAGTAATAATAATAATAGTAATAATGGAGGAGGAGAAGGAGGGAGAAGAGGAAGAGGAGAAGGAGTAGGCAAAGGAGGGAGGAGTAGGAAGAGGAGAAGGAGGAGGAGGAGAAGCAGAGGAAGAAGAAGAAAAAGAAAAAGAGGAGGAGGAGGAAGTGGAGGAGGAGGAGGAGGAAGAAGAAATGGTAGAGGGTCATCCACCTCACAAATTATCCTGTTCTTTTGCTTTGTCTGGTCAGGACTAGATCAGGGCCAGCCTGTCCTTGCTGCCCCATCTCTCCCCTTGGCTTCATATTCTCTGCCCGGGCCGGTTCATACGGCCTTCGCCAGAAACAATATGGCTACAGCTGTGTAGATCCTGCATTCTCTCCATTGCAGTTCCCCTAGCACTCATGTTAATCTGCTTTGGAGTCCACATTTCTTTTCATTCTCCTTGATGTTGATTGGGTCACCTGGTGCTGGATCCAGCTGTGATCAGAGAGAATGGTCTGATTGACCAGGCTGGAGTCCTTTCCGCTGGAGTCCAGAAGTGGTCTCCAGGAGGAATATGAGGAGAAGAGTGGGTGTGTGACAGGACAGAGAATCCCACACCTAGTCATCCAAGACTCTTCTCTGAAATCAGGTGAGTCATATGAGACTCAGCAGGCTATTCCTGATGATGCCTTTTATAACTGACCTTATGCCTATTTGCTTTGGCTGCTAGGAAGCTCCAAGCCAACAGTTTCCTTCCAATTTTATTTTGAGCATCTTCTCATTTGTGCATTCCACATAGAGCCTCAATCCCACTTGGCCAGGCTCACCCCCACTTGTTTACCCTGTGCTGACAATTATCCTGTGTTTAATGTGCATCTTTTAAGAACTTCCATAAATAGAGGGCTTCAGAGCGCCACCTGGGAGTGAAACGAATCATGAAAAACTTAGGCTCCAGAGGTATTCAGTTTTCCCCACATGCATTTCACTGTAGTGTGGGACATAATATTCATTACGAGAGAAGGGGAGAGGGAGAATGCTTAGGCTGGCCTTGAACCTGGATCCTCCCAATCTCTACCTCTGTAGCAGCTGGGACTATACATGTGAAACCCTATGTCTGCTTGACATAGTCTTGTTAGTTATGTATCATAAAACGTAAAAGTAAAAAGAGATGAAGAAGTATTTATTAGAATATCCTTTGTTGTTGGTTAAATGTGCTCTGGGAAAGCTCTTGAAAAAATGATGTTTTATCCATGTCTGATCCTGTAATAGTCCATTGTAAATATTATTAGACAGAAGAGCACTGTTGATGCTTGATTTTAAAAAGGTATAATTGTGAATGAAGAAAGAGGGAGAGAAAATGGGAAAAATTAAAATTATTAAAAATTTTTAAAAAGTGGTCTGTTTAGCCAAAGTTTGTGCTTACTAAGATCCATTTTTGAGAAAATCCTGAATTTGGATGTTTCCAGAACTCCTCGGATGCTGGGGGACCAGGAGCAGGAATCCCCACTCCTCCAGCTTCTCTTTGTTAGCTAACACCCAGTGTGGCTCCCTGGTACAAGGCAGGGATTGGAGGGCCAGCATCACAGCCTGCTTCATTTTCCTTTCTAGTGCTCACTTCCGACACCCTAACTATATTTATTTACTATGGGATTCTTGTTGCTTCCTCCTAGAGCTGGTGTTATTCCTTGCTGGGTTTCCTTCAGTGAGCCCAGGGCCTTCCCATGCTGGGCCTTCACTGACATTTGTTGTCCAAAGAAACAAACGATGACTTGTCCTGCCATAGATCTCGCTGGGGTCTTGGTTGATCGGGTGAGCTTTGGCACCTACTGACTGGCAGGCAGGGCGCTTGTTCACATCATTGTACTGTCAGACTCCACTCCCTGCCACACACTGGGTTCTACTACATCTGCTGAGGGTTTTATTTTTATTTTTGTTGTATGTTGCATTAAACAAAGCCTTCCAGATGATGGTGTGTGTGTGTGGGGGGGGGTGTGAGTTCATTGCCTGGGAGTCTTAGGAAACATGAGAGACAAGGAATATTTGATTTTTCCACTGAGGACAAGAGCAGGAAAGGCAGCAAGGAAGGTGCTGCTGCTGCTCTTCACTGTCACCATGGCTACAGGATGTGCACTGCTGCTGGTCCTGGGAAGTGAGGGCCTCTGATGGAAAGAGAGACCACTGTGGAGGAGAGGGGTAGGTAGTTATCATGTGTGTGGGCAAGGGCTGCTCTTACAGCACCACAGCCTGGCTGGCTTCACTGGCAGATGCTTATCATCTTACTGGCCTGGAGGCTGGAAATCCAAGGGCGAGAAGGCTGCAGACTGGGTTCACTGAAGCCTCTCTCCTTAGCTCACAGACATTTTTCCTATGTCTTTACACAATCTTCTTTCTAAGCACCCATTCCAACATCTCTCTTCTTATAGGACTACGCGTCCTACTGAACCAGGGCCTTCCCTTTCATAACTAATTCAATCTTACCTTTTCAAAGGTCCTATCTGTAGATATAAGTAAAAGGTTAAGGCTTCGCTCTGTGATTTTCATGGGACACAACCACTATAGGGGGTAAGGATGCCCCACGTATTGGAACTAGAGACCAATGACTACTGATAACTACTCATGGCACATTGTCTACCCATGCACGTTCCAGACAGTACCTGGAGCCAGCCCAGAGTACTGAGCCTTGGCCCTCTGAGTGACACTACAAGTCTACTCCTTAGGACTCTTCACTAGGAGCAAAGGCCTTGGTTCCCTAGCAACTTTGCAAAGAGGTTGCGAAATACTGAGTGTGCCGTGAGAACCCGTGCCTCTCCCACCTTTCCTTTTTTTGTAAACAAAACCATTGCCAAAATGGAAACTTGTCCTTTCAAAGGGTGAGGATATAGATGATCCATCATTTTTATTTCGTGTGGCAGCAAGTGGTCACAGAAAGATGGGCTTCCCTCTCCCCATTGGCTGTGCACTTTGGTCCCTATCAGCAACTGGATTCTGGCATCCGCTGATGTTTATTCCAACTTCCTAATTAAAGAAGAATGTTAAGTGTGCAGTTCAAGTCAATTCCAAGTGCTGGAAAGATCTGGAACAATATAACCTCTGGAGAAAAGCTTAGGGAGAAAGAAAACACATTTACAAAAAGAACAAATCTGGAAATAACAGAGCTTCATAGTTTGGGATACATGCAATCCTTGACTATCCTGATTTTTACTTTAGTTTTAAAATAAAGATCCTCCAAAAATCAACAAAAAGAGGTCAAATGTAGTAACAGCTTCAGAATAACCATCGGGAACTAAGTAAACGAAAACATCTGGAGATGATGGATGGGCGGATATGACAATCCATTTTTTAAAGTCGGATGGATAAATACAAAAGTGCAATCATAAAAGATATCCTGATACTTATTTGTGTCAAATTACAGAATTTTGATACCAAAATTTAAGAATATTTTTTGCCACCTCTTATGCCCAACACTCAGCTTTGAGCAATCCAGGGAAATTCTGTCCTCCAGTACTGCTGCCTAGAAAGCCGACGGCTCTTGCAATCATGGAGCCTGAGTTAGTGTCTGTCTCACCTGGCTGTAAGATCTGTGCCTCCCTACCCCAGCCTGCTCTGCCCAGAACCACCCTGTGCTGCCAGTGGAGAGCAATAAGCAACCTGTAGGAGAGAGGTAGTTTCAGTAAAAGACTTCAGACACCTTCATATCTGAACAGGCATGATAATATTTTCTGGTTAAATTTGTACATGCCAATGGGGAGGGTGCTAGTGAACGGAACTCTGCTCCTAAATGACATGAATGGAAGGATCCTCATGGGGATACAATCACAGTGACCCCCTAGGTGGCCTACAGAAGTACAGTGGCACCCAGGGATGCTTCTGCCTTCCCTCTTCCCTCAGAGCTTCCCGGGATGTGGTCACTGCCTTCCTCTAAGCTCTTCCAGTGCAATTCGAGCCCACAGTATACAAGAACAAACCTAGAGTGGGAAATCTAGGAGAGTGTGCTGGCACAGTTAACTGGTCTACCTCTCTCTTGGTCTTTGGATTGTTTGTCCTTTCTCCCATTTGTAAGGAGAGCATGAGGCACGGAGGTGCCCTGGGTGTCTGACATATACAGAAATTTGAATGCAAGCTGAGGATTCTGTGGTAGATGATGTCATTGCCCCTGGACTCCTGCAAACTTATAAAATATGTAAGCTTCCATAGCTTAGATTTTTTTTGTTATTTGATTACACAGTAGGAATCCTGAGTGATACAAGAGATACATTTTAAAAGTAAAGGCTAAAGAGGCTTCCAGAATGGAGCTTTGATATATAGAGAAGGTGAGCAGATGATGGAGCTGAAGTCTTGCAAGAAAGTAAACACTTGTAGTTCAAATCTGGATCTTAAGCTAGCTCTCTTGTCTACTCTGCTGCACACAGAGAAAAGAATACGAGAGTCAACCCCACAAACAAGAAACCACCTGCGGTCCAGGAAGCCTTGCTGCGGGACTGACTACCACCTCCACTAGGCTGGGTCGGAGGGGCCAGCTCCTGCCAGTTTTCTGAGCACAGAGAGACAGGCCCTGGGGAGCATCTGGGAAGAGCCTGAGCCAGTGGGGAAATGGCAGCAAGGACTGGAGTGAGAAGTACTGTAATTATGGGCAAAACCCAGATGGTCCACTGCATGCAGCACACAGCGGTCTCCTACTACCTTAGGGGAGCCTCGTTCCCAGCTTGGGATGCAAGTGCTGCATAGTGTAGCCCATGGGCATTTTCCTGGTATCTTGTTACCCTCCCCCATGGATAGTCTTTTGCCTAGATTGGTCATGGGCTGTGATTCTTCCACCTCTATTTCCCTAGTAGCTGGGATTATTTATAGGTTTGGGGCTGCTGAACATAATCTATATATTAGGCAAGTGATCTATCACTCAGTGTCCCCTTGAACCATAATGCCCTCCTCGTTCTCATTTTTGGAGACATTTGCCTCTTCTGGACCATCTTGCCTCAACTCTCAGTTCCTGTGACAGCCAACCCTGTGTGCTACAGAACACAGAGCATTTGCCGGGCGCTGGTGGCTCACGCCTGTAATCCTAGCTACTCAGGAGGCTGAGATCTGAGGATCGCGGTTCAAAGCCAGCCCGGGCAGGAGAGACCGTGAGACTCCTATCTCAAATAAACCACCAGAAAACCGGAAGTGGCGCTGTAGCTCAAGTGGTAGAGCGCTCGCCTTGAGCTGAAGAGCTGAAGGACAGCGCCCAGGCCCAGAGTTCAAGCCCCATGACCGACAAAAAAAAAAAACAAAACAAAAGAACACAGAGCATTTATAGGAGGGTGTGGGTGATTGTTGGGAGTTGTTAACCGTTAGCTAGAATCTGTGCATTTCAACATACATTTGTACTATTATCTAAATGCTACAGAAAAGCCTTCTAGAACTTCAACAGGAGTTAAATTAAATCTACAGTTCACATGAAAGAGAATTGTCTTCTTTAGACTTAACATTGGGAAGATCTGATGGTGTGTCCCCCATAAACATGAAGAGGCTTCCTATTTATTTAGATATTTCATTTCTTTACATCAATATTTTGCAGACTTCAATGTTTAGTGTTAAATTTGTTTCTGAGTATATTATTCTTTTTGAGTGTAATTCATATAACTTACTTTCTTAATTTTATTGTGATTGTTCATTATTGGTATATAAAATTTATGTATAAGTAGTATCAATATACTACATATTACAGTAGTATATAATATACTGTATTATATTATAATAGAATATGGATAAAGTTTATATGTTACTCTTGCATCATGAAATCTTTATAAGTTAGTTTAGTCTGACAGGTTTTTTAAAAAAAAATTACAGGTGTTTTTTTGGTATAGATTAGAAGAGTTTTTTTACCAAAACAACTGAGTTCTTTCATATGTATAAAATTACTTAGACAATTTTTAAAGTAGGGAGAGGTATTTATGTTTCTCAAGGAATTAGTGTCTTTTGTAATATCTATATGTATTTCTTGAGATGGAGGCATGGCTCAAGTGGTAGAGCACCAATGATGAGTGGGAAATCTCAAGGTACATAAAAGCCTGAGTTCGAGTCCCAATACCAGCACCAAAATAAGTAAACAGAAAATAACCTAAATAGATTTTTCAGATATATAGGCAAAGGCTGACTGTCTTGTTTTTATTGTTGGGATTTTTATTTTTATTTTTATTTATTTATTTATTTTTTGGGTCCGGTCGTGGGGCTTGAACTCTGGGCCTGGGCGCTGTCCCTCAGCTCTTCAGCTCCAGGCTAGCACTCTACCACTTGAGCCACAGCGCCACTTCCGGCTTTTTTCTTTTTGCTTATGTGGTGCTGAGGAATCAAACCCAGGGCCTCATGCATGCAAGGCAAGTACTCTACCACTGAGCCACCTTTCCAGCCCCGTGTTGGGATTTTTATTATTATTATTAATTTATTTTTTATTATTGAGCATTTGCATTTATTTCTTTGTTGGTAGATTTTATTGATGTTTTCAAAGAACAAAGAAGTTGAAGTTTTACACTTTCTTCTGTTGCATAGTGTTTTAAATCCCACTAGTTACTGGCTTTATTTTTATTTTCTTTTTTTCTGTTTGGTATGGGGCAGTTGTGTACTTCCTGTTTAGAAGCTTAAACTGTTGCTTTGAGATTTCTATTTCTTTAGTTTTGTTTATAAAAAAATAATTTCTAAAAATTATTTTCTGGGGTAGTGGAACTTTAACTCAGGGCTTGGATCTCTCTAGACTGGTGCTCTACCATTTGAGCTATTCCTTGGCTTTTATTTCTAAGATAATTACTTATTAATACAAATTTCCTTCTAAGAAATTTTTTAGTAGAACATGACAAATGTCTATGGGTTGTCTTTTCATTTTCATTCAATTTGCGATGTTTTCTATTTTCCCCGGGGACTTCTGCTTTGACGACTGCATTATTTAGAAGTGTGTCATTTAATTTCCAACTTTTTGGGACGTTTCCCAGATTTCTTTTGTTTTTGATTTCTAGGTTAATTCTACTTTTGCTAGGGAATGCAAGTTGTATGATTTCAATTTATCACATTTATTAATGTTTCTTTCACGGAGCTGGGTGAGTTATATGATGGTGAATGTTGCAAGTGCTCTAGAAATGTCAATCAAGTTTGTGCATAAGAAAAAATGTTCAAATCTGTTAAAGTCTTGAGAATTATTGTCTCCTATTTCTTTTTCTTTTTTTCACTTTTGTCCAAGACCGGGATTTGAACTTGGTATCTGGTATTTGTTGCTCATTGGTAGGTGCCCTACCACTCGAGTCACACCTTCAACTCTCTCATCTCTTATTTTCATTGATAACAAAGTAAGGAGTTCTGAAGTCTCCAGGTTTAACTGTGGCATTGACTACTACTTCTTTCTCAGGTCAGTTGGTTTCACTTCATGTATTTGGATCCTAGGTGAGGTGCTTCTGCGTTTTTAATTATTAAGTCTTTTTAGGGAATTCATTCCTTATCATCCTTAGTAATTTTTCTTATTCTTAAATCTCACCTTATATTATATATATTCCGCCCCTCCCCTCCGCCCTCCCGAGCTGAGGACAGAACTCAGAGCCTTGCACTGGTCAGGCAAGCGCTCTTACACTGAGCTAAATCCCCAACTCCATCACCTCATAATATTAATGTAGTCTGTCTGTTGAGCTTTCTTTTTCTTTCTTTCTTTCTTTCTGTCTTTCTTTCTTTCTTTCTTTCTTTCTTTCTTTCTTTCTTTCTTTCTTTCTTTCTTTCTTTCTTTTCTTTTCTTCCTTCCTTCCTTCCTTCCTTCCTTCCTTCCTTCCTTCCTTCCTTCCTTCCTTCCTTCCTTTCTTCCTTCCTTTCTTTCTTTCTTTCTTTCTTTCTTTCTTTCTTTCTTTCTTTCTTTCTCTTTCTCTTTCTTTCTTTCTCTTTCTTACTTTTTCTTTCTTTCTCTCTTTCTTCTTTCTTTTTCAGTACTGGGGATTGAGTTTAGGGTTTTGTGCTTGCTAAATAAGTATTCCCATGACTGAAGCCATACCACCAGTCTTTTTGTTCTTAGTTTGTTTATTCTCCTGCTGATGTTCCCTGGCTTCAGACCATGATCCTCCTATCTCTCTCTCCTATTTAGCTGGGATTACAGGTGTGAACTACCATACTTAGCCCTACCTTTCAATTTCTTTCTTTTTTCTTTTTTGCCAGTCCTGGGCCTGGGCACTGGCCCTGAGCTTTTAGCATTCTACCACTTGAGCCACAGCACTACTTCTCAATTTCTTTTTTTGAACCAAGTATTTCACTTTGGAATAAGTTTAGATCTATAGGAAAGTTGGTTATTTGTAATTCACCAGTTTTGCTATTAATGCCCTTTGATTGTTTCAGAATCTAGTTCAAGATATTTATTACATGGCATTTGGTCATCCTTTCTCCCTAGTGTGAGCTAGGTTTGAAGGTGCTGGCAATCTGAGGCATACTGGTCAGGACTTTTATAGAATGCCACCTAATTTAAATTTGCCTCCTGTTTTTTTGTCATGAAATCTAAGTTTATGGGTTCTAGCTTTCTAGATAGTGCTATTTATAGTACTGCATTTAAAAAAAATGTTACTTTTTAACCTGAATTATTCAAGTAACAAGTAAAAATTTGTCCATTCAAGGAGCTCACTGTGATTTGAAGCATGGTCAGGCCTTCCTATATGCCTTTGGTCATATACAAAAGACAACATAGCTGGATCCCTGTGGCTCACGCCTGTCATCCTTGCTACTCAAGAGGCTGAGATCTGTGCATCACCGTTGGAAGCCAGTCTGGGCAGGAAGGTCTGTGAGACTCTTAACTCCAAGTTACCAAAAAAAAAAAAAAAAAAGGAAGTAGAGCTGTGGCTTAAGTGGTAGAATGCTAGCCTTGAGCAAGAGAACCTCAGTACAGAGCCCAGCCCCTGAGTTCAAACCTCAGAACTAGCACCAAAGGGGGAAAAAAGACACCATATATGCCTTTGGCCATATAAACAGATAGGCAGATTTTCTTTTCTTTTTCTTTTTTTTCTGCCAGTGCTGGGACTTGAACTCTGGGCTTGGGTATTATCCTTGAGCTTCTTTTGCTCAAGGATAGCACTCTACTATTTGAGCCACAGTGCCAATTCTGGCCTTTTCTGTAATTAATTGGAGATAAGAGTCTCAAGGACTTTCCTGCCTGAGCTGGCCTTGAACCGCGATCCTCAGATCTCAGCCTCCTGAGTAGCTAGGATTACAGGTGTGAGTCACTGGCTTCCAGCTAGGCAGATTGTCTTTTAAAGGCCTATGTGCTTTTACCACCTCACACTAGAAGTGCTATGCAGTCACTGGTGAGGCTAATAACTCTCCCAGCGGAGAGTGAATGAGGCATGTGTCCTCTGAGCCTCTGCTTCTTCCCCCATCAAATGGAAATGAGGTTCTTCCTTCCCTGGACACCATGAAGATGGAACACGATAATTAATGGGAAGCAGCTCACACCACTGCCTTGTATATTGAATGGGCTAAAAATTTAGATCCAGTTTCCTCACTTCAAGTCACCTGATAACACTGTTTATTTCTAGTGAGTCAGAAGCCCTGCTCTGCTCAGTACATTCTGTTCTTGTTTTGAGGTCATTGTCTCCCAGATGTGATGTGTGTGAAGGTATGACCACGTACCTCTCAGGGAATGTTTGTCCCTCACATGGTGACAGAAGATTACAGGAATAATCGACGACCACAGAAGAACCTTGTACCTAGAACCTTTCTAACTTACCCAGGTAATCCCAATGTTGAGTACATGAAAATAAGCCTAGAATTGGGTCAGACTTCTCTCTTTTCCAAGAGTTCTGGCACATGGTATTCTGCAGGGAAATACTACCAACATTAGCTTCTCCTGAAATTTCAACACCTCTGCTTATAGTAATCACTTGGTTGTGGAAAAACAAACTTCTCCAATTCCCCGGGGAGCTCCTGCTTTGTTCTTTGGGCTTCTGGTGGGGCTTATCTGTCCATGAGAGCGCAAAGGTTAAATGACCACACTGACCTCTCTGAGTATCTCAGTGTCCACAGCTGCTCTTGACCTCTGCTTTTGTTGGGTTGTCGAGCAGTGAAGCAGAGGAATGTCATGATCATGATTTGCTCATTCTAGGATGTGACTTCCTCTTCTCTTTGTAGTCTTCACTCTGTTTCTCTGGACCATTGTGTCAGTATTTGGAACTTTCTCCAGAGAATAAATGTGATGTTTTGACCTAATAATATAAATATGACAGAGGAGCAAAATAATACATTTTTCAAATATTAGAGTTGGACCGAAAGCTGAAATGTTTTGCAAAAAGTTAGAAAGCTTATTCATAGATGAGTCAAGATCAGACCAGTTTTCTGTCATCATTTTAATGCAGATTAAAAAAATGCTTTGTACCTGAAAATTGTTATCATTGGGCAATCCTCCCATTCCTGCGCTCTCTTTTATAACCTGTAGCAGTCAATCAATACTTATTATAGTTGTACTGTCACGACTGATAGATACTGTTGGGAGACTTATGCATCTCATGAAATTTGGGGAGTTTGCTTCATACAACAATGAATATTAACACCATTGTCCTAGGCTATATATGTCTTTTTCTTGAGGAGGGCTGGTATTGAGGCTTAAACTCAGGGCTTGGATATTGTCCCTTAGCTTTTTTTCTCCAGGCCGATGTTTCACCCTTTGAGCCACAGCTTTACTTCTGGCATTTTGCTGGTTGATTGTAGATAAGAGCTTCATGGTCTTTCCTGCCTGAGTTGGCTTTGAACTGTGATCCTCAGTTCTCAGCCTCCTGAGTAGCTAGAGTTATATAGGTGTGAACCACTGGTGCCCAGCTTATGTGTATCTTAAACATAGCTCCAAAGGATGTATTTAAATTGCCTGTCAATATCTTTTCTCCTACTGAAAACTCTGTAGATTTGTAGCCCATAACAAAACACTAAGGTACTCTAGGAATTTACAATCCTACCAGTGAGACTGGCTCTTAAAATTTTTTTTTTTGTATTCAGCTTCTTGTCTTTAACATTAAATAGAATTTTTAGGATTTTTCTGCCTGTCATTGTGTGTGTGTGTGTGTGTGTGTGTGTGTGTGTGTGTGTGTGTGTGTGTGTGTGTATGTGTGCATGCGTGCATGAGTGAGGGCTTGGGTGTTGCTCTCTTTTTCCAGGCCTGGGGCTTGAACTCAAAGCCTGGGAACTGTCCCTCAGCTTCTTTTGCTCAAGGCTAGCACTCTACCACTTGAGCCACAGCACCACTTCTATCTTTTTCTGTTTATGTGGTACTGAGGAATTGAACCCAGGGCTTCATGCATGCAAGGCAAGCACTCTACTACTAAGCTACTTTCCCAGCCTGCTCTCCCCCTTCATCCCCAGATTAGCACTCTACCACTTGAGGACAGTTCCACTTCTGGCTTTTTTGTTGGTTAATTATAGATAAGAGCCTGATGATCTTTCTAGCCTTGGGCTGGCTTTGAACTGTGATCTTCAGATCTCAGCCTCCTGAGCAGCTAGGATTATAGATGTGAGCCACTGGTGCCTTTCAGTTGATGTGGCCTACTTCTAACTGTCCTTCACAGTTTGGAAAACTCAAGTGAAAAGATATAGAGAAAAGTGAGAAAAGAAAAGGAATCCTCGTGATAAAACAGCAAGGCCAGGGTTGAGCTCAGTGGTAGAGTGCTTAGCATGCATGTGGCCCTGGATTCCATCCTCAGTGTGGGTGTGGGCGGGCAGCAGGGAGTGATGTTGTGCCTGGGCCATCAGATGCCCTTGCTGCTCTGGTTTGACATAGGCCAGCAGGAACTGTGGCCCCAAGAAAGCACTCTCTGCCACTCTGGCTTTCTGGTGACTCAGTTCCAGCTGCTGACAGCTGGCCTCAGAGGCTCTGTTTCATGTCTCCAGAGTGGAGCCAGTGGGCGGTGAATCACCCCTGCCCTTAAGACCCTGGAAACACCCAGTGCGACAGCCTCCCTAGAGACAGCTTCTCTTGGTGGCGCCAAGAATGTGAGTGTCTGTGGCCGGGGAGCAGAGAGGTGGATCTTGTGGCTGGGATGTTTATTGCGGACTGGAGCCTGATCCCGGCTCTCACAGCCCTGCTCTTTCTAACCCTGTTTGCCCTGGGCTCAGAGCAGCTGTGATTTGGATGGTAAAGGCCTCTCAGGCCAGAGGCCTGAGAGCAGCATCCATGGAAGCCATGAAGGTTGGATTGGCCTGCAAGGCAGGATGCTTGTGAGCTAAGCCTGGTGTCAGCTCCCCAGATCCTGAGGAGCTGAGAAGATTGTGCATTGAGTATAGGATGTACCAGCATTGGTCTGGCATGGGGAGGTGACTCACTGTGTGACCAGTGAGCAGAGATGGGGTGACTGCTATGTAGGGCCAGGGGCCCATGGCGAGCTGTAACTGAGCGTCATTTCCCATGGAGATGTCCTGGGAAGCCAGAGATGACTGCTGGGACAGGGCTGTGTTGGCTGGAGGGAACCTAGCTGCAACCTGGGCTATTTTGAGAGGATGCCAGGCTATGAAAACCTGCAGTGAATTCTGTGCAAAGCGTCCAACCCAGTGAGACAGGCATGGTGGTGGTGCTTCATGGCTGGTAAACTTATCAAGTATAACACTGGCCTCTCTGCCATGGCTGCCATAGTAAGCAAATACTTAGAGGAAGCCATGGTCCACACTGGACGGAGATCTACTTAATTTCCCCAGGATTAGGGTCGAGCATCACGGGGAAGGTCTTGATGGGGAGATCAGAGTGGAGGGGGGGTGACTGATCCCATTTACACAGCTGCTGGAAGCAGAGGCAGAGTAGGCCCTGCAGAGTCCTACTCAGCTCTTCAGGAGAGTCCGTCTTGGGCTATTCGATGGTTAGGCAGGTTCTTAAAAGCAGAGGCTCAGCTCTGAGTCACCTGGGTGTTACAGTCTAATTCCTTGGCCTGGAAAGAAACCTGATCATCACACATCACTGGATCACAGAACAGCTTCCCAAAACAAATGCATCATGCCACTTGCAAAGTAATGTCTTGAAATGCATCTATTGCTATTTCTTACTCTAGTCATGTTGCTGTTGTATCCTAAGAAGCTTGGCTCCTGAGGGTCTAATGGAAATGATGATAGATTTTATTTCAAATGTGCATCTGTGGAATTGAACACTCCACTTAGAAGGTATTGATCTGTGTGTGTGTGTGTGTGTGTGTGTGTGTGTGTGTGTGTGTGTGTATGTGTGTGTGTGTGTTTAATGTTTCCATGTAAAGAATGTAACTGAACCTCACAGGTATTAATTAAATGGGATAAAGTATGAAAAAAAGCAAATCAACCTTAAGTGGCTATTCTCTCTCTCTCTCTCTCTCTGTGTGTGTATGTGCTATTTAACTCAGTGCCTTAGAATCTAACTTGGCTTTTTCACTCGAGGCTGGTACTTTACCACTTGACCCTCACCTCCACTTTCAGCTCTTTGCTGGTTAGTAGAAGGGTCTTACAGATTCTTGTGCCTGGGTTGGCTTCAAACTGTGATCCTCAGATCTGAGTCTCTTGAGTACATAGGATTACAGGCGTGAATGACAAGTGCCAGCTGATACTCAACATTTTGGGGATCTTTCCCCTCTGCTCCTCTCTTGGAAAAATTTCTGAACTTTTGGAAGTCTCTCCAGTTCTAGGATGGCTCCCAGGAGGTGAAACTTCCTGTCCTGAGGAGGAGTCCCAGCAGGGAGGAAGTGGCATGGGGAGGACGCTTGGCTCTTACTGTGAGGGTGATTGGGTTCAAGTTTGAGTTCTTCCTTGACCCTAGGTTTTGGTGGCTCTGGGAAACCTGAGCAGAGCAATAGAATAACCAGTGGAACAAGGGCAGCATGCCCCTTTCCAGACTCCCCCTGCAGAGACTAAATCCATGTGCTGAGTGTAAGGCACTCTCTCTTAGGTCTGGGATGGGTCAAGGAAATTAGGTTGCAGGAACAAGGACCAACAAAGGGCCTGGTTCTCTAAATGAGGTCAGCTAGGGAACAGGCTGGAAGCGTGTGGCTCAAGAGCTACATTTTCATCAAAGAAGCATGGGCATTTGAGGCTATGAATTGTTCCAGTTTCCATGAGGGGAATGTGGCTGTTCTCCAAGCCTTATAAGTTGGAAAATGTTCTTTGGCTTCAATCAGAAATGAAACTCATCTCATAAAATATGAAGACATGGAGGCACATCCAGATTGGAAAGAAAGAAGGAAAATGATCTATTTACAGATGACAAGGATTTTTTTTTTTTTGTCAGTCATGGGGTTTGAACTCAGGGCCTGGGCGCTGTCCTTGAACTTTTGTGCTCAAGGCCAATGCTCTACCACTTTGAGCCACAGCACCACTTCTGTTTTTTTCTGTGTGTGGTTTATTGGAGATAAAAGTCTTATAGGCTTTCCTGCCTCGGCTGGCTTTGAACTGTGGTCCTCAGGTCTCAGTCTCCTGAGTAGCTAGGATTATAGGAGTGAGTCACTGACACCTGGCTGACAAGATGTAGAAAATGTGAAGACATATACAAAAGAACTATTAGTAAACATGTTCAGTAACAGGATAGGAAACATAACAAATATACAATACACCTCTAGAGACTATCAACGAATGATCTAAAACAGAAACCAAGGAAATTTTATTGACAACATAAAAAGGAATAAAATATGTATTTAATAAGTCTAACAAAAAGTGCAAATATATACACTGAACATGAAAACTGTTATTGGAAGACACTACAGAAAATCTCAATTGCAGAAAGACAGCTTGTGACAGTGGCAGGCTTAATATTGTTACAATGGTGAAACACCCCAAATGGATCTACAGATTTAACAAACTCCCTGCCAGAATACTAGACACCTAGTGTGTGTATGTGTGTGTGTGTGTGTGTGTGTGTGTGTGTGTGTGTGTGTGTGTGTGTGTGTGTGTGTGCAATCCTGGTCCTTGAACTCAGACCCTGGTTGTTGTTCCTGACCTTTTTTACTTTACCACTTGAGCCCCAGCTCCTCTTCTAGCTGTTTGGTGGTTATTTGGAGATAAGTGTTTCAAGGACTTTCCTTACCCTGGCTGACGATCATCAGATTTCAGCCTCTAGACTAAACAGGATTACAGGTTTGAGTCACTAGAGTCAGGCTGAGGTACCTGTCTAGATTATCCTAAGATTCTTACAGAAATGGAGGGAACTCAGAACAGTCAAAAACAATCCTGAAAAGGAAGAGGGAAATTGAGGACTCACAATTTCAAAAGTTAATATCAACAATTGTTACTTATCCATGGTCAAGGCCTTGGTTCTGATACAAGGGAAGGCACATAGATGAATGGAACTTGTCCAGTTTGTAAAACTTGCCAAGTTTTTCTGGAGACTTAAGTTTCCAGAAAAAAGTCCATTCCATTGTCTTTCAACAAGGGTACCAGTATAATTCAGTGGAGCACAAAAATAGTGTTTTCAACAAATGCTACTGAAACAACTGAATGTCACAGCCATGATAATTGACTGAGCCTTTATCTCTTGAAAAAATAAACCCAAAGTGAATCCAAGTCTTGGCTGGCAGTCATGGAACAGTTAGCTCACTAAGCAACAGTTTGGTTTGCATTATCCAGATTAACCAGCAAAAAGCCAGAGATGGAGCTTTGGCTCAAGTGGTAGAGTGAAGCCTTGAATGAAAAAGCTAAGGCTGGCACTCTGCCACTTGAGCCACAGCTCCACTTTTGGCATTGTGGAGGTTAAATGGAGGTAAGAGTCTCATAGACTTTCCTTCCTGATCTGTCTTTGAACATTGATCCTCAGATATCAGTGTCCTGAGTCACTAAGATCACAGGCCTGAGTCTCCAGCACCCAGCAACAGGCCCCTGCCCCTATCCCTCCCTCCCCCCCCACCTTTTTAAAGGTTGCTAATAGAAGGCCAAGCTGCACGATCTCAACTCAGTTCTTGTTCCCAAGTCAAGGCTTTGGCTGGGGGGGGGAGAGCTAAAATTAGAGTATTGTTTCTAGTACAATTATCTGGGGGCCACGCTGAATAATTCACTAAATGCTGGAAGTGGCCAGACCTAATCAGAGACACACAGACAGCCCAGTGGTACCGTCTGAGCAGAGAGCTCTGGAAAGGCTTGCAGATCCAGCCATATGGAACCATCAAGATTCTACCACAAATATGATTTCTGGAATGAAGAAATCAGTGGTTTGGGGGCAAGTTTCCTTTTCCTTCTTGGTGCAAAAGCTTGATGGGTCATAGTGTCTGAGGCCTGGTTGCTGCATGGATGTCAGGGACAAGCTGAGTGGGGCAGGGGACGCAGAAGGAGAGCCTTCTTGAGTTTCTGTCAGGACTTCTTGAGTTGGTGGTAAGCCTGATATCAACTGTTGGGGGAGGGGGAGGGATTTCTGAAAGCTGAGGGTAAGGTTGACTGAACCTTCTTCCCTGGCAACTGAGTGCCTAACTGGGTTAGAGGTGCTGCTCAGCATGGTGCTATATCTGTTAGGACATTGACAACCCTAGAAGAGCAAGAAGAGAGCTGGGAACTTGATGGCGGCTGACTTCCTTAGGGAGCAAACTCAGAGCTTGACATACAACCACCTCTCTTTGGGAGCTGGTTGTGGAATGAAGCGGCTGCCATGTACAAGATTCTTTTCTTTCCTCTCACAGAAGTATTGAAAGCTTTGTGATTGGAATCATTCAGCCACCACCACAAAAGAAAAGCAAATGAGCTAAAAAGCAAGACTAAGTTGTTGTCTAGCAAGGATGTCCTCAGAACACCTGATACTCAAACAGCCACAGCTCTTCTGCAGCTGGCTGACATACATGTCTGTTGTACTAACTTTCCCTCTAAAAATTCCCAAGAATCAAGCAAGGAAACATGGTGTGGGCACAAACTCTGCTGAGTAAAGGAATTTCAGTGCTGTAGAGGGTCTCTTAACAGTAAGAACCTCTCTCCTTGTTTTTGACAGGATGAACAAGGTAGGAAATCTCGTAGCACATGCAGAGAAGGAATCTGAGTTGGACACTCTCCATGAATTGGATCACTGCTTCTGACTTCCTCAAGACATAAGGAGGCCTAAATGATGAAGAAGACATTGTGGATGAGGAACTTGCTGCTTAGAGGGGCGAACTACCCACCGGCCCCTGGGAAGCATGGAGGAGAGGGTTGTCCCAATGGGTGTCTGTCACCAGGTAAGGTAAGCATGCTCGGCTTGATCTGGGCTTTCAGGATGTGTATACTCTTCAGTCCCCTCATTTGACAAAGCAACATTTTGGCCTGAAGTAAAAGGGAGAAAGAGAAAGAGACCAGGGTCCCCTAGTCCCCTCATGGGGTCCAGGAAGGCACGCCTCTTACAGTTCCCACCCTATTGGATAGCATCAGGCCATGGATTAAGCTCTTAACACATAGGCCTTTGGGGACATTGTAGACCTAACCCAGAGCTTCCTTCCCTTGCCCACCTGAAACATGTCTACTTCACCAAGTAAAATTCATCCTGTTCACCTCCAAGAGCCTTCAAAGCCTTAACAGTCCCAACATTGTTCAGAAGTCCGGGTCTGAAGCGTCCTCTGCCATAGTAGCACAGGGGCTCCCATGGGCTTAGCTAACCCCACTGTTAAGGTTACATTTCCCAGAGCCCTGTGGGTACTTGCTTAGGCTGGATCTGCACCCTGTCTGCAGTTTCCTCTGGCAGGAATTCCACACTTCCTTTCTTGGGTATCCCTGGGCTCTGGCTTCAGTTCACAGCTTCGACCTGGCCACCAGCACCCTGCCTGGCCTCCCAGGCTTCCCTTTGAAATCTCATGGAAGCCTCCCTGACCTCCTGTGTTCTGCAGAAACCAGCATCATGTGGTCTGTAACTGGAGTGATGCCTCAGGCCTGTGGAGCTCGAGGATGTGTTGGCTTCTGAGCTCTGGTGTAGGAAGTCCTGGGTGAATGGGATGCCTGGGGTGACCAGAATCTTCCAGAAGATTCTGCTCTGGAAACTCTTGGAGAAAAAAAAGACATTTCCACATCTTGGAGCCTTGCTGATTTCTTAGATTGCTCTCAGATTTTTCAGTCTATTGTCCCTGTGCAGTGAAATTGGTTTCCTTTCTGCCAGCAAATGGCACCAACTCTGTTGAATTGCATCTTTCCTATTTGCTTCTTTCCTTACCAAATGGAAACTTTTCCAAATCTTTTCACTCTGTTCCTCTTTACTACTGATTCTCACCATTAATATGGCAAAAAAAGGAAAAGAAAAAGAAAAAAGAAAAGGCAGTGGCAAGTAATTAACCCTGCTGCACCTCACTGCGGTTGGCCTCAACATTCCCCATTGGGATCAACTACCCCAGTGCCCTTGAACCTGACCTCCTACAGCGTCCCAGGCCAAAGAGTCTCTTCACCATCATGAAAACCAGATGCCATGGAGGCCAATTCTCAATAATCAATATATTCTTTACGTCTCAGTTCTTACCAGCCTTTCTCATCTTTTGCATTCCCACCAAAATTGCCTATTGCACTTTGATTAAACTATTTTAGGCCTTTTCTGTATCTAAGATTTTTTTCCCCCAACCCCTCTTTCTAACCAGTTCCCAAGGGTTTGCCTGTTGTCTCAGGTATAATCACAGCGTGGTCCCACTCCCAGTTCTAGTCTCAGGTGTCACTCAGCTCTCCATTGCTATAACAAAATACGTGACACTGTCAGCTTGAAAAGAGAAGAGTTTTTCTATGGATTGTAGTGTGGAAGGTTTTGTTTCATGATCTAGTGGACTCTTTGTGTTTGGACTTGTGGCAAGCAGTGGCTACTGGTATAAGTAGATGGCGCACGATACTTCATCTCACAGCAGCTGAGGGTGTGTGAGAGAGTGATGCAGGGGATGGGGCCCCACCAGCCCTCCAGAGAGTGAAGGAGAGGACAGCACCCCACCAGCTCTTGAGAGGACAAGTGTCCAAATTCTAGATTCTACCTCCCCAAAGCACCAAGCCAGGTACTCAACTTTAAATGCATAGACTTTTGGGGGGATATTTAAGATCAATGCAATAGCAAAATGGAAACATTAAGGTAAATGATAAAGAGGGAATGATTACAGTAACAAAGTCATAAGAATTAGCTGCACAAATATCACTCCCAAAGCAGGGAAAGAGAAATAATAGAGATAGATGAACTAGGGAATATTGGTCTGAACCCAATAATGAAAAATCAAGTTAGCAGACAGAAGACGGAGGGTTATACCCAAGAAACTGAAAAGGAGCTCGATGAATAGAAAGCACGAAGATGCTAGCAGAAAACAGGCAGCAAATAAGAGAAGAGGGTAACCAAGTATGCTTGAAGATTAGCAAGATGGGTATTAATAGAACAAGGGTAGAAAAGAGAAAAACAATTTTAAAGAAAGCACAAATCAAAATCATAGAATATACTGAAACATGGCAGAGTTACAAAGACTTGAATGTTCTTAAGACAGAGTAAGTATATACTCAAAAATTAGGAAGCAAAAAATAAATGAATTGAAATAAAGAAAAAAAAAACCTCCTCTAAGTTGAAAGCCAGCAACTGGAGTGTGTCTCTGGTGATGCCTTGAGCAGATGAACATGGAAACCAAACCTTGGCTCCAAGGCTTCTCCTGGGTAGCAGAGACTGACAAAATAGGACAGATCATGCCCCGGAGCCACCTGGAATAGAAGAATACTTCAGCAGGTTTTGTGCTGTCCTAGGAATATGGGCACTGTGAAGGTTAATTTTATAAGTGTCATTCACCTATTTGATTTTGTGTTCAATGATTAGGTGAGAACTTTCTCTAGAGCTAGGGTGTAGCTCAGTGGCTTGATCCCTAGTACCAAGAAAGAAAAGACACAAAAAATTGTAGTTAAAACAAAAAGAAATTTCTCTAAAGGTGTTTTCTAGATACAAGTACCATTTACAGTCACTTGACTTTGAGAAAAGCAAATGACTCTTCGTAATGAGGACAGGCTATGTTCAAGCTGAGATGCGTACAGCAAAGACTAAATGACTTGACAGATATGCAATTCTGCTTCATGATGTCCAGATGAAACTCCTGCCTGTGTTTGCTGCTTACCTGGCCTACCCTGTGGATTTCAGATATGGGGCTGGCTTTGAGTTGGATCTTTTAGAATCAGCAATGCAGCATGTACAGGTAAAGGTCTCCTGCCTTGTCACAGGATGTGAACTTCATCTTCTTCCTATTGGTGATTGTCACTGAAGTTCCTACCCTGACCACACTGTGCCTGTGGTGGGACGTGGGTATGTGTGGCTTCCTAACGCATTCATTCTGGAGATCAAGAACAGACTAGAGCTGGATTCCTGGGGCACTGGCATGAGCCTTAAAATGTTTGGGAGATTAAATAAAGTAATCCCAAGGTGTGGAGGGCTAGAGGGGCTGCTATGGAAGCTGGTCTGGATTGTACTGTAGTGAGCTGAGCACACTCTCAGGAGAGCAATGAAAATGGAGAACAAGAGAACCATCCAGTGGGGGATGGGGCAAAGACTTTGCCCCACATTGTGTGGAGGTTCTCTGACAAGTAATAGAATCTGCAATCCAGTGACAAGTTCTTTTTAGGGCTTCAAAAAAACCCACTTTTTTTTTTTTAGCAGAGTGAATATTAAATCCATATAATTGCTATTTAAAAATATCCCTTTTCTTCCAAGTGAATATTAAACAAAGATTGTTCTATGGCCCAAGTAATTAAGTCGCCAAATTTTCACAAAGCAGGATTTGTTCTGAAACCAAAACCACAGATTAATATTCTAAGGAGAGAAGTGTTGGGGAAATATTTGACATCAACACATACTCATGTCAGCAGTAACTGAGCCAAAGAACAACTGAACTCCTTCATGCTGGTGGTGAAGATCTCCGTGCCCACTGGACTCTTGGCTGTCACATGGGAGATTCCTGGAGGCCCCTCGGCAGGCAGGTGCTGCTGTATGACTGTCCCGAGCCACTGGGTTGTGATGGCAGAGGCATCTGGACCCCTGGGGTCCGCAGCAGTGAAGTGCTTTCCCCTGCTATTAGCCGTGAATGTCCTGGGTTGTGATGACAGATGGAAACTCTGTCAGCCATCTTCCCAGAAGACACCACATAATGGGGTCATCAGCACACGCCCGCTCTTTCATGGGAGACAGGAGCATTATATTTTGGTGTATTAAGCCACAGTGATGTCGTTGGGATTTATTTGTCAATAAGCACATATTAGCTGAATCTGACTGATGAAGGCCAAGGAAATGTCAGGTGTTTGGAATGATCTTTCTAGGTGCTTTCTTTCTTTTTTCTTTTTTTCTTTTTGCTGGTCCTGAGGCTTGACCTCAGGGCTTGGGCACTGTCCCTGAGCTTCTTTTGTTCAAGGCTAGCACACTCTACCACTTGAGCCAAGGTGCTACTTCTCACGTTTTCTGTTTATGTGGTATTGAGGAATCGAACCCAGGACTTCATGCATGCTAGGTAAACACTCTCTACCACTAAGCCACATTCCCTCTTTTTCGTTTTCTTAAAAAAATTGTCTTTAGGTAGTTGTACAAAGGAGTTACCATTTAACAGAGCAGTTTATGAATACAGTGTATCATGATCAATGTCATCCCTTTCAACATTCATCTGTCCCTCTCCTACTCACCCCTTCCCTCACTTTTCTTAATTTTGTAAGATACAGATTGATTCTTGTCTACATGTCCCCTCTCTTCTCGTTTTCATTCATCTATGGCTTTCCCCTTGACCACACCACACTCCTTTCGATTGCTTGATTTTTGGTGTTTTATTTTGCTGAAATTTGATCTTGGTTTTCTAAGGAATTAGACTATATGAGTTTTCTCTCAAATCTACCACATTTCAGTGAATACATTTGTGTACACTTGCATACTCCCCAACACATTTACCTATAAGTTTGTAAGCTAAATCTTGCTTCCATAAATAAGGGAAAACATGGATCCTTTGTCTCTCTAGGCCTGACTTACTTCACTTAACATAATTTTTTCCAAGTCTTTCTATTTCTTTACAAATGGCAAATAACATTCATTATAATGGATCAATAGAATCTCAGTATGTATCTATACCATATTTCCTTAATCCATTTGTCCATTGAGGACCATCTGGGCTGATTCCATACCTTGGCTATGGTGTATGGTGCAGCAACAAACATGGTTGGGCTGCTGGCTTTACTGTATCATGGTCTATAATCTTTCTTTTCTTTATTCATTTTTACCATCTTAATAGAATAGTAAGACTTTCAGAGAGTTTTTCATGATATTCCCAACTGACTTTCCCTCTCACCCCTCCTCCAACACCCCCTGCCACACGCACGAGCCTGTCTACCACATGCCCTCCCCTTTGCTCTGCATTCTGCTTCATTTCATTCTGAGCTGGCTCACTGAAGACATGTCACAGTAGTGCAGACTGCTGAGTGAGTGGCAGAGGTTTCTATCCTGGTTTTCTCTCATGGCTCTGGCCTTCTAATCCAGTGAACAGATAGGTCAACTTTGAACGGGAGAGGTAGGTATGGCTTCTCAAACCCCCATTTCCCTTCCTCAGTAACATCTTTGTTCAGGCTTCATCATGGGCTTAGTGTGCTCACTACTGTTTCACTAGGTTCACTCAAGAAATATTTGACCTTGGGGCTGGGGAGGTGGCTCAGTGGTAGAGCGCTTGCCTTGTATGCCTGAGGCCCTGGGTTTGATTTCTCAGCACCACATAAACAAAAAGAAAAAAGCCGGAAGTGGTGTTGTGGCTCAAGTGGTAAAGGGCTAGCCTTGAGCTGAAGAGCTGAGGGACAGCGCCCAGGCCCAGGGTTCGAGCCCATGACCGGACCACCCCCCCAAAAAAAGAAATATTTGACCTTCAAAGCCAAGTTTAAATATCACTGTTCATTGAGAGTGTACTCACTTGTAGTGTTGGTTTCTCTAATCTGCTCTCCAAGGGTCTGAGTTAGACCCATCTGGGTCTGAACACATTCTGCAATGGTTGGTCAATGGCCATGGATGCTTTCTACTCTATAATGAAGTCTACAAGAAAAGTAGGAAGGCAGATAAATGATGGCATTGTGCCTTCCCCATAATGCATTTGAGGATGGTTAGGCTGAATGATGCTGTTTGGGGATTTTTGTTAAGTTGCAGATAAAGGATATCATTCTTTTTTCAGACATGCTTCTTGCTCTGGAAGATCTTATGGCAGATTTTGGAGGTAAGGTTTAGTCAATTGAAACAAAGTTTAGTTGTGCGATCTTGAGTACCAGAGTTCCCATAGACTTCAGTGTTTCAGACACAATCTCACACCATTAGTGCAAAAAGGCCTGGTACCTGTTCTTTCCAAGTGTTTGGATTGGTCAGTATTCTCTATCATGACATGCAGTGCTCTTCTCCCAAGACAGGGAGTAGGCCACGTATTTCTATTCACATTTTTATCCAGCATTGCACAAAAGGATCTGGTGTGAATCATAAGCAGAGAAACATGGAAGAATGAAAGGAAGAGGGGAATGGGAGGCGAGGAAGGATAGGAAGGAAGAAGGGAAAGAAGAGAAAAAGAAAAAGTATGGGACATAATGTTTGACATAAAATTATTGAATTACAAGTATGCAGAAAATCCCTAACCCTCATGCAACTAAAAATAAAGTTTCTTGAAGCCATGTACCAATGGCTCATGCCTTTAATCCTACCTACTCAGGAAGCTGAGCTCTGAGGATCAGAGTTCAAAGCCAGCCTGGGCAGATAAGTTTGTGAGACTCTTATTTCCAAATTGATGACCAAAATGCCACAAGTGCAACTGTGGCTCAAGTGGAACCTCCTAGTGGCACTGAGGGAGAAAGTAGAGGTCTGCTGAGATTTCATAGATGTCCAAGCAGGAAGAGCAGGCCAAGTGTATGAAGAAGGGAAAAAACTGAGCAGAAAATATAGATTCTCATGCAGTCCATCTAGCCCTCAAGGCTTATATGTTAGGGCAGTTGGGATGATAAATAGCAGAAGACTTGATTAGATGGGCTTACGCCTTCATGTTGTGGAAGGAGAATCCAGGGACAGTAAGTTCGAACGCAGGCTCCAATTATCTGGAATTGCATCAGCCCTGCTCTGTGCTTCCCAGCCTCTTTGTCCCCAAGCAGAATTTCTGTGATCTCAAGATAGTCATCAACCATCCTTTACACTCTACTCCACATGTAGCATAAACTAAAACCAAGACAGAGCAGAACAAACTCTCTTCCGGAACCGTGGAGTATGTAACTCCTTCTTGCTTTTCATTTTGAGCTGGCTCACTGAAGACATGTCACCAACTGCTGTATTGCAGACTGAGTGAAGGGCAGATGCTCCCGTCTTCCAATCCAGTCAACAGATAGGTCAGCTTTGAATGGAAGAGGTAGGTATGGCTTTCCAAACCCCCATTTCCCTTCCTCAGCAGTTCTTCTTTTGTTCATGGGAGGAAGAATGAGGCATATCACTGCAACTCATCACTGAGATGGACCTGTGTGAAAAATCAATGGTGGCCATCTCTGCAGACAACATGGCAGTAGAGCTGTAGCAGACCTGGGGACAGTCTTTCTCCAAGAGCCACAATGACATATGTGCAGGTCTAACTGGTGGATTAAGTGTGGGTATGACCGGTTCAAACACTCTTGTTTCTTCCAGATGTTTTGCAATGGCATTAATCTCTGCCATGCCCTCAGATAAATGATTCTTAGCAAAATTGCTTCCAATTTTCTATCTTGGAAGAGGTGGAAAATGTCATGCCGAAGTATATATCCAAGAAAAATGTCTAAATATTATATCTAAAAGTTATAGACCAAAAAATCTATGCACTATTTATAATAGCCCCAAACTGGAAATAATGCAAATATCTACCAAAATGAATTGGCAAATGGTGGTAGAACTGTGAAATATATTACCAATAAATGTAACCACAGGGATGAAGGTTACATTTCCATTAGGAAAATGTAAAATATTACAGAATTCTGATGACAGAAAGACTAGCAAAGACCAAAAAAGGAATTGATGGTATTGATGTCTGAATAACAGTTCCCCTTGGGGAGAGAGGTTGTCTTTTCTTTTTCTTTTTCTTTTTGGTGCCAGTCCTAGAGTTTGAACTCAGGGCCCAGGCATTGTCCCTAAATATTTTTGCTCAAGGCTAGTTCTCTAGCACTTGAGCCACAGCTCTACTTCTGGCTTTTTTTGGTGCTTAGAGACAAGAGTCTTATGGACTTTCCTGCCTGGGCTGGCTTTGAACCATGATCCTCAGATCTCAGCCTCTTGAGTACCTAGCATTACAGGTGTGAGCCACCAGCGCCCAGCTGAGGTTTTCTTATTGATTAGATAGGACCATATGGAAACTATCTGAGGTGCATGCATACATAATTGCTTACCTATGTAAAATTTCGTCAATTGGCACTATTTTGCTTTATGTACTTTCTGTTAGATATCTACAAAAAGGTAAAAGGAGAGAGAAAAGTGAGGGAAGAAGGAAGGAAGGAAAAAGGGAGAGTTAGAGAACAAGAAATAGAAAGAGAGACAAGAGGAAGATGACCACGATGAATGATGTGGCCGTTTTTTCCCCATTGTTATTATCTACTTCTACTTATTCTATATGAAAACACTATTAAATGAAAGAAACTAACCAAATTATCTAATTCTTGTGGCAAGTATTGGGCCAATTGAGGGCTCAGAAATTTCTCTTCCTTCCTTCCTGCCTGCCAGCATTCCTGCCTGCTTTCCTCCCTCCCTCTCTCCCTCCCTCCTTCCCTCCCTTTCTCCATCCCTCTCTCCCTCTCTTCCTTCCTTTTCTGTACTAGCACTTGAACTTGAACTCAGTTCAAGAGTGCTTGGGCACTCTCCCTTTCCTGCCCCAAAATAGAATCCCTCTTTAGTTTTTCTTTTTTTTTTTTATTGTAAAGATACTATACAGAGGGTTACAGTTACATGAGTGAGGTAATGAGTACACTTCCTCTTGAACATTGTTACCCCCTCCATTGTTTTCCCCCTACCATCCCCCCTCCCTTCCCCAAGGTTCTTTTTTTTTTTTTAATTGTGATTAAGTGATTACATAATTTCCGGAATTTCACAGTATTGTGGAATAATGATGTTCATTTAAAGTCACAAGTTCATTCTAACTTTCCTGGAGCAAATTGTCTATCACAGTCTGTAACATATAACGGTGTTCACATGTTATATACCATATATGTGATCAGCAGCATGGGGATATTTAGTAGTGGTTCAACCAGGTGAGTGGGAGTTCTTTGTTTCTTAAGTCCTGTTAGTTTTGTCGTATCGCCTAACATTTTGGATTTAGCATCCGCTTATCAGGGAGACCATGTACCGTTTGTCTCTTCTTTCTTGGCTTACCTCGCTCAACATGATTCCTTCTAGCTCCATCCATTTCCCTGCAAATGCCATTATTTTGTCATTTCTAATGGCTGCATAATATTCCATTGTGTATAGATACCACAATTTTTGGATCCATTCATCTGTGGTGGGGCATCTAGGTTGTTTCCATATCCTAGCTATTGCGAACAGTTCTTTAGCTTTTCATCCAAGGCTGGTGCTCTACTACTTGAGTCACACTTCTACTCTTGACTTTTTGCTGGTTAAAAACTGGAGATAAGATTCTCACCAATTTGTCTTAGTAGCTTAGTGTTCAGATTTAGGATTACAGAAGCCAGCCATTGGTTTCTGGCTACAGGAACCAATTTGAATGGGCTTTGTGCTGTGGAAATCTTAGTACTGAAATCTCTACACTATATTCTGTGAAGAGTTTATTTTGTATTTTCCACTAGGAAGAATGCTCTTAGGACTCTTACATCATTTCTTCTGTTACATGATGTAGCTTATTCAGACTGGACCAGTGAGGACATAGGCCACTGATAGTGCTAAGGTGTGATTTCCTGTAGCTGATGCTGCGTTGGCACCTTCTTAAATGCTGATCTGGTGCAGTGATCTCACTGGGCATCTTCACAGATGAACTTCTTGCTGCACAATTAGGTCATTATCAGTCACAAGATAGTCACTGTATTACACAGAATGAAGGATTTGTTGCTTTCAAACTACAAGCAATATTTCAAGTCTTGTTTCCCCCACCTATTTTTACTTGGTGGACTATGAAATATATCATGTTCTCCCCCAAAGAGCTGGGCAGACATCATGGAAAGGCTTTCCTTTCCATGGAAGCAGTTAGGCTCAGGGAAAAGGCAAAGGCATAGAAAGCTATACTTGGTGGCACCCAGCAGCAAGGCTTGGAGATCCTGAGAGCTCCGGGGGCAGAGCAGGTTGTCGGAGCCGTGGGTGAAGAGGCAGTGACAGCTGTTGGCTGGAAGAATTGATGCCTATGTTGTGAACCATCTCCAGGTGTTGGCAGCTTCCACTGGAACGTCATCCAGAGCCAGGGGCTGGATTATTGATCTTGCACAAAGTCATGCAGATTTTTATTTCATAGTCTTAATGCTTTCAGTTCTACCTACTTCCCTATAGCCTTCCAGAGCTGACAATTGCCATGAGGACAGGATCGGGCACATATGTACTGGGATTATTCACGAGGCCTCGGCCTCAAATCCTAACACAGTTTTAACTCTTTATACCACTAGAGCTATAGGCATTTCTGTTGCTAGACAGTAAAGCAATCTGTGGTCTCCAAGACCAAAATTAGGTCTTCCAAATCACACACTGCCCCTGGCCTTCAACCAAACTAGGTCTTCAGGCTTTAACACCGGGATTTGAAAGAAAGGTGAACCCAACAGCAAAAAGAAACATGTGTGTTCCTAAGGCATAGAAATAACATCTTTCTTGTCATAGTTTAGTGTGTCAAGGAAATGGTGCCACCAACCATAGCAAAGTAGGCTTGTGCAGTGGCAGAGTGCTTAGCTTTGAGCCAGCCATTGTGTACATGGCATTACCACAGCCTGGGATGTTAACACACAGCTGTCGGCTGGGATTTGGAGATAATTGGAGTTTTCTCACCAAGGGTTCATATGATGAAATTGAAGCCCTATTGTGAGATAGTAAGAGAATGGAAACTTAATCCAAATTGGACCTTAGAAGTAAAATTAGGATTTAGACATGATCATTAAGGTGGAGCTCCCATGATTTAATTTCAATGGCTTCAAAAAAGAGGGAGTGAGGAGAGAGTGTGTGTGTATACACATGTGTGTATGTGTGTGTGAAAATGGAATGAAGAAGTGTGGTAAGTGATTTGGGAAAGGAGGAGAAAACATGACAGAGGGGATGATTATGCCAAGGCATATTATGTACATAAATGGACATGTTATAATGAAATCCCCTTGTACAACTAATTGATACTAATTTTAAAAATCGAGGTGTGATATTCTTGGTTCTCTATTTTCAAACAGCTTATTTTTCTCGTTGTATCTCTACTATAGTTATTGATACATTACTGATCAAATGTGTTACTACCGTGGCTTGAAAGCACACTAAAAAAATTCATGCATTAGAAATATAATCCCCAAAATTGCATATTGATAGTATTTGGAGTGAGGTCTTTGAGAGAAGATAGGATGAGGTCCTGAGGTGGATATTCTACTATGGTATTACTGGCTTTATCAGATAAAGGAGAGAGGATAAGCTGGCATGCTTGCTGTTTCTTCCATGTGGTGCTCTTCATTCTGCTATGATGCAGCCAGGTGGCTTTCATCTGAGGCTATGTTCTGGGACAGGGCAGCCTCCAGGACCATGAGCTGAGTACACCTCTATTCTTACAGATCACCCCATGGCTACTGCCAATTTATAGCAACAAAAATCAGCTGAAGTAATTACTTAACCTTTGGGTTTTGTATTTCTCATCTCTAAAGCAAGACAATGAGTATGATTTTGCAAAATATGGCAGATGTGAGAAATAACATAGGTAACATTCCCAGTCCAAGTCAGATGCAGATGGCTCACGCCTGTAATCCTAACTACTCAGGAGGCTGAGATCTGAGGATTGCAGTTTGAAGCCAGCCCAGACAGGAAAGTCTGTGAGACTCTTATCTCCAATAAACTACTCAGAGAAAGCAGGAAGTGGCACTGTGGCTCAAGTGGTAGAGCGCTAGTCTTGAGCAAAAGAGGTTCAGGTACAGCACCCTGACTGAGTTGAAGCTCCAGGACCAGAAAAAAGAAAAAGAAAAAAAGAAAAAAGAAAAAAAGAGAACAATAGAGCACACTGGCATCAGAAGAGGCACAACTTAAAACACAGTGATGGTTCTGTTACCACCCACGGTCTTCCTGCAGAATGCTTTTCAGAATGGAGGCAAAACAAGAAAGTGTAGCAGTGCCCTGATATCTGTGCAGATACTTTTCCCATGGTGAACTTATTTCCAGGAGCAAGGAGTGGCCCATTAGAGGGCAGTGGTGGAGCTGAGTTGTTTTCTAGTAAATGTGTAACATGGTTCATCACCAAAGACACGCTTGAGGGATGGCCTCTATGCCATATGAAGTGATCTTCCATAACTCACCTCTGGCTTTGTTGCTGGTCACGACAAGATTTTGGTTAAAATGAGCCTCTGCCTTTAGCTCCGTGCAAACCTTTCCCATTCCAAGAAAAATGCTGATTCCTACAGTGGACATTGGCTGGCACTATCTAGTGTCTTGGGTGTTTCTGAGAGCGAGACACTAGGATCTGGCTGTCCTTGACCTGTCAGTCTCAGAGCTGGTCAGGTGGCATTGGAAGGTGTTGCTACCAGCTCTGAGGATACTCGATTCAGAGCCTGAAACCCAGCCAGACACTGTGGGACATCTGAGCCGCCCAGCATTCCCAGGGAGTTTCAGGCCATCTGGAGTGGCCATTGAGGGCTAAGGGAGACAGCTGTGTAGCCAGACAGCTGAAGATGACCTGCCAGCATGGATCCCACTTTTCCTGTGCACATGTGAAACCACAGACGAAATAGCAAGCCTTCCCCCTCCCTCACTGCAGACAGTGACTTTCGTAGACACATGGAATACAGCCCCTGGCTTGGCAGACAAATGTATACTTCATGAAAAGTTTCATAATATTTTTATTAAAGCCTGTGAATTTGCCAAATATATATGCATAGGCACACACATTCAGTAGATAGATAGACAGATAGGTAGATAGATAGATAGATAGATAGATAGATAGATAGATAGATAGATAGATAGATAGATGATAGATATATTCAGTATACAGTGAACAGTATATAGTGAAGTCCTAACTAGGACAGTAAGTAAAAAAAGGGAAATCAATATGATCAAGTATTGGGAAGGAAGACATAGAAAAATCAAGGGCTGGGAAGGTGGCTCAGTGGTAGAGCACTTACCTTGCATGCATGAGGCCTGGGTTCAATTTCCCAGAACCACATAAGCAAAAAGAAAAAAAGATGGAAGTGGTGCTGTGGCTCAAGTGGTAGAGCACTAGCCTTGAGCTGAAAGCTCAAGCGCCCAAGCCCAGAGTTTAGGCCCCACGACTGGACCCCCCCCCAAAAAAAAAATCACTGGCTCACTTACTCTAATTTAGTCAAACATATTTTTTTATCATTACTTTATTCTACTTTGGTAATCAATACCTTTATAGCAATAAGTTACTTTATATCCAGTTTCTTGGGAACCTAGAAAGCGCACATACTTGTGTGTATTAGGCCTATATCAAAAGGTTTTTCCTTTGTGGTCCTTGCATTTGCCAGGGAGAGGCTCCACCTACCGAGCTTACTCCCATCCCTCTAAGTGAGTTTGTTTTGGAAAAGGCTAAGGCTTCAAGCTCGGAGGTTGACTGCTTATTTAGGTTCTGGGTTAAATCCCTAACGCTGTAAACAATGAGTTTTTGTTGTGTGCCAGTTCTTGGACTTGAACTCAAGGCCTGGGTTCTGTCCTAGAGCTTTGTTTTGCACAAGAATTGGACTCTACCATTTGAGCCACAACTCTACTTCTGTCTTTTTGGTGATTAATTCTACATAAGAGTCTCATGGACTTTCCTGCCAGGGATGGCTTTGAGCCTTGATCCTCAGATCTCAGCCTCCTGAGTAGCCAGGGTTACAGGTGTAAGCCACGGGTACAAGCTAAAATGATTTTATTTTATTTATTTAATTTTGTTTTTAGCAATATATGTCATATTATAGAAAGACCATAGCCTTTCTATATTTGTTAAAATTAAAAAAATTATCCTTAAGTAGTTGTA
This sequence comes from Dipodomys merriami, assembly GCF_024711535.1. Taxonomy (NCBI): domain Eukaryota; kingdom Metazoa; phylum Chordata; class Mammalia; order Rodentia; family Heteromyidae; genus Dipodomys; species Dipodomys merriami. Next base: position 774,986 of record NW_027206601.1, read on the forward strand.
CAAAGGAGGTGCCATTAACAAAGCAGTTAATGAGTACAATGCATCTTGATCATTCTCGCCTCCATTAGATCCACCCCTTTATTTTACTTAATTTTGTGGACTGCCTTCCTCCCCTTCTCCTGCTTATGCATCTTTTCCTCTCCTCTTAGCCCCATCCCTTAGCACACACATCTATTCCCCTCCTCTTAGCACATACCCCTTTCCTGGTGCTTAATGACTCCTTTTAAAGAAAGAATTATTGGGGCTGGGAAGTTGGCTCAGTGGTAGAGCGCTTGCCTTGCATGCCTGAGGCCCTGGGTTCGATTCCTCAGCACCACATAAGCAAAAAGAAAAAAGCCGGAGGTGGCGCTGTGGCTCAAGTGGTAGAGCACTGGCCTTGAGCTGAAGAGCTGAGGGACAGTGCTCAGGCCCAGAGTTCAGGCCCCACAACCGGACCAAAAAAAAAAAAAAAAAAGAAAGAATTATTTCACATGGATGATGTAAATTATAAATAAACGATGAATGCATTTTAGACTGGAAATTCTTAATCCAAAGAATGTTGAAGGCAAGCACATGGATACAAGTTCCCAGTCAAGCCACCCTCAGTGGTCATTTCTGTATTATTGGGCTGTTAGTGAATGGGTTGAGTACCAGGAGGCAGTCGGGGAAGTTTGCCTGGCTCTGGTGCCTAGCTCCGGCTCTGTCCTCAGCTCTCATCAGGAATCATGTCTTAGTCGGTTTCCTGTTGCCAGTGGAAGACTACAGACTAAGCCATTTATGAAGAACATGGGCTGATCTGATCTGGGGACTGGGTGTGGAAGTACTGGGTACTGAAGGAGGCTCACCATCTAGTGAGGGGTTTCTTGCTGCACTGAACATTGGTGGGAGGTAGGTGGGGGAGAAGTATGCAGAGGCACAGGTCAGGTGTGCCCATGCCACCTGGGGTCTCTTCCTTCCCTGGGAGTCACAAGGCCTTCCCAGGGCCCATGCACAGGACTCACCTAGCCTGAATTTGCAGTGCTCCCAAAGACCCAGCGAATATGGACTACTACCTATGACTTTGGGGGACATACTGGAATCACAGCTATCCTCAGCTTGGTTATTTTTTTTGAGTCCGGTCGTGGGGCCTGAACTCTGGGCCTGGGCGCTGTCCCTCAGCTCTTCAGCTCAAGGCTAGCGCTCCACCACTTGAGCCACAGCGCTACTTCCAGCTTTTTTCTTTTTGCTTATGTGGTGCTGAGGAATCGAACCCAGGGCCTCATATATACAAGGCAAGCGCTCTACCACTGAGCCACCTTCCCAGTCCCTTCCTTTCCCTTTCTCTCCCCTTCCCCTGTCCTCCCCTCTTCTCTTTTTCTCCTCCTGCCCCTCCCCACCCTTCCCCTCCTCTTCTTTCTCTTCTCTTCCTCTTCATTTCTCTTCCCTTCCTTGCCTTTCTTCTAAGAGGGAAGACGTTTGGGAATGCTCAGCTATACTTAGGCGATACTTGCACTGATTTGGCTACGGCTCATCCTTTGGGCCCATGGCTTTTATGACTAATATGAATGCGACATTTTCAGCTTTTCTAGGAGTAGATGATTATGAGAAATCCAGGCTCCCCAAGCAGACGTGTCCATTGCTTTAAGCTACAACCATGTGGTTCAGCTACTGGCTGCTTATGGCCCAGAGGCAAAGTCCAGCGGGGTGTCTGGGGTAGGGGGGAAGGTCTGTCTGTGGGTCTCTTCCTCATGCATAGTGACTAGCAAAGTGATGAGTGGGTTTGAAGGACCTCCACCGGGAACACGATGCACTCTATAGACAGCATGGACCCCAGGGCACACTGTCTTCTGAAAGCTGCTGGTGAATTCCATGGGCAGTGTGATGGTCTAGCTGAAGATAATGACAGCAAAGTCAACAGTGACCTCAGTGAGCATATGGGGGGGGCTGGCTATCAGTCAGAGTATTTGGGGAGCTGGCTGTCTGGTCAGGCACATGAGGATCAGATTTCTCTGGTTGATGGTAGAGCCCCAGCTCAAACATGTCATGTACCAAATTCCCAAACTGATTTTGTATGAGGTCCATGTGGAATCTGCCTTCCAAAATCAATAGTGATATCATTCAACTGATAATGACGTCAAGACTGAGTTTCTCTTAGTAGCACTATGTTTCTCCTTTCTTATGTCCCTACAAATGACCCTCTGAACTGGAATGTAAAGGCACCTGGTATAAAAGCCTATCACTGTGTTTCTTCTCTGTGTGAGACATAACATGGAAGGCATAACTTCCATGTTATATCAAGAGTTGCTTCAATTTTGGACACAGTCCACTACCCAGGGCAGAGAGTCAGAGTGAGCCTGGTAGAAGCTCCTGGGGCACAGGGCTTGTCCCCGAGCTGGGCTGCAGGCTGCTTAGCAGGCTGGTTCCTCTACAGGATTCAGAGATGGAGCTGAGGGTCAGGATACACACTAAAAGGGAAGGAAGAAAAGAAGCCTTCAGGGCTAAAACTCAGCTAGCAACCTAGTCCATCATTCTATCTTCCCATTGCTGGGATGGATGGATGTACAGGCCAGAGGCAGCTCTGCTGGGGCCCTGGGTCTGGAGGCCAGCTCTCATGGAGGAGAGCGGGGAGAGTTGTGTGGTCCACCCATCTCTGTGCATAGGTTCTGGTTGTGCAGCTTTCATATCACACCACAGCCTCTCATGCTTCTGTCCTTAACTTTCTCTCCTCTCCCCTTCCTTTCTCCTTCCCTCACTTTTGCCCTCCTTTCCTCCCTTCTCCCTTCTCTGCTCTCCTTTACTCCCTTCCTCTTTCCCTCTTTCTCTCCATCCCTTCATCCTTCCCTTCTTTGCTCACTCCCTCATCCCTCCCTTCCTCCCTCTCCCTAATCTCTGGATATTTTAATGGGACCTCATATGCCACAGGGATGATATATCTTCCATCTAAGACTAACTAACTCTTGCTTTTGGAAAAGAAGGGTTTCAGGATTTGAGAATACTGGACTTTCCATTATATCCACAGATGTTTCAGTTTAAATTTTCTATTTGTTCTGCCAGTTCCTTTGTGAGTTATTTTATGATTATTTTTTTTTCTGGTGTCAGCTGAGAAACAAATACATGGCAGATTCTTTCCCAAGAGATAAACACATCTACCTGGAATGCAGCACCTGTGCTTGCCAGCCCCCCGGGGTGAACAAAGAAAGTCTGTGTAAGGGAAGTGGCCGGAAGACTTTGTAGGGACAGAAGCCAGTATAGGAAGGTACACTGGGATGTGGCCAGTACATTGTCAGATGAAGAAATGAGGGCGATAAAGCCAGAGAGGAGGACTTGTTCACACAAGTCAAACGTGGAGTATGGGCAATTGAAAGACAAAAGGACTCCAGGAATTTCCCCCTTCCTCTCACCAATTAGCTGGCTGTTTTTCTAAAGCCCAGGGTGGATGGACATAGTGAGCAAGATGATTAGACAATCTGTTGTAAGGGATGATAAAAGAGGTGCTCTGCTATTCTTGTTCATATGTGCATGTACTAGTTCATTCATTCCCTCACTCATTCACTCACTTATTCATTCATTCATTCACATACTATACACCTGCTGTGCAGCAGATGCTGAGCCATGCAGAGTTGAATGGGATCTGGATCTAAGGCAGCAGGTAGAGATGTTAATGGCCACTGATAACAGAGTATGAGACAGCTGGAAGGCAAGATCAAGGTCAAGGAAGTCCTAAGGATTACAGAGAAGGGGAGACTCTTGTTTCAGAGTGTTCAGAGGTAAATTTTGCAAAAAGATTTGAGACTTCCTGGGTGGGAAAGGCACGGAAGAGATGAGAGGATGGCTGGAAGTTCAGACCTGTGCTGAGATGGTTTTTAGAGTTGGAACTAGCTTGTTGGGACTGGCCTAAGGGAGGAAGGGCAGAGGAGACTGCTGGGGGAGGATGCAGGAAATGCACATGAGTATTGGAATGGTTAAAGATCTGCAGCTAAGTTCGATTTCTTTGGTGTGAGGCTGTTTTCTGTGTTAAAATGCATTAAGGATGTGGTGTATGCTGGATGTATCAGTGTACACCTGTAATCCCAGATTTTGGCAGGCTGCCAGACCCCAAGACTGAGGCCAGGTTGTACTACACCATGAACAAACCATCAAGCAAGCAAGAAGGAATAAACAAATGGATGTGATGGGCTAACAGCAGCCCAAAGTCTTTGGAGGTAAGAATTCCATCAGGTCCCATTTTGAGGTGACAGTTGGGAGTTTGGGGGATGAGTTGGGAGCTAGATGACTTACAATACACGATACAATGCAAATGCTATGTGAATAGTTGCTATCTGGACTGCTTAGAGAATGATGACAAGAATAAAAATCTGCCCAAGTTTACCACAGACATAAAATGTACGTATGTACGTATCTATCTCTCTATTGATTGCTGGTATTGGGACTTAAACTCAGGGCCTTGTGCTCTGAGTTTTTCCAATTACAACAATTGCTGTATCACTTGAACCGTGCCTCCAGTTCTGCCTTTAAGAGGTTAATTGTAAATGAGGGTCTGGAAGATTTTGTTGTCCCTCTGGCTTCCAACTGTGATTCTCAGATCTCAGCCTCCTGAGTAGCTAGGATCATAGGCTTGAGCCACTGGTGCCTGGCAGACACTGTATTTTGGTAAATACTTCCCATCTCCAGTTGGTTGAAACCAAGGATGTCTAACTCTTGGATATGGAGAGTCCACTTTAGCTTAGTATACATCACTACTATGTTTAACTCAACACATATTTATAGCTGATTTCCATTCTGAGTGTCAGGACTCACTGCTGGACGGAGGTCTCATGGCATGTGCATCCTGGGAGGAGCAGAGAGATGCTGCACTGTATACATGAGAGCCAGAACACGATTTCCGAGTGACTGGCTCAACATGGAGAATGGGGAGAGGCCACAGGGTGTGTGTGTGTGTGTGTGTGTGTGTGTGTGAGAGAGAGAGAGAGAGAGAGAGAGAGAGAGAGAGAGAGAGAGAGAGAGAGAGAGAGAGAGAGAGAGAGAGAGAGAGAGAGAGAGAGAGAGAGTGGGGAGAAGCCACAAGGTGTGTGTGTGTGTGTGTGTGTGTGTGTGTGAGAGAGAGAGAGAGAGAGAGAGAGAGAGAGAGAGTGGGGAGAGGCCACAGGGTGTGTGTGTGTGTGTGTGTGTGTGTGTGAGAGAGAGAGAGAGAGAGAGAGAGAGAGAGAGAGAGAGAGAGAGAGAGAGAGAGAGAGAGAGAGAGAGAGAGAGAGAGAGAGGGGAGAGGCCACAGGGTGTGTGTGTGTGTGTGTGTGTGTGTGTGTGTGTGAGTGTGTGTGTGAGAGAGAGAGAGAGAGAGAGAGAGTGGGGAGAGGCCACAGGGTGTGTGTGTGTGTGTGTGTGTGTGTGTGTGTGTGTGTGTGAGAGAGAGAGAGAGAGAGAGAGAGAGAGAGAGAGAGAGAGAGAGAGAGAGAGAGAGAGAGAGAGACCAGGCAGAGAGCATGTGTGGCAGAGGTAGGAATCCATGCAAATGCCTCTGGGCTTGAGCTTCACGAGTTCAAACACTTGGTGGTCACAGTGAAGGAGAAGATGTCAGTCGTAGAAAAGCTCAGGCTCTGTGTGTCCCCAGCTCCCAGTGGGAGTGGCTCTTTGCCTTTGTCTTAGGTGGATGTCTGTGGTGAGAAACGCAGGTGTTTTAGGAGAGTACCACCTCTCACTGAACAGGGGAGCACCCCTGCCTGCAATCTGGGTGTGCACATCCACTGAAGGGAGGTCACCCTAGCACACTGCAGCCCTGTCCATGCTGGCATTGCATGCAGCTGTAGGGCCAGGGTTTGGCCTGCTGCTGCCTGTGTTGTCCCCTGGGCTGGCTGCTCTAGGTTATACATCATGCTCAGGTTATGCTTACTGTGCATCTCACACATGATGCTGCACATGCCCCAAATTAAGGATTTAATCTAATTTTGTTTGTGTTTTCTTCTCTACTGGGGGCATCGTTCTACCACTTGCCTCACACCCCCAGCCCTTTTACTTTTTAGTTTCTTTTTCTCACAGATCTTTTCTGTAGGCCAGTCTTGGACAAAGATCCTCCCACCTCAACCTCCTGAGTAATTGGGACTACAGTTAGGTGCTGCCAAGCTTGGCCCTTGTCTAACGTTTAATTCTTTGGATTGGATCCTAATATCTCCACTGGGATGTTTTCGGTGAATGTGCATTAATATGGCTTGGATGTAAGAGTTTTAAAGATGCTGAATTAGAACAAGGTTGGCAATAGCAAAACTTTGTCTCAAATCATCTCAAATTATCCATGTCTGGCAACTCCCTTCCAATTTGGAATGATTTCAGTGGAGGTGTTGATTGCATGCGATTTTTGTGTTTGCAATCCCTAGTTGGGGTGCGGGGATAGAGGGAGAGGGGAGGGGGAGAACAAGACTGTGTTCTCAGAAAGTAGAGCGGGAAGCAGGTGAGGGGACAGTATATTTGAAAGCTATAAATAGGATCCCTTGGGACTGACTCACATGAAGTCACAGAAATGTGGGCAGGAGAGTGAGCAGAGACCCCATATGATGTTCCAAGGGGCTTCTGTGGGGTGGGCAGCAGAGGCAGATGGGAAGAGCTCAGGTGTGGACTCACTCCCTGGCCAGCTTTGGAGTAACATGCAGAGAAAGTCTGCCCACAGGTTTGATTCCTCACTGTTTTTGGGAAGCAGTAGCTCTCTTTGGTGGAAATTATGAGTCTCTATGCTCCAGGGCAGGGCAGGCATTTCAAGATGCCCAGCAGGGAGTTGGGTTGATGGCCAGATATGAATGCACTCCTGTGTTTTCCTTCTCTTTGTCTTCCTTGTCACCCCTTCTCCAGCATCTCACTTTCCCCTCTGTAAAAACCCCCTAGCTCCCACTATCTAACTGCCTTCCATCCAGTCTGGGGCAATCAACAACCTTCGGTTTGAAATATAATTCTAAGACTCAGTTCTGGTTCAGCCAATTATGCTGGGCAACTTTGTATTTGTAGTTGAGTCTTTGTGCTTTAATCTCCCTATCTATCAAGTAAGGATGCCTTAACCCACCAGGGCTGATTCATTGTACTTCTGCCAGTGGTGCTAACTTCCCTGTCAGCCAGTGTCCAGACCACACCCTTCTGCAGTGACCAGAGCCTTCCTTCCTTGGCACACAGGATTAGATCTTGGATTGATCCTGATCAGCTTCTTCTAATTAAAAAAAATTAAACAACTCTCTACTCTTCAAATTAGTCTTAGAATGCTTAATAAGACAAGATGCAAACATAAAGGGAATCCAAATAGGGAAAGATGAAGTAAAACTCTCCCTCTTTGCAGATGACATGATCTTATATTTAAAGAACCCCATGGACTCCACTTCCAAGTTACTCAAGCTGATTCAAAGTAGCTGGGTATAAAATTAACCCTTACAAACCAATGGCTTTTCTGTATGCCAATAATGAGAAGAGCACAGCTGAAATCAGGAAAGCAACTCCTTTTGTAATAGCCCCACAAAGGAAAATACCGAGGAATTAACTAAAGAAGTGAAGGGCCTCTATGATGAAACTTTAAAAACTGGAAAAAGGAAATTAAAGCAGGACTAAGGAAGTGGAAAAACCTCTCACGCTCCTGGATTGAGAGGGTTAACATCGTGAAAATGGCAATACTGCCAAAGGGTATCTACAAATTCAATGCAATACCCATCAATATCCCAGCTTCATTCTTCAATGATATAGAAGAAGCAATCCAAAAATTCACATGGAACAATAAAAGACCCCGAATAGGAAAAACGATACTTAGCAGAAAGAACAGTGCTGGAGGAATATCAATACCAAACTACAAAGCTATAGTGATCAAAGCAGCTTGGTATTGGCACAAGAAACTCTAGTGTTCCTAGGCTGAAATTTTCTTAATAGAGACTCAGAAACACAACAAATCAAAGAAAGGTTGGACAAATGGGATTGCATTAAACTGCAGAGCTTCTGCATGATAAAGGACATAGCTAGCAATATCAATAGAAAACCCACAGATTGGGAGAAGATCTTCACTAGCCATACAACAGACAAGGGTCTCGTATTTAAAAATATACTTGGAACTCAAATAAATTAAATTAAATCTCCCAACAACAAATCCTCAATAAGTGGGCTAAAGACTTAAAGAGAGACTTCTCTGAAGAAGAAGAAAAAAGAATGGCCAATAGACACGTGAAGAAATGCTCAGCCTCCCTAGCCACAAAAGAAATGCAAATCAAACAACACTGAGATTCCATCTCACCCAGTTAGAATGGCTATAATCAAGAAATCTAATAACAACAGATGCTGGAGGGGATGTGGCCAAAAGGGAACCCCACTGTATTGTTGCAGGGAGTGTAAACTTGTTCAACCACTCTGGAAAGAAGTATGGAGGTTCCTCAAAAGATTCCACATTGATCTCTCCTATGACCCAGCAATCCTACTTCTGGGCATTTACCCTAATGATCACAAGGCCATATTAAAGCTACCAGTACAACTATGTTTATCGCAGCATTATTCACCATAGCTAAGATATGGAACCAACCCAGATGCCCCTCAGTAGATGAACAGATCAAGGAAATGTATGAATTCTAGGCCTCAATCAAAAAGAATGACATTGCCCCATTTGTTAGGAAATGGAAAGACCTGAAAAAAATCATATTAAGTGAAGTAAGTCAGACACAAAGAAATATCAGTCCCATGGTTTCCCTCATTTGCAATAATTAGTATACATCTAGGATAATTTTATCAGATGAGCAGAAAAGCTCAAAGCTATGTACATATGACTATATAAAATAATGCTAAGAGAAATGAACCCCAAGATATGGACACAAGAGGCCTGTCTTTGTTGTTGTTGTTTTTAATGTACTATGTGATTTTTTTGTTTCTTTTTATATGTTCTTCCCCTTATGGTATATTCTTTGTTGTTATTGTACTGTGTTTTGGTACCCTGCATCTTATATATACATTTATCTAATTTGGGTATGGAAAGGGGAATAACAAAATGCTGAAACAAGAGCACAGGATGATCCATTGCAACAATGATACCAACAAGAAAGTATATTGGAAATGAACTTTACAACTTGATGGGGGGGGAGGAGTGAGGTAGGTGGGGGAGGGAAGGGATAGTGGGAGGACAACAAGGGAGGGGGTAAAATGCTCTACAAGAAATGTACTTTACCTTATGTAACTATAACCCCTGTGTACAGCATCTTTACAATAAAATAAAATAAACAGAATATACAAACAAGAGCAACTGCCCACCTCATTCGCTAGATGGCGATGTTGGACTAGGAATACCAACTTCCTGCCAGGAGAAACTCCGGACCTATTAAAAAGGATTTATGCCAAAGAACCCAAATTAAAAAAAAGTGATGTGTTACTCTGTGTCCTGCAGACAAAACGCTTTCCCCCAGTCATTGTATGGGGACTGTCTGGGATCCCACCCAGGCCTGGCTCCTCTGGTTTCCTTATTAGGTTACAGTTGCCTAAGCTTCAGGGCGCACCTGTGGCTGCCAGAAAATCGCCTCCAGGGAAATGTTCTCTAAGGCTTTCTAAGGGATGTTGTCCCCTGATTCCTTTCACCATTTTTTCTTTCTTTCTTTCTTTTTTTTTCTAGAAACAAATAAACAGAAAAGATCTTTGGTTACGGTGACAGCTGTGATTAAGTTGGCCAGGTGGAAGGGGGGTTGTGTTACTTTTCTGAGAAAGGAGAAAGGGCACCTGCTGCTGCCTGTCCAGTAGGCTGTGCACAGCTGCGGGGGGGGGGGAGGGGAAGGGGCGTGGCCTTGGGCACTGTGGAGTCTCTGGAGGGAGGAGGAGAAGCCCCTTGAATGGGGCTCTTTCCAGGTGATGGAAAGGCAGACCTTAGGCCTTCCCTTCCTCTTCCTCCTCCCCCCTCCCCTGGCTTCTCCTTGTATCCGCTGAAACTTTCACTCTATCTGGATGTAGGTAGCCAGCCAGGTGTTCATAACTTGGCTTTTTGCTCAAGGCTGTTGCTGTATCACAGGAGTCACAGCTCCACTTCCAGCTTTCAGGTGGCTAATCAGAGAGGAGTCTCTCAGATCTGTCTGCTTGGGCTGCCTTTGAGCCTGTAATCCTCTGATCTCAGCCACCTCAGTAGCTCGGATTACAGAGAAGAGACATCAGTGCCACGCTCACAGTTTAGTTTCTCTTGTCTTAGGCATTTTACATATTTCTATTTCCTTCTTAAGGCATTACTTAGTTCCGTGTTATATAGATGCAGCAGCAGTAAGGGTCCATGTTTGAACAATTCTGCATCAGGGTCAGCAAGATAATGATGCCCAGGACACCAACCTCATTCTCAAGAAAGTCAATTGCAAAGAAACAAGAGATGAGTTGGAGATTATGATATCTTTCCACAGAAATAGTGTTAAACATGGCAGTTGGCTGACACTGTCTGTTTCTCTGTCCCTAGAAAACCATATTACTATATAATCAGAACATTTAGACCCATTCCCAGTTTACATATTGGAATTCTGATTCCCAAAGTAACACAACTGGGAAGAATTTCCTTTGAGGAGTTAATTAGGTAAACAGAGGCTGAGTCTGCAGGAATGAGATTAGCTTTGTGATACAAAGAGCTGCTTTGTCCCAAGGGGAAAGAAATGAGCTCTTGCTAGACACTGAGTATTTTGCTCCCCTTAGAGTGCCCAGTCTCTAGAATGCTAAGAAATATTTTTCTGTTGTTTATAAGCCAAAACAAACAATTACTCCTATTTCCTATGATAAGTTCATCAGATGTGAATATCATTACAGCTAGATTCCTACACATGTTGACCGTTATGTATTAGGATAATTTAATTCAGTGTAATCTTGAAATACTAAAACAAGTCAATTATTTTATACCTTGAAGTCATCGTTCAGAAGAGGGAGGAGGCAGACATGTGTTCAGGAGAGAGTGGTTGTCACCAGGGCCAGGGGCACGTGTCTGAAGGAGGAAGCCATGTCTGCCTGCCACATACCGTTGGAATGGCACAGCTGGGTGGAGGGATGCCCAGCAAAATTAGACAGCATGCCAGTCCACTGTTGGCACTGGAATCTGCTGCAGCGACTGAAGTAGGCAAAGGGTTTTGATTTTTAGCTGTAAATAACCACGTTCAACAAGGCCAGAGAAAAGTCCATGGAGACATTACCCTGAGTTCCAATGATTCCCCTATTATTTTAGGTTGTCTCCTCTTTTAATTGTCTAACTCTGCAATGCAGAATCTCCTGAATTTTATGGCATCATCAAATGTGTGTGCTTTTGAGGTTTTATATTAAAAACAAACAAACCTTTCCCAGGCCAAGGTAATCAAATTTCTCCATTGTTTTCTTCTGGCACTTTCATAAGTTTGTGGTCTTACATTTGAGTCTTGAATCCATTTTGAGTTGACTTTGTATGTATTAAAAAATAAGGGTCTAATGTTCTTTTTCCCTCCCTCCCTCCTTCCCTCTCTCCTTCCCTTCCTTCTTTCCTTCCTTCCTTCCCTCCTTCCTTCCTTCCATTCTCTCTCTCTCTCTCTCTCTCTCTCTCTTCCTCTCGCACTAGAGCTGGAACTCAGGGTTTTGTGCTTGTTCATCTTTCTCGCTCACAGTTAGTGCTCTACCACTTGAGCCACACCTCTACTCCAGTATTTGCTGGTTAGTGGGAGATGAAATCTGCAGACTTTTCTGACTGCACTGGCTTCAAACTCTGATCCTTGAGGTCTCGGCCTCCTGAATATCTAGGATTATGGGTTTGAGCCACCCGTTTCTGGTTCAGGATCTCATTCCCAGTCTCCCTCCACTGTTTGTGGAAGCTACTGTCCTTTCCCCCAGTGCATGTCTCAGGAACTTCTGTTGGGAATCATTTGGCTGTGAGTGTGTAGCTCTGTTTTCTGGATCTCTATTTTGTTTTGTTGGGCTCTGTCTTTGCTTGATGCCAATATTTAGCTGATTTGGTTACCAGGCTTTGAAGTCAAGACATGTGATACCTCCAGCTTTGTTGTTTTTGCTCAGGACTGCTTTTACTATTTGAAGTCTCTTTCTGGTTCTATGAGTTTTAGAATTGCTTTTCTGCTCTGGGGAGAATGTCATTGGTCTTTTGACAGGGATTTCATTGAATCTGTAGATCCTTTTGGATAGTTTGGACAGTTTGAGAATATCAGTTATTCTAATCCATGAATATGGGCTATTTATTTATTTATATCTACTGCAATTTCTTTCATTTAGAATTTTATATACTTTACTATAAAGCTCTTGTACCTCATCAAATTTTAATTATTTTATTTTTTTAACTGTTGCAACCATTCTTAAAATTTCTTTTTCAAACATAAGTGAGTGCAAGTGCTACTGCTTTTTGTCATTTGCTTTCATATCCTGCAACTTGATTGAATTTATTCGTTAGTTTCAACTGTTTCTTGGTGGAGTTGTTCGGGTTTTCTATATATAAGATTATGTGGTCTGTGAACAGGGGCAGTGTGACTTATTCCTTTCCAACTTTGAATGCCTTTTATTTCTTTCTCTTGTGTAAGGACTCTGGCTCAGACTTTTAGTACTGTGTTGAATAGACGTGGTGAGAGACTGCAAGACAATAATAGTAGAATATTCATCACCTCCAGTTTGTGCAAGAGACAAATCATCCAGACAGAAAATCAGCATAGGAACATTGGATATTAACTGCATGCCGGAACAAATGGACGTAGCAAACATATATAGAGCATTCCATTCAACAGCTGCAGAATACAGCTTTCTCAACTGTACTTTATCCCACCCCACCCCCAGTATAGCTAGGAATAGCCCACAGAACAACACAACGGAGATCAGATTGAAATATCTTTTTTGCCTACCATGGAAGAAAAGTAAACATCAGTAAGAGGAGAAGCTTCGGAAAATTCACAGACACATGGAAGTTAAACAACACTCTTTAACAATGAATGGGTAAAGAAACAAAGTCAGAACAATCCTGGAAGAAATACACATGCTTGACTAATCAAAGTCTTCTTTAAATAACAATATTCTACTTCGAATGCAATGCAGGTGTCTTGTAATAGAGAATTCTTAATTCTGACTTCCTATTTCTCATAAGGGTGCTGTGGTACATTTGGTTCCAAATGATATAATTGTTCTTGTTGTTGCTATTGTTTTGACACTACTGGGGTTTGAATTTAGGGCCTTTCTTATTAGATAGCCAACTCCCTTTATTACTATTATTACATACATTTTCCTTCCTTCCTTTCTTTCTTCCTTCCTTCCTTCCTTCCTTCCTTTCTTCCTCCCTTGTCTTTTCTCTGTCTTCCTTCCTTCCTCTCTTTATTCTTTCCTTTCTTTCCCTCTCCCTTTGTTTCCTCCTTCCCTCCCTTCCACCCTCCCTTCCTTTCTCTTTCTTCCTTGCTTTCTTTGTACTTTTGCAGTTCTAGGCCTTGAACACCAGTGTTAAGCCCATGCTTTATCTTTTATATCAGTTAAAGTTAAGAACCATCTGTGTTTTTTCATTTGTTTTCAGATTTCTTACCTATATCATTATGTTTCTTCCTGAATAATTTCATTAAACATTTCTCATGAATTCCCTCCATTTGTGTTTGAAAAATACTTTATTTCTCCTTCTTTTAGAAAGAAATAATTTCTCCAACCTGGAATTGTATACGGTGGTGTGCTTTTTAATTTTTCAGTTTCAAGATTCTAAATTTTCACATTGTTCTCCGCTGCTTGCATATTTCTGAAAAGAAGCCCTGTGATCCTATTCATCTATAGGTAAGGTGTTGGGCCCTTGCCTACTGACCTAGTTGGGTAGGAGATTTTTTTCCTCCTGTTCTTTGGTTTTATGCTGTTTAAATATGTTATATTTAGATGTGGATCTTTCAATATTTTTTTTCTGCTCTTTGTTCTCTGAGCTTCCTTTCTGTTACCAATTTTAGCAAATTTACACCTACTATCACTCCAAATTTTCTTTCTGTCTTTTCTTTGTGTGGTACTGGGGTTTGAAATTAGGGCTTTACACTTGCTCAATGGGCAATCTTCTATTTGAGCCACAGTATCACTTTTGGCTTTTTGCTAGATAATTGAAGATAAGACACTCCTAGATTTTTCTACTTTGTTTTTTTAAATAAGTTTTTTATTGTAAAAATACTGTACAGAGGAGTTACAGTTACATGAGCAAGGTAATGAGTACATTTCTTTTTTTAATTTTTATTTTTTATTGTGAAAATACTGTACAGAGGGGTTATAATTACATGGGCAAGATAATGAGTACATTTCTTATCAAGCATTGTAGCCTCCTCCTTTGTTTCCCCTTCCCATCCCTTCCCATCCTCCCCCTGCCCCCATGAGTACATTTCTTATCAAGCATTGTTGCCTCCTCCTTTGTTTTTCCCCTACCATCCCTTCCCACCCACCTCTACAATTACACTACCCTTCTCCCTCCTTCCCCCTTCCCTGTCTAAATTGTAAACTTCGTTTTTCAACATAGTGTCTTGTACATCTCATTGTTACAATGGGTCAACCTGTATCCCTATTTAAACATTTTGTTTTTTCCCTTTCCCCTCCCCACATTATATCGACATTAAATACGGTGAAAACAGGGGTTATACCGTGGGGGAGGAACATACAAAGCAACAAAAAAATCACATGGTACCTTATAAATACGTTAGAAACAATAGCAAGAAAGAAAAAAACCCACTTGTGTCCCTATCTTGGGGTTCATTTCACTTAACTTCATCTTATCTGGTCATATGTACATAGCTTTTGACCTTTTCTACTTGTCCTAGACATATACTAGTTATTGCAAATAAGAGAAAACATGGGACTTATGTTTCTTTGGGCCTGGCTTACTTCACTTAATATACTTTTTTCCAAGTCTTTCCATTTCCTAAACAAATGGGGTGGTGTCATTCTTTCTGATGGAGGCATAGAATTCCATTGTATGTATGTATGCATATATTATGTATGTATGTATATATATATCACATTTTCTTTATCCATTCATCTACTCCAGATGGTTTTGAACTGTGATCCTCAGATATCAGCCTCTTGAGTAGCTGGGATTCTAGACAGGAGCCACTGGTGTCTGGTTTGTTTTGCTGGTTATGTTTGTGATAGGGTCTTAGTTCCTGCTTAGGTGTATACCTGGATTATGACTCACCTGTTTTCATTTTCGTTGTTGTTGTTGTTGTAGCTAAGAGGCACATGTCAGCTCTCATTTGAGAAGGGACCTAATAAATGTTCTTTTCTCACACTGGAGCAGCTTTGGAGTTGTCCTGGGATTTAGATCCCAGTCCTTCATGCAACAGAGGTTCAAGCGTTCTGTGCTTGCTTATCTTTTCCTTTCTCTCATGATTTGGTATTTTTTCTCCACTGGAGATCAGGGAAAGTCATCACTTAAAATCACTCTTCAGTATCTCTTCAGAAGGTCCCCAGGACCCCACAGATACACAATTCTGTAGTTGCTCAAGTCTCTGATATAAAACAGTGAGTGTAGTGTCTGCATAGCCCATTTTTGTGACTCCTCACGGAGTTTTAAATCATCTGTTTACTTATGACACTTAATACAATCAAAATGTTGCATAAGCACAAGTTATACTGTAATGTTTAGGGACTAATATAAGAAGAAATGTCTGTAAATATTCAGTGCAGAGTCCACTATTTTTTTTTTTTTTGATTTATGATTGAATGGATGGACTCAGAGCAAATAGATGCAGAGGGCCAACAGGATCTGTTGACTTTTGAGAGTTTAAAACCAAGAAGTGAAGGTTTGTGTCTTGGGTCCTATGCTAAAACTCTTCCTTAAAACAAAACTGAGTTACTTTCTAACTTGAAAATCAATAGCAGTCAGAGGCAACACAGGGAATGAAATATGCTTCTATTGAGATGACCAAACAGTACTGCACACTGTCGCCAAGCACACTGTGACAAGCCACAGAACACAGCTGCTGTTCTGAGCTACAGTTGATTAGGATGTTAAAGTACTAGCATGTCAAACACATAATTATGAGAACAGAGAACTCAGAACGTGTGACGTACTCATGCCTGGAGAAAGAAATGATGTGTTTGAATGTTCAGAATATCTCATTATTTACATTTCTGAAAAATATTGAAACATCTATTGAAATGATAGAGTAGAAATTTAGACCGGGGAGAAACAACTCAGTCTGGGTTGTGAAGTGATATGGACTGGCAATGTGCAGAAAAATAGCTAAAATAACAAAGGACTCAATTTTTGTGTACCTTAGTACTCCAGATGCTTCCCTTGATTCTTTGGGTAATGAAGATAAAAATGACACCTACTGAAGCCTCACCATTGTCCACTTGGCAGAATGCCTTTCCTGGTTCAGTACCTCCTTCACAAACAGCTAAACTCACAGGGCAGGCAGCTGTGGAAGGTGGTGTAACCCCAGGCCTGTGTGACTCTCCAGTCGGCATTACTCCTTAGGGAACTACACTACTGGTTGTTGTCATGGAGATGCAGCTGGTGTATTATGGATATGGTCCCCAGGTCCAGAAATCATGTTACCCCTCCCTAGTTTCTGTGTCCTTGGATGTGGGATTTCAAAGTATTTGCAAAGACCATCTCCAGTCTTTGTACAGCAGAGGCTATAGAGCCACATTTAGACAATACAGAGTGGAGAGAAACATGAGTATGTACTCTCTGGAGGAGAGCTCTTATTTATTTTATTTTTACTTGAACCTTGTGCATTTTTATTTTTAAATAAAAACAATAAATCTAGACATCCAAGGGTATCTAAATTCCTGAGAGGAATTCTTTCCATTCTGTTGTCAGTTCCACTGGACATTAGTATTTCATTTTTCTGTTTCCAGTGAGCACACATCAAAATTTGCAGTTTCAAAAAGTTTACTGCTGCTTGGATGTGAGTGGGACAATGTAGCCTTTGCAATCTTCTCATGACTTTCACTAGCTATTATATCATTTCTGTACTAGAATGCCATGCTTATTTATTTATTTATCTGTTATCTTTAAGTAGTTGTACAAAGGGGTTTCAAAATGACATGTGAATTTATGAGTACAGTATATCTTGCAATGTCTCCTTCCATCATTGCTCTCTCCTCATCCATTCCAGTTCTGCCTATCCCCTCAAATTATCTAGTTGCATTTTTGAATAGGTTCAGTGAGTAATATGATTATTCATCTACCATTTCTCATGAGTATTTGTTAATAGTTATTCATATATAAAGGATGGGATGAAGACAAGTCAGTGCCATTCTTTTACTTCAAATTTATGTCTTATAATTCTGCTACTAAACTTGAAGACATTTCTACTCTGTATTCTTAGAACATCATAAACCTTTTCTAAAAATTAAAATATACCAACCATTGATAGTTCTTTAACTTGATCTATTCTATTGATGAGGATTTCAACTAAGTGTTTAGAATTTAATTTGAACTATTGACATTTTCATTTCTAATATTTTTTCTTTTTTTTTCTAATATTTTTTTCTGGATCTTTTTCTGAATACCTCTTTGTTGAGTTGGCTTGGCCACATTTCTAATGAAAAATATCAACACATTAAAAATGATCCTGTATCATCACCAGGTGAGATAAGATCCTGGGTAAAAATAAGAAAAGAGAGGAAGATACTTGATTACCTGAGGAACTTGTGAAGATTGTAATAACTTATAATAGAAAAATTATTGAAGAGATTTTTATTTTTTTTCCCTTATAGAACTTGTACAGATGAAGAGGGAGAAAGTTCTCCCAAGTTTGACTTGGTGATATCATGTGCTCTTTATCCCTTTGTGTGGCCTCCATATTTGCTTTAGTCCTCTATACTGAATAAAATTTTGTATCCCTTTATCTCAACCTGATTTAAATGTCTAGAAGTTCAGTGTTAATTGGCATTCTATTACATGACAACATTAACTTAATTATAGAAAAGTTTTACCATGGTTTATTGTCTTAGAGATTTCATTCCAGGGCTTTTTTGCTTTGAATTGCTCTGGTGGCATAGTTCATAGCAGGAGCCATAGCAGAGGGTTCCAGTTCACATGATGGCCAGGAAAGTGAGGAGAAAGATAAGAAGAGGGAGGTACCAATATTTTCTTCAAGGACATATCCCAGTCACCTAGCTTCTTCCCAAAACCCATTTTCAAGAGGTTCTACCACCTCCTAACAGTGCTGCAGGCTGGCCAGCAAACCTTTAGTTCATGCGGGAGGGGTGGGAGGGAGGACTTACCCATACCACAGTGAAGAGTTTCCCAAATGTGCCTGTGCTGATTTCCTCTTGAGTTCTCTGGTAAACTGAGTCTCATCTCTACCCTCTTACACAGTGGTGCATGTGTGCAGGCTTCCTCAAAGGTAACAGCCACCACCTGATTATTCCACTTGTTGTTGTTCTTTATGTTCATGTTCTGAATAACATTTCACAGCTCTGACTACACACACACACATACACACACACACACACACACACACGCACGCACGCACGCACACACACACACACAAACATACACAGAGCACTTGGCTTTATAGAACTTTCACTGGCATATGAACCTCTGTAGTTTCTCCAGCCCTTCTCCTCTTCCTTTCTTTCTTCTATATGCCCTTTATCCATCCTTGTCCTCTGACTTCTGGCTCATGTCCTCCCTTCTAATACTGCATAGCTTCTCAACTTATTTCCTTTTTGTCTTTTGACTTCAACTTCTGTTTGTGTTTGTCCCCCAAACTCTTGTGAGCATCAAGTCAGCCTCCCTGTGACATTTCCATACAGCACACATATTCCATGACAGCATACTATGTACTCATTATCAACTCTGGAAACATTTTTTCTTTTCACGGCCACTGTTTCAGGCAATGGGATCCTCATGCTGAGAATCACTACTTCAAAACATCCTTTCCTATTGACAAAACCACTTTTCTCTAGCTCAAGCCACTATTACTTCTGCCTTGTTTCTGGTTTTATGTATTTCTCTGTTCCTTTCATTTCTCTGTGTATGATCATTAACTAGCTTCATCAGAGTACTGCTAAAGCCTTATGTCTTCTTGAACACCCTCCTCAGCTGTCCCCATATCTTTCACAAACAAAATGCTGGTCATGTCACACTTGATTGGCTCTACTACCACCTGGATCTCATGTCTAAATTCTAGTTGGGCAGTTCTTCAGATTCTTCATGATTGCATCCCCCTCTCCTCCTGCTTCGTGTTAGCTAACTTGTGTGCACCCTGGCCTCCCCAATCCATTGCTTGTGCTGTTTCCTCTGGTGAAGCACCATTTCCTTTCTCCTACTCCTTTGACCCCACTTCACCTTTATTGATCTCACACAGTCAACTAGGGACCAAAGAAATACTGGTGCTCAGGGACTGGGATCTGGGTCCATTTAATGTGCTGATTCAGGGTATTTGGTGATCCCTGGAATTGCAAAACTGTTTTCACAAATGAAAGGATTTCATGATATTTTTCAGCTGTTCCTGTTCTTAGGGAATGAGAGGAGGGACAAAGCATACCAAGGAATAATGTGAACACTGAAAGGGAATTACAGAGAATGACAAAATGAATGTGATTGTTCCTTGACATGGCCATGTGAA
This sequence comes from Dipodomys merriami, assembly GCF_024711535.1. Lineage (NCBI taxonomy): Eukaryota > Metazoa > Chordata > Mammalia > Rodentia > Heteromyidae > Dipodomys > Dipodomys merriami. Next base: position 794,446 of record NW_027206601.1, read on the forward strand.
CTAGAGTGCTTTTGGTTATGTAGAACATTTTAAAGTACAATCATGGGGATTAGCATTGTCAATAGAACTCTAAATAGAAATAATTAAAGCCAGTTTCCCAAAGAGTTATTTCCCAAGGAATTTCCATTACTGCAATCCAGTATTTAAAAATAACTCAGAAACTAGAAAAAGGAGAGAAAAGGAGAAGTTTATCACCCCTAAAAATATAAAACCAACAGATTTATAACATGTCAACTAAAACTTATTGCAAAATGGTATGCTAACACTGAGCTGAATGCATAAAGATATTGGGAAGAAATTGTCAGCAGACTTGTCTCTATCAATGGCTAAAGAGATATGTAATCATTTCATCCAACGGGGTTTTAATTTTGGTATCTAAAAGGGTAAACTAATGCAGAAGTGATACTCACTAGACACTATGCTGAAATGAACATACAACTTGTTGGGGAGGGAAGGTCTGGAGGAAAAAACAAGGAAAGAGATGACAATGTTCAGAAAGAAATGTACTCATTACCTGACTTATGTAACTTTAACCCTCTGTACATCACCTTTACAAAAAAAAGCAAAATAAAAATAAAACACAGGTAATCTTTAAAGATTGGTTTTCATTTCTAATATACCTTAGGTCTCTACTCATTGCTGTGTCCTGGAGATTTAGAAGTAAATGACCTTCACAAAATTCCACTGATGTAGAGGAGAATGGCACTCATATCATGGTCTCCAAAAGAAAGAAGTCTCCAAAAGAAAGATGGTCTGGCAGAAACACAATCTGAGAAAGGAGCAAGCAAAGATGGTGAGATTCAGAGCAAAAGACCATTCTGAGAGGCATGTACTTGTATCTGGACATCAGCCTGGTGTCTGATGTCTTCAGCCTAGTGGTGAGGCCCAGGACTCTCTATAGTGACCTATTGTATGTAGTCACTTTAAATAAAGAGCTTCAGTAAGGATACATGTGAAGATGCCACCACATACATGATAGTAGACGTGAGCCAGCCTCTTGGTCTGCCAGAGCTGCCATTTGACTTACCATACTCTGCACGACCAAACAACAGTGAATGATTCTCTCACAATTCCAGAAGACAGACAGACAGACTTCCAAGGTCAAAATGTTGGCAGAGTCAGCTTCTCTGAGAGCCCTCCTGGGCTTGTCAACGAATATCTTCTTTCTGTATCTTTTTACATCTCCCTTTTCTGTGCATATGTCTACATTTCCTCTTAGTTTTGGTTGGTTTAAGGCTTGAACTCAGGGCCTGGGCATTGTCCCTGAGCTCTTTTTGTTCAAGGCTAGTGCTCTACTACTTAGAGCTACAGTGCCACTTCTGGTTTTTGAGTGGTAAATCGGAGATAAGAGTCCGACAGGGACTTTTCTGCCTAGGTTGGTTTGAACTGCAACCCTGAGATCTTAGCCTCCTGAGTAGCTAGGATTACAAGTGTGAGCCACCAGTGCCTGGCCTCTTTTTATATTTAAAAGTTTCCTTTATATATAGATATTCTTTTAAAATTACATTCACATCTTTAATTATTAATTATTATTAATTATCTTTACAAAAAGATTCTAATTCAGCATGTCAATTTATGAGTACACTGCAACTTGATCAATGTCACCCCTTCCAACATTGTCCTCCCCATCTCTCCCAAACCCACTCATCCCCTTGTTACTTAGCTCAATTTCCACATATGTAAATGGAGTATTATGACTGTATTCACCTACTCTTCCTCTATTTTTCTGCACCCACTCCTCTTGTTCCCATTCTCCCCTCAGACAAAGACACTTCTCAGCTTCTTGGTATTCATGTTGGTTGACTGTTAATTGTTCACAGCAGTTATACTGTTGGAATTCATCCCTGGGTATACCGTACTTTAGTCAGTTTGATCATGTATATATACATAGGACGCTGTATGTGTTTTCATATATGTTTATATTTTAGATCTAGCTTCTCCATGAAAGAAAACACATGACCTTTGTTTTTCTGAGCCTGACTTAGTTTACTCAGATAATTTTTTCCAGGTTCTTCCATTTCTTTGCTGATGACATAATATTTTTGTTCTTGCTTTGCAAGACTACTAGTCAGATTAATGACTTCTTTTCAATGCAATGACCTCTTTAAAGACCCTATCTCCAAATTAGATCACACTCTGAGGTGCTGGTGGTTATAAATTTAAAATATGAATTTTGGGGTATTAGGAGGGAGACACAATTCAACACATGATATCCAGTAAAACATGAGACAGACTCATACTAGGAGAAAAATACTTAATAGGATGACAACTCCCCCTTTAGGAAGCAGAAAGTAATCTCCTTATGTTATCTTGGAGGTGTAAAATTGAGAATGATCAAGTTAAATATAGCAGAGGTAATAAAAGCAAGGACAGGATATTCTTTATGCTTCAATTGTTAGCAATGGCAACTTTGTCAAAACTGAATCTTCCTAGATCGCTCAAGTATACTTCACCCCCCTCTCTCCACACCCGCCGCCGCCACCGCCGCCGCCGCCGGGGGTGACTCAACACACACCAAGTCAGGGGAAAAAATCTCTAATTTCTCTTTCTATGTCACAGAATTATGTGTAGGACTCATTCCCCAGGGCATAAGCAAGCTCTAATTAGGAAAAGAGGGAAGATTAAAACAGTCCATGATTGTGATAACTTATACTTGTTTATGTTTATTTTACTTGGCATTAGCTGTTGTTTCTTAAGAGCCTAGTTGGAAGCCCTGTGATGGGAGTTGGTATCCTGGACATCAGTGGGAGGTGGAAAGATTCTATGCTGTGGAGTGGCAGTGGTCTCAAGGCCAATGAATGCAAGATCGAGATACTTGGCCAGATGGAGGCCACTCCTGAAGGAGACTGTGGGTGGACAACATATGACTCGTGTTTGGTGTGGGTGTTTCTTGGTGTGTAACTCCACAGATCAGGGAGACAGTGGGAAGCCAGTTTTAAAGCTTTCTATCACTTTTTAGCCACTTGATGAAAACAGTGGCTAAAGTCAATGGTAGTGTAGCTCTGAAAACAATAGTGTTTTTCTCTTTAAATTTCTGTGTGATGATATTTATGGAAAGATTTTTAGTATGAAGAACAATATCTTATTTCAATGAAAGTCACAACAGTCCCAAATATGTTGTAAATAGACACAAAGTATAATTTGAATATGAATCCAAATAAAGATTTTTTTTTTAGACATAAAAAGCAAAGATAGATAATGAAACACTGATGTGTTCATTGTGGGAATTGGCTCATTCATGCCCTGTCCTCATGACAAGCCATCTGGAAACTGGAGATCCAAGGAAAAGGTGGGAATAGTGGGGCTCAAGCTCGAAGCCAGGGATCTGATGGTATCATTCTCAGTCTAGGGCCAAAAGTCTAAGACACTGTGTGTGTGTGTGTGTGTGTGTGTGTGAGAGAGAGAGAGAGAGAGAGAGAGAGAGAGAGAGAGAGAGAGAGAGAGAGAGAGAGAGAGAGAGAGAGAGAGAGAGAGAGAGAGAGAGAGAGAGAGAGAGAGAGAGAGAGAGAAAGGGTGTGGGGAGAATAGCACTCAAGGGCAAATTCTCCCACTTTGATCACCTTCCCACATTCCAATATCTTCCAGAAACACCCACAGACACACCCAGAAACAATGGAAACAATGTTTTCTTTACTTGTGCCATAGGTATCCCCCTACCCAGCTGTTTTCTAATCCCCTGAAATAAGCAATTACAATATTCATAAGGATACTTTGATTTTTGACATATCTAAAGTTTTTATAATGTGAGTAAACCTCAAACAGAATAACTTCAAAGAAACTCTCTCCATAATCTCTCATGGTTAATAATGTAGAACTCAGAGTCCAAGAATAGCCTTAAAGGGCTGGGGAAAAGAAATGATCTATTACCTGTAGGTGAAAACAATACAAATAACAACAGATTTCTTACTGAAAATCACGGAAGTCAAAAGGAAGTGGTACAATAATTTTCAGGTGCTGTCAGAAGAGAACTGTCAGCACATACCCAGGGAAACCACAGTTTATCAGTAAGGGGAAACTCAGACATTATCTTATGGAGGACTGGAGAAAGGCTGGACATGACCTGAATGCCTCTCTGAGGGGATGGGTAAATAATCCCTGGCAGACGACACAGTGGACTGTGATCTTTCCGAGGAGAAGGACCAACTGAGCCACTGACAAGAGGGATGAACCCTAACAAGTGTAAAGAGTGAAAACCACTACCTATTGTATTTCATAAATGTAAACTTAGGAAAATATTTAGGAATATAAACTATATATATTCCTATATCATCTAGGAATATGTTATAAATACAAGTATATGTAATTTATATATATATATATATATATATATATATATATATATATATATATATATAACATATAGAGAAGATAAAAAAGATGCAACTGGAAGCTGGAATGATAGTTATGCCAGTGGATGAGGGGACAGGAAGAGAGACATACAAAGAGAGAAGGGGGAGACATAGACTGACAGCAGGAAACCTAGGGAGGTGGGTACTTGAGTGAAAACTGAATGACATGAAGTCAAGCCAGAGCAGAAGTTGACTTCTAACCCACGTGTGTGTGTGTGTGTGTGTGTGTGTGTGTGTGTGTGTGTGTGTGCATATATGTATGTATGTGTATTTGTAAGGTTTTCAGATAGCAAATAAAAATCAGAGTGGAGGTGTGGCTCAAGAGGTAGAGCACCAACTTTGAGTGGAAAAAGCCAAGCAAGAGTATGAGGCCCTGAATTCAAGCCCCAGTACTGGCATTGAAAAATAAAAGCAAATAAAAGTCAACGCTCAGGTTATATGCAATAATACATTATTTTTAAAAAGCAAAAACTCAAAACAAAATAGGCGTGTACCAGAGAGTGGAACCAGGCTTGTTCATACCAGTGTCACTTCACATTCATAGGTTATTGGAGCTTCTATTAGTTTGAGTACAAGTTCCAGCCATGTAACATGTTTTTGAGACTTTTGGTATACTGCAAAATTGACTGTAAAACAATCAAAATAGATACTAAAGCTTAGCTATAGCTTAATAGTGAGTGATCCAGATCCATGGTAAAGAGTGAAGTTACTGCCAGTCAAATCGTAATTAAAATGGCAGTAGTAATTGAATATGATTGATTCCAAAGTAAATTCAATGGTTTCCATAGATATCACATCTCATGCCTGATTAATGGCTTGCAACTTGCTGGCCGAGTCTGTATAATGAGCCAGTAAAAGATCTTACCATCTCAAAAAAATAATCACAACAACAACAAATCCAAAAAAAGTCAAGTATGATAGCTTCTTTCTACTGCTGAGCACCTGAGTTTAATGACCTCAGTTCTGGATTTCTGGGGAGAGCCCACATACATAAAACAAGCCTCCACCAGTATGCCTGTTATTTCCACCAATCCAACACTCCAGATGACACTTTCTGTGTTATCTGAGTAGACACGTGACAGTGTCACTCTGAAATAGTGTGGCTGCCAACATTATTGCATGTGAAAGAGATATATGAGAATTAATTCATTCCTTCTCAAAGAGATCATTATGTACAAATCATCTCTTGGACTGATATTTCTTACCATTGGTCCAGGAGAGAAAATTTAATTCCACAGGTGAATATTGCTCTAGTATGAGTTATTGATTAGGAGGCCAGATGTCATCATGGGCATTTGGAGTTGAATAAGTTATTTACAAGGACAATAAGACAGGTGAAACTGAAAGAGAGCTGAAATGTTATCTCTCTGTTTCTATCCAGGTTTGAGGCATTCTTTCTTCCTCCAGCTCAGTGGGAGTTCACAACAAGACTTTCTGCAGGACATGCCATTGGTTTCAGAAATTGTGTAAAAGCTGATCAAACATACATATTTACACACACAAATGCCACCTTCCAGGCAACTGAGTTTTAGCTTCAGTATGGTTCCCTTTCATGGTTTGTGGTAAGAGTCAGGTTCATGGTAGACATGCCCAAGTTCATTGATTGAATGTCGAGTGGAGCAGAGGGAGGGATAGGGAAGGAGAGTTAGATGAGGTGTTTGAAGTGAACAGCAGAAGGCCAGACACACAGGAAGCACTTAGTGAACTTGATGTATGGTATTCTAGTGATGTCTGCAGTCCTTGGCAGCGCATGGGGATCAGAGCAGTGAAGCGCTTCCCCTAAATTTATTTAACCAGGCTCAGTGCTAGTGAGACCCCTCCCTTTCCCCCACCCAAAGAAAACTATGGTTTACAGTTGCATTACTTGGTTTTTATATTATTTATTCACAGGTGTTAATTGAACATCTATATATTATATATTATTCTCATCCAAATTTGTGTATGTGTGTGTGTGTGTGTGTGTGTGTGTGTGTGTGTGTGTGTGTGCGCACACCCTGGGGATTGAACTCAGGACCTAGGCACTGTCAAGGCTAGTGCTCTGCCACTTGAGCTACAACTTTGCTTGCAGCTTTTTGGTGGCTAGTTAGAGCTAAGAGTCACACATACTTTCCTTCTTAGGTTTCCTGGCTTCCTTCCTCAGATCTCAGCCTCTTGAGTAGCTAGGACTACAGGTGTGAGCCACTGACCATTAGAGCAGCACGTGGATGATTGTATTTTTAAGTACCCACCTAGCTGTTAGTATACTCTAGGCAATCTCTCTCTCTCTCTCTCTCTCTCTCTCTCCATGGTACAAAGCAAGTGTTAACTTCATATATGGAATGAGGTTACTGCATTTAATTTGCTTCTATTGGCTATTTTTTTAATTTTTATTTATTTTTTATTGTGAAAATACTGTACAGAGGGGTTACAATTACATGGGCAAGATAATGAGTACATTTCTTATCAAGCATTGTAGCCTCCTCCTTTGTTTCCTCTTCCCATCCCTTCCCTTCCTCCCCCAGCCCCCCCAATCCTCCCCATCCCCTCCCCCATCAAAGTTGTAAAGTTTGTTTTCAACATAACAACTTGTACTTCTCATTGTTGCAACGGGTCCACCTGTATCCTTATTTAAACAACTTGTTTTTCCCCTTCCCCTCCACAAATTATACCGACATCAAATACAGTGAAAGCAGGGGTTATACCGTGGGGGAGGGACATACAAAGCAACAAAGAAATAATCTTATAAATGTGTTAGAAACAATCGCATGAAAGAAAAAAAAATTGAATACATATCTTAGGGTTCATTTCCCTAACATCACCTTATTTGACCTTTTCTGCTTGACTCAGACATATACTAGATATTGCAAATAAGGGAAACCATGGGACCTATGTTTCTTTGGGCTTGGCTTACTTCAGTTAATATAATTTTTTCCAAGTCTTTCCATTTCCTAACAAATGGAGCAATGTCATTCTTTCTGATGGAGGCATAGAATTCCATTGTGTATATATACCACATTTTCTTGATCCATTCATCTACTGAGGGGCATCTGGGTTGGTTCCATATCTTAGCTATAGTAAATAATGCTGCAATAAGCATATTTGTGCTATTGGCTAATTTTTTTAAATGTAAAATTAATTCCCTCTAATTCATGACCAATATTTTTCACAGTGCAGCTCCCAAGCAGGAACAGGACAGATATGTGGGTTTTTTAGAAACAAAATAACACACATCTGGATCTGTGACTCATGTAGGTGATTGATTGGCCCATGAAAGAAACAATCATGAAACTTGAGTTTCTACCTATTCCCCAAACACCATTGTTCCCAGGAGTGACTTTCTAAAGGTCCAAGGATTACAGGATTGTTTATCAAATAGAAAACCATTTTATATGTCTGTAACTCATTTTTCATGTAGCACCCAGCTGTTTGAATGTCTTCATGCCCTGCCTTCCTTTGCATACACTCCTGTATATATACACTCCTTCCTTTATATACACTTCCTTTATATACTCCTGTTTGAAAATGTCTAAAGATTTTAGGCAGCAATTATATTTGAGTCAAGTATGAGCATATTTTTTTTAAAGCTTTCTAGTACTCATAGTGGTTTTCTACAAACCAAATGAAGTATGGGTTTATCCTTGCTGTTACAGAGCCTCATGATGGCCTAGACTGACCAATGCCCAGTGTCCTGGTTTAAGTTTGAGCCTCAGCTTTTTCTACTCACCAGTGGGAACCTTGAGCAGTTATTACTATGGCTAAGTCCTCAGCATCCAGGCTTTCTAATGGATGCCACTAACTCAGCTGTAAGAGAATCTGCTACCTGTTGGCGATGATTGTAATTGTGAGCTGACACCACTGTTATTTGCTCTCTCATGTGGTTTTCCCCTCGGTACCTCCAGACCATCATGGGGCCCAACAGAGCACAGACACACAGCTTACATATCATGAAGGATGCACAAGGGTCAGTGCCACTGAAGAAAGTCACGGCCACAACCAAGAGCTGACCACAGGCTATGGGTAGGCCCTCTGCTCTCCAGAGGTCAGTTCTGTATTCATCTCCTCTGCCAGGAACTCAGGATTTCTTGAACTTGGTACCAAGGACATCCGGCTGTGTGTGTGTTTGTGTTTGTGAGTGTGTGTGTGTGTGTGTGTGTGTGTGTGTGTGTGTGTGTGTGAGAGAGAGAGAGAGAGAGAGAGAGAAAGAGAGAGAGAGAGACAGACAGACAGACGGACAGACAGAGAGAGGGAGAGAGAGAGAGAGAGAGAGAGAGAGAGAGAGAGAGAGAGAGAGAGAGAGAGAGAGAGAGAGAGAGAGAGAGAGAGAGAGAGAGAGAGAGAGAGAGAGAGAGAGAGAGAGAGATGGGGCTAGGCTGTGCACTGCAGGTCTAGGCAGCCTCTCTTTGGTCTCTATCTGTTTGTTGTCAACAATGCTTCTAGATCTGTGATGTCCCCTCATGTCTCCAGTCATTAGCAAATGTCCTGTAGTGGCCAGGCTGTCCTGGGTCAGAACCTTCCAGAGCAAGACCAGCTCCCATGCACACTTACTCCAGCCACTTACAATGTCTCCTGATTCCTGAGTAAGGAGGATAAGAGTGGTACATTCTCAGCTGTTTCTCCTTAGATCTCTGGGACTTTCCTTCCTTTCCTATCTACTTGGAAAATTCACCCCGATCCTACAAGCTTACAACATTCCCTTTATTGGCCCAAACAGCCCATGGATTCTGCCTTCCTAGAATATTCTACCAGTTTCTATCATCTCATGAGGGAGACCTGCTGTAGGGTTCTTTCTCATCAGGAGTCAGGAGTCATGGGCCATTTCTCTTAGGGGAGCGTGAGCCTCTGAGAGGGAAGTTCAGGTGCTCTTTCTCCCTTGATGTAGAACTGTCTATGCATGGAGCCAGGTCAAGTTCCTAAGGCTATTGCTTAGTGGAGATATGACAATGAATGGCGCGTGTTCAGGCACGTGATTGGCAAGTCTGTAGACAGTAGGAAGGTGTAGGGTGACTACTTTTAACCACAGACACCCACAGAATTCGCTGAGAGTCATACAGATCTCAGGTTCTGTGTGTGAGGCAGGTGGGGAGCTGAGCTTTTGAAGCATTGATCATCTGACATCTTCCAATTGTTGCCTGGGACCGCCTCTCTGCCTGGAGAGGGGTCTTCTCACATAATTCTAGGTGAATGCGTGGACTGGGCTTCTGGCTTTGCTTAGCAGAGGTGGTGGGGGTGTGGTGGGGGTTCTTGAAGTTTGGAGAGAGATTTGGGCTGGCAGATTCTTAGAAGGCATGATGTAGAACAATACTCCAAAAGAGAGGCGAAAGTGCTGTCAAGAATAGACCTGTGAGCCAGCTCCTGTAGTCCTAGCTACTCAGCAGGCTGAGATCTGAGGATCGTGGTTCAAAGCCAGCCCAGGCAGGAAAGACTGTGAGACTCTTATCTCCAATAAACCACTCAGAAAAATGGAAGTGGCACTGTGGCTCAAGAGGTAGAGCACTAGCCTTGAGCTGAAGAGCTGATGGACAGTGCCCAGGCCAAGAGTTCAAGCCTCACAAAAAGAAAAGAAAAGAAAAAAAAAGAATAGATCTGTGGAGCCAAGCATTGGTGGCTTACGCCTGTAATCCTAGCTACTCAGGGGGCTGAGGATCGCAGTTCAAAGCCAGCCCAGGCAGGAAAGTCTGTGAGACTTTTATCTCCAATTAACCACCAGAAAACCAGAAGTGGTGCTGTGGCTCAAGTGGTAGAGCACTAGCCTTGAGCTGAAGAGCTCAGGACAGCACCCTGGCCCAGAGTTCAAGCCCCATGACTGGAAAACAAAAAGAAAGAAAAAGAATAAGCCTGTGGGAGTTCAGATTCTCTTGACGTGTTTCTTCTCTTCTCACCACTATTGCTCGGATGTCCCCACACTACAGGATACAGGGAGAACATGGCTTTCTGCAAGCCAGAAGAGCACTCACCAGAAACTGAATTGATCAGTACCTTTGGCCTCAAGAACTGGGACCCAAATATTAAGAACCCATCTCTAGTACTTTGTTATAGCAGCCTGAACTGATTACGATGTTCATGGAGATCATGTTTTAACTGAATACAGCAGTTGGATAACACATCCAAACACACTGGGATTGGGTAAATGCTTCTACATGTACTTTTGAGAAACCCTACCATGCAGAAGGGATCCCTTTTCAAATGGAGAACTAGACCTTTTAGAGAGAAGCTTTCCACCAGAGTCATGGAACAAGAGAAATCTGCAATTTTTGGGTGCCTGGAACTCAAAGAGACACAGACATCTGGGTCTCCCAGGCCCCTCACGACAAGCATTTGAGTGAGAGATGGTGCACACATGCTCACCCCCATCCACGTCACCTCCCATAGCTGCCCCTTTCCAGCAATTCACTACCACATTCCTGGAAAGGAAAAACACATCCAGCCAGAGGTGAACTTGATAAATGGGTTGATTAAGTGTGGGCTGTGGGAATCATAATAACAAGGGGGAAAAGACAAAAAAATAAGATTGGAGTGCTCAGAGGTTGAATGTAGGTAGAACAAAAACAAAGTCATTCAAAGCCATGTTCTCAAAGGGCTCTGGCCTGTGTCCAGGTGTTTTCAGCAAGTTGAATGAAGCCTGATAAGGCCAGTAGGGCCCATGGCAGAGCCCTGCAGGAGGATTTTCAGAGGAGCTTCTGGGCCTAGCATGGTACCCAGCCCAATGGGGCCCCTGGAAGAGACAGGACAGAGCAAGGCCTTCAACCCCAGGAGGAGGAGCACTCCGCAAGTAGACACTGGAGTGGTCTCATTACACAGTACACTGTGACAATAGCCATTTTCTGGTTGGCACAGCTGAGCTCCCTCTCTGTCTTACAGTAGCCTTGAATCCACTTTCTCATGACTCTATTTACTCTGCTGCTCACTCTGGGATGAGGTGAGGACAGTTTGCTCCTGCTCCAGACTTGGCTAGCTGCTGTTACAGGAATGTTTTATTTCCCCCTCAATCCTCTCTTGCTGTCACATACCACCATCTTGTAGGAATAGTCTACTGTCCCGCAGTGGATTGCTTTTCATTCTGTAGCACTCATTGCAGAACTGCAAGCCAGAATCATTTCTACTCTCTCTATAGCTTTATATTTCTACTCCTTGTCTTGTTTCTCTTTCTAAGAGCTCAATTACCCATGTAACCCTGCTCTGAGAATGGTAAATGGAAAAATCCATCATCAGCTTGAAGTGACATTGATCACAGTGTCCCATTGTAATTGTTCCATTACTAGTTGTCACTAACTTCTTATTGTACATGATTTATAATTAAGTTTTATGCTAGTATGTATGTTCAGGAAGAAGCACCACATAGACAGAGGTCAGAAGGACCAGGACCTCCCAGGCAGCTCATCTCTGGAGTGTCCACAAATAAAAGGAGATTCTGCATTCATATACATACATAGATATATAAATGTACCCTAGCTATTATTTATTCAGAGCTTGTTCCAGGCCATGCACAGTGCTAAGCATTTTGCTTGTATTATTTCACTTTATCTTCCCAAAACTTTTTTTTGGTCATGAGACTTGAACTCAGGACCTGGGTACTGTCCCTGAGCTTTTTTTTTTGGTCCGTCATGGGGCTTGAACTCTGGGCTTGGGCGCTGTCCCTGTGCTCTTCAGCTCAAGGCGAGTGCTCTACTGCTTGAGCCACAGCACCACTTCGGGTTTTTCTAGTGGTTTATTGGAGATAAGAGTCTCATGGACTTTCCTGCCTGGGCTGGCTTTGAACCTCGATCCTCAGATCACAGCCTCCTGAGTAGCTAGGATTACAGGCATGAGCCACCAGTGCCTGGCTGTCGCTGAGCTTTTGCACTCAAAGCTAGCACTCTACTACTTCGAGCCACAGTTCTACTTCTGTTTTTAAGGTGGTTATGTGAAGATAAGAGACTCACAGCCTTTCTTGCCCAAGCTGGCTTTGAACTGAGATCTTCATATTTCAGCCTCATGAGTAGCTAGGACTACAGGCATGAGCCACCAGTAACTGGCCACAGAACTTGCATCACTATTTCCCAGAGAGACAACTAATGCCTTGATGTGCACCTGCCTGCTATGACATACTTAGGGCGAATCAGCTGTAGATTTTAAATGCAATTGCCAAGGTTCTCACTTATATGCAGAATGTAGGAGAAAAACAAAGGATCTTATAGAAATGTAGGCGGGCAGGCCCAGAGGCTGAGGAGAGGAGAGGGGATGTTTGGCAAGGTCACAGGTGCAGCACAGATCTCAGGGGTAAGACGATTAAGTTCTGAAGATCTTTTGCACACAGCGGTGATGGCAGTTACTAATGATGCACTGTGCACTTGAAACATGTTCAGGGTAATTTTTTCAGTATTATCATACATACACACATGCACATACATGTGGCAACTGTGTGAGGTGATTGACATGCTAGTTAGCTTGATCATGGTGATCCATTTCACAATGCATCCATATACTGAAATGTCATATTGCATACCTTACATACATGACATTTTATTTGTTACTGGTGGTTAGTTTTGTGTTAATATTTAGTAGGAGGAGGAGCTGGGCAGTAGTGTCTCATGACTGTAATCTTAGCTACTCAAGAGGTTGAGCTCTGAGGATTGTGGTTTGCATCCAGCCCAGGCAGGAAAGTCTATGAGCCTCTTCCCTCCCATTAACCACCAAAAAACCAGAAGTGGTTCTGTTGGCTCACCATAGTAGAGTGCTAGCCTTGAACAAAAAAGTTCAAGGACAGTGTCCAAGTCCTGAGTTCAAAGCCCCAGGACTGACAACAAGACAAAACAAAACAAAAAACCCCCCAAACCCAAAATGTTTAATGGTCATATCTTCATAGATACATAGTAGTGTATTCTGAATAAGTTCGACTTCTCCATTATATTCCTCAACCTTATTTTTCTCTCCTCTTTTTCAAGTAGTGTTTGGTAAGTTTCTTTATGAGGGGTGTGTGTGTGTGTGTGTGTGTGTGTGTGTGTGTGTGTGTGTGTGTGTGTGTGTGTGTGAGCTCATGCATGCATGCATGCATGTGTGAGTGTATGTGCATACATGTGAGGACATGTGGATGGCAAAATTCTATAGTGTGGGGAACATTCTGGTCCTATCTCATAAGTCTGTATCTAAAAGTGTTGCACTCTATTTGAATTTGCCATTACTTGCATCCTCATCAGCCCTGCCTGCCTCCTCTCTGTCCTTAGTCTGGGAGAGCCTGGACAAATAAGCTGGCCCCATCTACATGTCTGCTGGCCTCAGCACATTTCATCAAAGTGAAACCAGGTTTTTAGACCCAAATCCAGAGTCCCAAGTTAGGTCTTGCCACTGTTCCCCGTATGCCAAATAAAGAGGGAACAGAACTGAGATTCGCTACATGGCCCTCATGGGAAGACAGCATGTCAGCCCACCTCCAGCTATCTTCTGGAGTACAGGTGTCAGCTTTAGAGAGAATTTGGGATGGGTGATGAGAAAAGTATGCACAGTTAAAACAGCCCTAGTTCACAAGTGTGGCCTGCCCGACCAGTCTTTGTCCCAGAAAGAGTTCCAGCAAGGTTGTTATTCTTGGAACAGAATAGGAACAAGGTGGGCCCCTGAGTTTCTGGCTATTTGCCTTAAGATAATAAGGCCTTGCTTGTGGGAAGGGGGCAGTGTGCCTGTCACACAAGATGGCCATTCTGTATCTTTTGTTTTACTTTTCCTGCAAACAGCTGATTGCAAAGGGACCACGGCAGAGGATAGCTTGGATCAAAGGGAACGATACAGAGGTGGGGGACTTGTAGTTAATCAGAGGGCCCAGTGAAAGCATCTTTTCTTACGAAAGCAGAGTCATTTCCACCATGACGCAGGGCAGTTCCCTCATGAGATGGTACAGGCGGGACGACAGGACAGCATTTGAAACATTTTAAGGATTTTTATAGCCACGTCGTTAGACACAAAGTGACAGCTGCTACTGAGTAAAGCAGAACCTTTTCTGCAATTCCGTAGTCTTTATAATTATCATTTCAAATGACTTCATAGTACATGAAGTTGATTTCACTATAGATTTTTTTTTTTTTTTAGTTGTTGGCCTTTTATTTGTTGGCAGCATTTCCTGGCCAAACATAATGTGGTGAATAAATGCATGTGAGTGGCTGCATTTCCCACATTTTGTACGTCCTTTTGCTGGGCTCTGGGCGTTGTCACACATAGTTAAATGACAGCATCTTTCACAGCCAAACCCCTGTCATGACAGTTTGTGGCAACTTATGCCACCATCTTGCATTGGTGTACAAAGTGCTACTTCTACGCTTCAGCTGTGACTGTCTTGTGTTTAGAATGCTTTCTTTGGCAGTCAACTGATCATTAATTAGATCTGAACTGATCATTAATTAGATCTAAAAAAGATCTCATAAAAGCAAAAATTTAAAGTCTAGTAGTGGTCACCTATCAAAAAATCTGTTAGGAACTTACATTTTCTATTAATAATCTTGAGGTTATTTTTATTTTATGCCCTTTAATTATCATGTCACATTATACATTTCTTGTTCCTATAGTTTACATAAAATATATATTTAAAATGTGGCAATTTGCTTATGAGGCTTTGGTGAGAAAAAAAAACAACCTTGGCTTAAAATATAAATGGAAATGGGTACATTGAAGTGTGATGAACAATAAATTTCCATAAACAGCTTGAAAAAAATCTTTTAAAAGCTTGATTTCATTTTAAATGGTAATTCACAGGCTTTACAATTCTTTAAAATGTTTAGTCCTTACTTTTTTTTTTTTTGGTGCTGGTACTGGGGTTTAAACTCAGGGCCGGGGTTTTGTCCCTTGAGCCTTTTCACTCAAAGATGGCACTCTACCACTTGAGCCACAGCTCTACTTCTAGCTTTTTGGTAATTTATTGAAGAGTCCTTCAGACTTTCCTGCCTGGGCTGGCTTCAAAATGGGATCCTCAGATCTCAATCTTCTGAGTAGCTAGGACTACAGGTTTGGGGCACTGATGTCCAAGCAGTACATATATTTTAGCACAAATATGAATACTCATGTCAGAAATGCTATACTAGAACAGACCCAAGAGCAATGTTCTTGGAGAAGTTCTGCAACTCCAACATGAACACATTCACTTCAAAATTTACTTTTGCTCAGAGAATTTCTTTGGAGAGAGATCTGAGTTCACAGTCTCAATTGCAATGGACAAATTTTGTTTCCCTACATTCCAAATGCCAGTGTCTTAAGAAAAGCATCATGCATGCACTCTTGTTTTTTGTGCTTGAACTCAGGGGCTTGTGCTTTTGCTTAGAGTTAAAAACTTTAAAAAATTATATTTTTTTTGCTCAAGTCTGGTGTTCTGCCATGTCAGCTACACTTCTGGCTCTTTGCTGATTGATTGAAGATCAAAGTCCTTTATATTTTTCTATCCTTGGCTGGCTTCAAGATTTGATCCTCAGATCTCAGCCTTCACAGTAGCTGGGATAACAAGTATGAGCCACTGGTTTGAGGCTCAGAAGGACTCTAAAACTGGAGCAACTCTGTTTTATTTGTCTACCTGAACACTGCTGCACCTGTTAGAGTGATGTGACTCGGGGACCTGTGGTGAGGGACACGGAGTGACCTTTGCATCTCTGACCTCTCATTCTGTGGACTTGCAACTCCGAGGTGGACATAGCCGAGCTCTTCTCTCCTGTCTCCCACACAAGAAAAAAGAGCAAACGTCTCAGGGCCTCAGTGGAGTCTGTCCCCTTGTGAGCAGGGGAAGCTGGAGCAGATGGATGGTATGGGAGGAATGCAAAGACTGATGGGGACATTGAGCCACAGTTCCTTTTCAGACCCTCTTTGGGTTGTGTAGGTATTTAGAAGGTAGGAATTATAACAGTGTTCCTCTTGATTTTCCATGCTTACTGAAAAATAGTATACTGAAGTGGCTGTGCAAAGGAATTGCCATCCAACAAAGCAGCTTATGAACACACTTGCCTTTTTATCTACTAAAGTCTTTGGCTTTGCTTTATGATTTTCATGGAAGCATTTTGATTGGTTCCTTTGTTCCACAGGCCATTCCTGAGATTCCACTTGGTAATGGGCCCTCTGGTCGTGTCTGTGGGTTCATGGTCAGGAAGACTTAAATTCTTTTCCAGAAAGTTACAGGTCCCTCCCATGTGGGAAAGAGCCAAGCCGCTATTTCAGGGGGTCAGGGTAGCCTCCATAAGAAGTGCATAAATGTGTCCTGGGGGGGGGCGGGGAGTGACAGCATCAAATTCTGGCATTTCTGTGCATCTACCTCAAAGGCCCTCACATCTCAGGCAAGTTGCAAAAAGATGGCTCGAGATGCTTATCCAGAGATGGGATAATAAACTAACCTGTCTCTCCTTTGGACAATGGAGCTATGTGATGATTTCACCATTATAAACCATGCTATAAATATGTGTATATCTACATCAATATCTATCTCTGTATCCATGTTTACATCAACATTAAAGTCAAAGTTGACAATCAGGCAGAGGTTTAGGCAACACAGACTCCTGAGAACCTTGGTGGCCTGGACTATGACGCTGAGCCACAGGCACACTGCTGAGTCCTAGAGATGCAGATTCCTGGGGTTGACCCCTGACCCCACTCAATTGCATGTCCTCATTCAGTCAAACAAAATCTCTAAGTGGGACAAACATGAGCACTTTAGAATGTTCCCCAAGGGATTTCAAAATGCAGTGGAGCTGGACAACTGGTGTCACAGAGTAAGGAACCATTCCAGATTCTGGCCAACGACAGTGTTTCTACTTTGCACTTTGGAATGATGGTTCTAATGATCCACAAGGGCAGAATTAAAGATAGGCAAAGTCAGGAGCAGAAGAAGCACGGTGAGTCTTCAGTGAATGGGTGTGGCTGTGAGGGTCACTGGCAATGGGCCGTAAGAGATCGGAGCAAGAAGGAAGCAAAGGCTGCATCCATGGGGGCTCACACTTGTAATCCTGGCTACTGGTGAGGCTGAGATCTGAGGATTGCGGTTTGAAGCCAGCCCAGGCAGACAAATCCTAGAGACTCCTATCTCCAATTTACTATCCAAAAGCTAACAGTGGAGCTGTGAGTTAAGTGGTAGAGTGAAAAAGCTCAGGGACAGTGCCCAGGCCCTGAGTTTAAGCTCCAGCATAAAAAAGAAAGTAAGAAAGCAAGAGAGAAAGAAAGAATACACAGAGAAAGGGAGTAAGTGAGGTGTAAGAGGATTCTAAGCCCATGGCTGGATCCACCCAGTGAGACAGAAAGAAATGTCTAAGACAGCTGCAAGAGGGCTCATGTGCTAATCTGAGGAGGGATGGAGAGAGGCTCATGCAGGATGCTTGGGCTAGAGGGAAGAGTCTGGGTTACCCATGGATGGCAGGGTGATGTCAGGACCCAGAGCTCTCTGCTGTTTTCCCACAGAAGTGTCACCAGAACCGGAGGCACCTGGTCAGCTTTCAAAACTAAGGGCTGCTGCCCCACCTCAGACCAGCGAACTTGGAAATGTCCGTAGGCAGCAGGCATTGTTTTCTTAACATAGTAATGTACTTCACCACAGATTGTGTAAACCATTGAAGGTGAACTAGAAGAATGGTTTTACACATGTTTATTTCCTAGATCTTGTGATTGCAGGTGAGGAGAAAGAACAGGCCACTGGCTGGCTCTGTCTGCTACAGGAAACCACCAGCAGGTGGTTCCCCCCCCCTTGCCCCATCATCTGACATTGCTCACTTCTTCAAGCCCCTGATCAGTGCACAATTAGCCTGTGAAGTGATGGGGGCTGCATCACCTCCACTTTCTTACATTCTTTCCTTTGGTCCATTCAAGCTCTTTGGCTTTCCTAACATGGAAGTAAGCATGTGTGTTTTTTAAATTTAATATATATTTTTATTGTAAAGATACTGTACAGAGGGGTTACAATTACGTAAGGTAATGAGTACATTTCCTATCCAGCATTGTTACCTCCTCCTTTGTTTTTCCCCTACCATCCCTTCCCTTCCTACCTCCTCAAATCCTCCCACCCCCCTCCCTGAAGTTGTGAAGTTGTAAAGTTCATTTTCAATATAGTGTCTTATACATTTCATTGTTATAATGGGTCAACTGTATCCTTATTTCAGCATGTAGTTATTTCCCTTCCCCTCCCCAAATTAGAAAAATGTATATACAAGATACATAATATAGCACATGTGTTTTTGAGGCAGAGAACTTTCTTGAAATGAGAACAGAACATCATGAGAACAGACATTCAGGAAAATCGAATCCTAATTTTAACAAGTTATCCTAGTTGGGCATTGGTGGCTCACGCCTGTGATCCCAGCTACTCAGAAGACTGAGATCTAAGGACTGAGGTGTGAAGCCAGCCCAAGCAGACAAATGTGAAAGACTTTTATTTCCAATTACCCAGCAAAATGCTAGAAGTAAGGGTCATGTTGTAGCGCCCCAGACTTGAGTGAATAAAGCCAACTGAGAGTGTGAGGCCCTGAGTTCAAGCCCCATTGACCACACAAATAAAATAAAATAAAATGTGATCTTATTCCCCTCCCTAAAATGTCTAAAGCAAGAGAGAACTGGTTGTTTATGAGCCATTGCAATCAATCTCTTTGTACATTTCCTTCTTAAAGGGCTTGGAGATCCTTTCTTGTGACAACTTGGCCAACTGAAGTATAAAATATGCATTTGTAGCCCTACTTTTTTGCATTTTAATACCTTGTACATTTGCATACATATCAAATTCACTAGAGTTCTCAGATGAAGAAATGTGAAGCGTTGCTGGCCTTAAGCAGAAAATCAGATCAAATTCTTTATGCTGAATGCTTCTTATGACAAGTGTTATTTGGACCTACTTAGAAAGGACTTTCTTTGATTCCTCACAGGTGTATGTGTATGTGTGTGTATGTGTACCCACACATAATTTGGAGATTCTATCAGTCAGAGTCATGCTCATTTTGAACAATTGGTGTTTTCATTTAACTGTTAAATTCCACACATCTGTCAGGGTCTATATAATAACCAATCCTTTAACATCTGCTTTTCTCTGTTGTGAAGAGTGCCAGAAATGATCTTGCATTCCAACAGAAATGCGCTTTATAGTGTAAGAATGTCTCACTGTTTAGTGTTGCTGTAATGTTTGCCCCATCCACCTTCTGTCTCAGGTCCATAAAACCTGGGGTCTCGAGTTTCATGCCTCTTGTCCTCTACCATTACCCTTGTCACCTTGCAGGTCACTAAATCACGGAAACAGGGTGGAGGTGGTATCTTGAGAGAGCCCCCCCCCCAGAGATCCTGCTTTTACTTCCACCAAACTCCCCCTCCGTAGAAATTAGTTGCCTTGTTGTTTTCCTCTGATGATGACTACAAGTCAAGGATGGTGTGGAAATTTCAGCCTTGGTTCTAAGTTGCTTTAGTTTACTCTTTACTATGTTAGAAAATGTAGTATACGTTGAAGTTGACCATTAGAATTCACATGAACTCTTGTCATTCCAGATGATCCTTAAAGGGCCTTAGAAATTACTGATCATTCTATTAAAGATGAAGAGTCCTGAGCCCAAAGAAATTGCTGAGAGCTATTCAGGTGTGTAAAGATTTGTGAATTCCCCCACACAACTCACAAAAACACACAAAGATAATCACGAATGTACACATTCTTCCCTCACTCATACTCATACACTCATACATTTGCTCACAAGTTCATTCACATGAATTTCAGCAAACACATATGTACTTATATACACACTTACATACCTGCACACACTTACACCGCACATGCCTGCACTCACATGCCTGCCCACACATGTACACAATGCACTCAGATACACATACATACACACATGCATATTCATACACACATCACATACTCCAACACTGACATGTGCATGTGCACAATCACATACTCACATACATTCATGCCCATGGCCCATACTCGGGTGGCAGGCCATGACCCGGCTTTCACTGGCACCATTTGTTTTCTGACTACATGTGCTTTTTGTATTCTTCAGTTCAGTGCTTCTCGACATAATCATCACATGACAGTTTTTTTTTTATCAGATGTTTCCATTTTAAACTATAGATCTTTGAGAGTGGCCTTCTGTCATGTGGATGCAATAAAGCAGGAAAGGGGTTCCAAGGAGAGACAGAACACTAAAGATCCAGCATGAAGCTAAGGGAAAGATATTGTCACATTATGGTATGGGGATTCCAAGCCCCCTCTTGGAATTTCAAAACCAAATCCTCCAACTGTCACCAAATGACAGGCAGTGAGAGCGTCTCTTCCTTCATCAAGCCTTCATTTACGTGTCTGAGGTCTGGGTTTCCTGCCCCTTCCTTATCACTCTAAGGGATGTCACCGGGCCTGCGTCACAGGGTGGGGTGGGACGTCATAGCCTGTAGCCGGCACCTGTCTCCATGGGTAGGGAGATCTTAGCAGCATTTGTCATTCAGGGACAGCCTCCATGCTTGCTAGGGAACTAACATGTAAGTTCTCATCCTTCACTTGCCAATTTATCTTCAATGGTGTGGTTCTATGAGTTTAGCACTTCCTAATCGGAATGGAAATGAATTGTCAATATTCTTCTGAGCGACCTTATCAGCACCTTCCCAGTGAAAGGCAGGGGCCTCTGCATTTCCCAGTGGTATCTGCTCCCATGGGGCCTGCTGTCTTCCTGTAGCTACTGGGTCTCAGCAAGCATCCCCTCCTGTGTGCTCCCCTGCGAGTATCTGCTCACACACACGACCTGCTGGCGTGGATGACAATTTCCTTCCACAGCACGCTAGGCATTGAGGAGACATTGATGAGAAACGTTCTTTCCAGACAATCTGCTCTCTGCTTGCAGCTGACAGAAGGCCAGAGGCCTGGATTCCCTGTAGGTGAAGCGAGGACACGCGTTTATTTTTCTGGAGAGAACATACTGTCTGAATCACACAGTGCTCAGGGACCACGCAGTGACCTGGAAGTGTCTCCACTCCCAACAAGTGAGTCACAGACACACACACCACCCTGTGCCCTGATGAATGGCTGATGAGAAAAGCTCACAGCTGCATTCTTAATGAGCATGGCCACCATTCCTGGAGCTCAAGTTCCAACCTCAGAGCCCTATAATCAGGGGCAGTGACATAGTGGAGTGAGCTTTCCTTCCCCACACCTTGCTGCCCATTTATTGAGGCACTTGATTCTGTACAATGCCCAGTGAATACACTCTTGCAGCCATGCTATGAGCTATGTGAGCCTGTGATTGCTGCCTGCCCTCCCTGTCCCTTTTTTTTTTTTGGTGCCAGTCTTGGGGTTTAAACTCAGGTCTGCTGTTTGAATTCAGTGGTGTCTTGGAGCTTTTGTGCTCTCACAGTTGAGCCACAGCTCTACTTCTGGCTTTTTTGGTGAATAATTGAAGATAAGAGTTGCACAGACTTTTCTGGCTAGGCTGACTTTGAATAGTGATCCTCAGATCTCAGCCTCCTGAATGGTTGAGATTATAGGCATGAGCAACCCAGATTGGCCTTGTTGTTGTTTTTTAACAGGTGTCAGATGCAATCTGAGTTCTCTCTCTCTCTCTCTCTCTCTCTCTCTCTCTCTCTCTCTCTCTCTCTCTCTCTCTCTCTCTCTCTCTCGCTCGCTCTCTCTCTCTCTCTCTCTCCTCTCTCTGTACATGCATGCGTGTATGTATGTGGCCATTGATGACTTTGCCCTTGGTCACAGATCTCCTTAGCAGAGCAGCTGGCCAACACTGTGGTGTGCTGAGGACTATTTGAAGTGTTTATAGGCACAGATTTACCCAGGGCTCAAGTCCTATGAAGCCAGTTGACCAGCATGCACTGGCCCTAGCTGAGCATAGATGGTGTGGGGCAGAAAGTCAGGCCCTCAAGAGAGTTCACTGTGATGCCTTTCCATATCTTGGTGCTTCCCTGAGCAATAGGTCTTCACCTACAGCATGTCTGGCAAAATCCTCCTACCAGCCATGTGGAGTGGGAGAACCAGGAAAATTCTAGTTGCTTTCTGAAAATATGAAAGGATCAAAGCAAGAGTCAGGAGCTCTTCAAGGTTTTGTAACCTGCTTCCCTATACATGTCAACTGCAAATTCTGCTAAGGAAAAAGAGACACTCTTAGGAGGGTCCAGTGAGGAAGCCAGGTTGTGTCTCCCTTCAACTGGGCAGGGAGGGTGAGGCTCATGATGCCTGTCTTCATGCATAGCCAGGCACTCAGTGGAAATCACCATCCACAGCACTCCCTGCTCTGGATGATAATGCAAGATGCAGCTCTGCAGGCCAAGTGCTGGACCCTAAGGCAAGAAGCAGGTGCCAGGAGGCACAGGCTACTGGTGTTCCATGGTGATCATCATACTCCCCCCAAAACAGGCACAAAGAAAGCCAAGAAATGAGGAATTTGTGTGGGGATGACAGGTAATGAATGAAATTAGCCTTTGAGCAGGAGGAGACGCTGATAACTTTTCAGCAGGGAAGACAAGAATAGACCTAGCCTTCACAGACTGTCCATTTCCTTGCAAATGACATATAATATTATTCTTCCTGATGGATGAAATATATATACCTATACATATGTATCACATTTTTGATCTATTCATCTGTATGTGTGTATATATTTTACATTTCTTGATCTACTCATTCTTTGTGCATCTGCACATATATTTGTGCTTATATCCCTGTATATATCTGCATGTCTGTATATGTATTATATATCTGTGTATATGTACTGTGTATATGTCTGTGTAAGTATGTGTGTATATATATGAATATCTGTGAGTATGCATATGTATATATATCTGAGTATATGTATCTGTGTATATATATGTGTATGTGTGTGTGTGTGTGTGTGTGTGTGTGTGTGTGTGTTTGTATTATATTTTCTTGACCTACCTCATCCATTGTGCATCTGGGCTGATTCTATAACTTGGCTATGATGACTAGTGCAGCAATGAACATGGTTGTGTAAGTGTCTTAGCACAGCAATGAACATGGGTGCTCAAATGTCTTTACTGTATCCTGAATTTTAATCTTTGGGAAAAATGCCCAAGAGTCAAAACACTGGTTCATAAAATAATTCTATTTTATTTTTATTAATCTCTATATTGCCTTTCAGATAGGAAGGGAGTATTTAATTTTTATTTTACTAGCCACATTTATTTTTATTATTTTTTAAAAAGAAAAATGGAAGCTTATTTTAATGCATGGGTAGGATTTCAATGACTTATCCCTCATAAAGCAAGCATTGAACTCTTGACAATTCTGGCAAGGGAATAGTGCCCTAAGAATTTTTTTAATTAGTTTTTTATTGTTATTATAAAGGTGATGTACAGAGGGGTTACCATTTCATAAGTCAAAATGAGTACATTTCTTTTTGAACAATGTCACCCCTTACTTTGCTCTCTCTTCGTTTTTCCCTCCCATTCCAACTCACAAGTTGTATAGTTCATTTTCAACATAGGACATTCTTCGTTTAAAGATTCTCATCCTTCATCAGGGAACATGGCAAGATTTGCATGCCTTTACCGCTAGATGGCAATGTTGGAATGTGAACTCCTTGCCGAGTGCAGTGGACAGGTACCAGCATTCAACAAAGGGCCTGGGTGGATGTGTCTGAAGTTCCCAGCCAGCAAGGGAGCATTCAGCCAATCGGAGAGCATGTTCCCAGATCCTAAACCACATAAAAAAGGACCAAAACTTCCGTTCATGGGTCTCTAAAGGCTAGATCTACTCTTACCTTTCCTTGCAGAGGAGTTACCAGTGTCTCCTCCTGCTCAAAGGCTGATCACATTACCTGTCATCCCCAAATGAATTCCATTTTTCTTGACTTTCTATGTACCCTGTTTGGGGGAGTGTGATAATCACCATCAGACACCTGTAGCCTGTGCCTCATGGCATCTGCTTCTTGCCCTAGGGCGCAGCACTTGGCCTGCAGAACTGTACTCCTGAATTTCTGCTCTGGGGAATGTTCTGGATCCATATGGCCAGATATTCAAGAGCCTGAGCTCTATGCTTGGTGTCCATAGTGAAATTCAGTGCTTGTGCTTTTGTTTTTGTCTTCTTTACGCTGTCTTCATTTATCTGGACTACACGAAATGGCCATAGATGGGTGGCTTATTGAGAGAAACCTGTGTTTCATAGCTCTGAAGGTTGGAAGTCTAGATCAGGCCACTTGCAGAAATGGTGATTTTCTAGTTCCCAGCACTGTGTCCTCTGTCTGTGCCCTCACAGGGTGGAAGGGGTGATGGATGACCCCACCTCACCCTGCGCCATTGGGTCTTTTTTGTACATGACACCCATCTCATTCATGAGGCTGGAGCCATCAGATCCCAAGCACCTCACAAAAGCCACATTCCCAAATCCCCTCACCTTGAATACTGAGATGAAGAAGTTCAGACAGTAGTGCTGACCATCTGTTATGTGAGTTCTCACCATGTTTTGTGCTCACTTCTGCCACTTCTCTTCCTAGGGCTGGGTTCTCCTAATATTAGAGGAGCTCAGAAGAGATCTGTCTGTCTGTCTGGGTCTTGTGGAAGCTAGTGGATGAACTTCCAGGAGCCTCCCAGGAGACTGTTCCAAGGGAGTGTTCTGTCTCATTTTTCCAGAACAGAAATTGTAGGTCACTGGGGAAATCCATTTACCTTCCTTTGCTTTGTTTGAAATCGGAAGAGATCAATGTTTCCTCATCTATCTATGGAGATTCCTTCACCCAGAAGTGAAGCAAGATTTCTAAGTACAGAGCATTCAGGAAGCAGGTTCCCATCACACTTCCTTTCATTCAATGAAGACATGGAAGCAGGATTTGGGGAATCAGTGCTGGGGTCCCTATTAATTTCCATCCTTTGGTTCTACCTCTCTTCTCAGGTGGAAGATACCCACATGATCATGCCCCAGGTCTCAGGCTTTCCTTTACATACTAATTTATTTTTGTTTCAGCCCTGGGGCTTGAACTCAGGGCCTGGGTCCTGTCCCCAATCTACTTTACTCAAGGGTAGTCTTCTGCAGCTTCTGGAGTCTTTTTGGTGTGGAAATCAGAGTTTTGTGGACTTTCCTGTCCAGGTTGGCTTTGAACTGTCATCCTCAGATCTCAGATCCTGAGTAGCTAGGATTATATTACAGATGTGAGCCACTGGTGCCTAGCCTAATTTTGTTTTTTAAAAATAGACCAAGCTGGGCACTGGTGGCTCATGCCTATAATCCTAGCTACTCAGGAGGCTGAGATCTGAGAGTTGCAGTTCAAAGCCAGCCCAGGCAGGAAACTGTGAGACTCTTATCTCCAATAAACCATTCACAAAACCAGAAGTGGGTGGTAGAGTGCTAGCCTTGAGCTGAAGAGCTCAGGGACAATGCCCAGACCCAGAGTTCAAGCCCCGCGACCGACTATATATATATATATATATATATATATATATATATATATATATATATAGACCTAATAGCCAGGTACTTGCAGCTCACTCCTATAATCTTAGTTACTCAGTAGGCTGAGATCTGGGGATTGTGACTTGAAGCCAGCCCAGGTAGAAAAGTTCATGAGACTCCTCTGATCTCCAATTAGCCAACAAAAATCCAGAAGTGGATGTGTGGCTCAAGTGATAAAGCATCAACCTTGAACATAAAAGCAAACCAAGAGTACAAAGTCCAGGGTTCAAGCCCCAGTGCCTGTACAAAAACAATCAAACCAATATAGACCTAATAAAACTAGATGTAATGTTTTTGCTCTGTAAAAACACAATTTGTGTGACTGGGTCAAAGAATGATTGCTCATTACAAGAGGGGGGTCTGATGGGTTGAGTTGGTGCATTGAGAAATGTGGGGGCGGGGCACAGCGAGGTGAGTGGCCATCAAGGAGTGGAAGGTTTTGGGATTGTGGTTTTGTGATCCAGCCTCACCCCATCCTTCTGTGTGAATCATCTTGGTTTGTTACCTGCACAATACAAGAACTTACAATGACTCTATTAGTGAAAGCAACCACAGCTTTTTTGTGCACTATACTTTAGCACTTTTTCTTTATTAACTTATTGTAAACCTAAGAGGCAGATGAGTGAGTTGGTAAGAAAGGTAGCATTTGAAGACAGGATACCTCTGTCTCCTAAGGAGATTCAAACATTTTCCAGAGTCATGAAAGTAGCTATGAGGTGGTGTGGAACTCTTTCAGTGGGAACAGAATAGAATGGGATTGCAGAAGAATGGGATTCTTGATGCTTAGGAAATCTGAGAAAAGACCACACTACCTAAGTGACTAGACTGTCAATCAACCAGTGTGACATATGTTAAAAACATGTATGATGAACAGCAAGCCATCAGTCACATAGAAGGCCAGGGCTCAGGTCATGGAGAACTTTCTAGAGGATGGAAGTGTAAATCATGTCTTCCTTATTTTGTTGTAGGTGAGAGAGAGAGAGAGAGAGAGAGAGAGAGAGAGAGAGAGAGAGAGAGAGAGAGAGAGAGAGAGAGAGAGAGAGAGAGAGAGAGAGAGAGAGAGAGGGAGAGAGGGAGAGAGAGAAGGAGAGGGAGAGGGAGAGGGAGAGAGAGAGAAAGATCTAAAAACAAGTTCAGAAAACTAATTTTGGATAGGAGGGAGAGATTCATATTTAGCCTAAGATCCCTGAAAAATTTTAATCTTTCATGAATCTACTAATATTGTCCTGCTTAATAGTCCTCCCATAGGGACCTGATATGAAAGAGAAGATGTTCCAAGCTTGGAGTATTTTTTTAAATAGGGCATATAAATCTCAGTGCTTTCATTTGCCATATGAAGGACATATCTCCCCTACTAATGGCCTTTGAGATTCATCTGCTTGACTTCAAAGTGTTACAAGCAATGTCCTGGTAAATGCTTCCACAGGTAATACTCGATTGTGCAGGATAAATCTCTAGAAGCTGATTTATTGCGTGAAAGGTGATATACATTTCGACAGTGCTTGGACAACTTGTTCTTTTAAAAGATATTAATATTTTCTGCTTTTGCCACACACATTATATATTTGACACACATTATATCCTGGGTGAATAGAAAATGTCTCATTTAAAAATTGTGATTTTTATTGAATAAAATGGAAGCTGCATTTTCAAGCTTATTTTTGATGCTCATTTCATTTTGTATAAATTTATGTGCATGGCTTTATGCCCTTTGCCTCTTCCCCATTGTACTATATGAAGTTGTTCTTTTCAGTTTACAGGTGACCTACACTCTGGAGATCTGAGATGCATTTAGGTTTTGTGGTTCCTGCTGCTTGTAAAATCAGAGTCATCTGTAACAAAAATAATACAAAACATGGAATTGTTTATTGCTAGGCCTTAGCCACAATCTTGGAGTGAAGTCTCTCACCTAGGTGGTCCTGAGCTTCATGGCTTCATGATGAGTCTGACTTTTTCAGAATTTACCTCTTCATTGTGTTGGCAGCCAATATTTTCATTGTGCAGACAATTTCATTTCTGTGTTTGCAAGTCTGACGGTGTCTTCTCTGGGACTCTGGCTGAGGTTCCTTTAGTGTTTTGAATGTTACCTGCCTGCTGTGTCCCACTAAGACGCTGTGGGATTCCTGTGGTTGGGCAAGATGGTGAGGGCAAGTCTACCCTCAATGCAAACTTCCAATGAACCAGTTAAAACTTTCCCTACCCCTCCCTCTCAAGAACAGGGCTGTCTGAGTTTGGGCATTTGGGACATTTCACACCATTCTCATAGAATGCCCAACTCTTGGTCAGTCTTTTTTCTATGTGTTTCTATATACATCTTTGAATTTTAGGTCTGTCTTTTATGAGCAATGCAAATGCATTTGTTTGAGTAAAGAGTGTAGCTTTTCTTTTCCCATATCTAGTAGAGAATTATACAAGTGTACTTCACTGTTATTATGAAACTGTAGGTGCCATAAACAGATTTTAGTTGGTTTTATACAGTTATCACAGAACACCTCAGTCTTGCAAGTGTCTTTGGGAAAGAAGGGAGTGTCTCACAGTTCTAGATACTGGAAGACCAAGATAAAGGTGGTCTCAGATTTGGGTCTGATGAAGGCTCACTGCCCAGTTCCAAGGAGATGCTTGAGCGCTATCTCCTCCTCTAGAGAAGAGGAGTGCTCCTCCTTGCCTGGCAGTCCAGCTAAGCCACGATAGTAAGCCCTTCTCAAGACAGGGTCAATCTATCCACGAGAAGCTTACCTGAACACCCCTCCTCATTCCTCATTGTAAGGCATTGCTGCATGAAGTCAAGTTTAAAGGTGAGTTTGGGAGGGAGAATGCACATTCAGACACAGCATTGGCAGCACATGCTCAAACTGTCGTCAGCTTAATCTTGCCTTCAGCTAGAAGACATGAGTGCTGTACTTCCTAACAGAAGAACTTAGTGTCCAGTGTGAGTTAAACCAATGGCATAGGACTTTTTTTTTTTAAATCGAAACTCCTCTTAAGGCACAGTTTGTATTTTATGAGAAAAGTGTTTTATGAGAAGTACATGTTGCCCACAAACCAGTAGGGCCTTCTGTTGCTGCACGTAGAGCTAAGAGCACCATCAGCAAGGATTCTCCATGCTAAGTACAGTAGGTGCTGACCCTGCTCCTTCATTTCCCCTCCCTGCTTGACCCTCTGCATTTTCTCCTCTTCTGTCTCGATATAATTTCTTTTCTGTTCATTTCCTTTCATTTCAACATTCTGGTTGCAAACCATTTTTTTTCTCTTTAGTATGGATTTATTTTTATTTTTAAAATTACCCTGAAGTAATTGTACAAAGGAGGGTTTAGTTTAGCATGCCAGTTTATAAATACAATGCATCTTGACTAATGTCACCGCTCCCATCCTTCCCTCCTATCTCTCCCTACCATAATCATCCCTCAATTTTCTTAATTCCATTTGCACAGGTGTACATTGAATATTGTGACTGTGTGCTCCCACCCTTTCTGTCTTTATTCCTCTCTCTCTCTTCCTATGACTCCCCTGCCCCCCCTTACCTCATGACCTCCCAGCTTCCTGGCATGCATTTTGCTAAAGTATGAATTAGTTGTTCAGGGGAGTTACACCACTGGAATCCTCCCTTGCATATACCATTAAAAAAAGTCTGGAGGCTGGAAATGTGGTTTAGTGGTAGAGTGCTTGCCTACCATGAATGAAGCCCTGGGTTTGATTCCTCAGTACCACATACACAGAAAAAGTGAGAAGTGGCACTGTGGCTCAAGTGGTACTAGCTTTGAACAAAAGCTCAGAGACAGTGCCTAGGCCTTGAGTTCAAGCCCCAGGACTGGTAAAAAAAACCCAAAACAAAAAAAAGAAGACATTGCCTTCCTTTACTGTCTTCAGGATCCCAGAGATCCAGCTCTGAGCCTGCAAGTAACTGATGCTGACTGATGTGAATTCTAGAACACAGTGCTCCTGATGTTGGCCTGTGTGTTATGCATCTGCTAGGGTCCCAGGTATTTCACTTATGTCTGAATTTTTGTAATGATCACTTGGGTAATAAAACCCATGGCAAGAAGAAAGGCTGCAACACAGTCAAATAAATGGGGAATGAGAACTACAAGATCAGTGCAAGCTATTAAAGCCAAACAGGGTAAACTTAAGAGCACCATTGGTTTTAAAACTTCAAGTATTAACATTACACAGAACTTTGGTGGTGGTGGTGGTGGTGGTGGTGATGGTGGTGGTGGTGTGTGTGTGTGTGTGTGTATATGTGTGTTATGCTGATAGTGGGGCTTAAACTCAGACCCTCATGCTCTTACTTGGATTTAATAATGGAGTTCTATCACCTGAGCAACACCACTTGAGCCACATCTCCAGTCCTGGCTAATTGGAGATCATTTGATTTATCTTCCCAGGCTAGCTTTGAACCAGGATACTCAGATCTCAGCTTCTTGAGTACGATGACAGGTATGAACCTACATGCTTTATATAGCACTTTTTTTTTTGCCAGTCTTGGAACTTGAACTCAGGGTATGGGTACTGTCCCTGTGCTTCTTTTGCTCAAGGATAGAACTCTACTACTTAAGCCATAGCACCACTTTCTGAGTGGTTTATAGGAGATAAGAGTCTCATGGACTTTCCTGTTCCAACTGGCTTTGAACCTTGATCCTCAGATCTCAGCCTCCAGAGTAGCTAGGATTACAGGTGTGAGCCACCAGTGCCTGGTGCATTTCTGTTTTTTATTCTTCCCACCTTTCTGGCCATTGCTCATTGCCTGACCAGTGGCTTTGACACCCTGACCCTGCTCATGATGGTGGGGATTATCTCTCTCTCAGTATCTCCCCTTTCCTCTTTTACCACATCCTTCAACCTCTGCCTAGATTATGGGTGGGTAGACAAGGGTTGGGGTGAAAAGTAGTTGTATGTTTCTGAAAATCCAAATGGGAATTCCAGGACCGGTATTGTTTGGATTAGGGAGAGCAATGGTAGAAGGAACCCCATCTCCTTTTGCTAGTAACAGTAACAGTGAGTGCATCGTTCCCATATCCCAAGAGTTCTACAGTTTCTCCTGAATAAAATCTATGCCACACTCGACATCCTAGCTACTCAGGAGGCTGAGATCTGAAGTTCACAGGTTTTTTTTTTTTTTTTTTTTTTGATTGTGGGGCTTGAACTTTGGGCCT
Organism: Dipodomys merriami; assembly: GCF_024711535.1. Classification (NCBI taxonomy): domain Eukaryota; kingdom Metazoa; phylum Chordata; class Mammalia; order Rodentia; family Heteromyidae; genus Dipodomys; species Dipodomys merriami. Next base: position 825,285 of record NW_027206601.1, read on the forward strand.
GGACGCTGTCCCAGTGCTCTTCAGCTCAAGGAGAGTGCTCTACTGCTTGAGCCATAGGCACCACTTCAAGTTTTCTAGTGGTTCATTGGAGATAAGAGTCTCACAGACTTTCCTGCCCGGGCTGGCTTTGAACCTCGATCCTCAGATCTCAGCCTCCTGAGTAGCTAGGATTACAGGCGTGAGTAAACTGGTGCTGGGCTTGAAGATCACAGTTTAAAGCCAGCCTGGGCATGAAAGTCAGTGAGACTTCATCTACAATTAACCACCCAAAAGCCAGACGTGGAGCTGTGGTTCAAGTGGAAGAGCACTAGCCTTGAGCACAAAAGCTTAGGGACAGCATTTTCCAGGCCCTGAGTTTAAGCCCCATTACTGGCATGTGCGCATGGTCACGTGTAGTGTACACACACACACACACACACACACACACACACACACACACACACACACACACACACACACACACACCCATGCCATAATCAGAAATAACAAATAATTAAATTAGGTAGGCTCAGGATCTAGCTTACTGACAATATAGATTGCAGTTTCTTTTACCAACTCCTTCACGGGGGAGGGCCCATGACATCCATGGAGACACAAGGGAATATTTGATCCCACTATGGAATAATGCATTTTGTTAGAGCTTGATTTTGTATATGAATGCTCTCCTTTTTAGGCATTTTACAACTAGATTCTTCAAGTTTGGGCTTCTAGAGTCCAGTAGGACCACAGCAAAGGTCATCAGTAAGATGACTTCAGACCAAGCCACAAAGGAGCCATCTAGTCCACTCTGGAAGAGCCCAAACTCTTCAGTCTCCCAATCCTCTGGAGTCTCAGGAGCTGTCCAGCGACAGCCTCAGACCAAACAGATTAGTGGTAACATAAGCAAGATGGCAGAATATGCCTCTGGAGTCAGGAAAGGTCAATCCTCCCCAGACAAATGTCTGACTCCTCCAGTGTTTATTTACTTTTACAACATTGGCGGCACTCAATGAGGGGCCCAGAAAGGCAGCAGCTGGATGGAGAGGCCTTTTCCTCTGCCTTCACATGGACATTACTTCTAATTCATTGTAATGGAAGCACATTTTTCTGACCATCCTCTCAGATAAACAAACAACCAACCATACAAACAAATAAACAAGCCTACAAGCAACAGTGGCAGCAACAACACTTGGATGCCAGAAAAACAAATCATATCTTCAAACAAAAGAAAACTTGTATTTCAAGTAAGACTAAATATATCCTAACATGTCTTATGTATAATAGCAATATTAACCATATTATACCACCACTTTTCCATAAATACAAGATTTAGATTTCAGAAAAGACCTCTTTTTTTCTGTGAGTGATTTTTCTTCTCTTATTTCATGCACTTTTCCTTGCTTATCTTCTACACACTGAGCCTGTGGTTTTAGAACTAGAGATTTGGTTACTCTCTCTTCAATTAGCTCTTGTCATAGTGCAAAGATGAGATGGGTATCCTTCCCACACAGAAAATCCTCCCAAGGACCCAGTGTTTGGGGGCTCCCAAATAGGCCTCGTGGAATGAGTTTTCATCAGCAAGCATTTGGCAAGTGTGGAAAGAGGATGGAGGAGGATTTAGAGGAAAGGAGCTGTACAAAGCCCAAGGACTGAGGCAGAAAGGACAGGGGCATGCAGGCAAGCCAGATGCCTGGAGTACTAAGGAGCACTGAGCACATATGGCGATGAATCCAATGCTGTGAAGCATGGTAATGAATACCATGCCAATGACAGGTACGGTGATAAGGGGAGATGCTCTAGGTGCAGAAATTGTAGAATTTGGAACAGTCTTCTAAATGCATGTTCATCTTTATCTGTTAGTGTGATTAAATAATATCCATCATCAAGATCACACAACTACTAAGAAGTAGGAGATTCACTCATGTCTTTTGCCTACAAATCAAAACTAAGGAAAATATTAAGGAGCTCTTGTTACTGGACCCATAATTAACTTTGTAATCTCACACTTTAACTATTCATGGCATTAGAAAAGGCACCCCTTCTTCAATGTATCTTATTGCTTTTGAGTAGAAGATGATTACAATATAAGATTTTTTAAAAAAGAAATAACTACTGGGAAATTTACATACCAACATGTCAATTATTTTAAGTACATAATTTCAGTGAATTTGCATTGATTTGAATGAATTTATAGAATTGAAGAACCATTAGCACAATCGGAACACAGTGTTTCAGGATACTTTGATTACTTGAAAAATGTCTCTATTTGCCTTTTCTCATATAAATGGAATCAGATAGTATGTGGTCCATACATCTGATGTCTAGTCAAATTTGTGCCCTAATATGTTAATAGTCAATTCCATTATATTTCATATGAAATGCATTTCAAACATTTTGTTTACCTATTTATGAATTTAATAAACATTACTTAAACTTGTTAACTATTAGACAATAGACTGGTACTCCTTTGATCATTTGCATACAAGTTATATGTGCACCCATATTTTTATTCTCTTGAGTATGGAGTAGAACTTCTATTTTATACTGTATGTTAAAATTTTAAATATTTAACACTTTAACATATATCTCTATATATCTATATATATCTATATATCTTTGACCCTTTAAGAAATTTCTATTTTTTTTTCAAAATGGTGGAATGCTGCATCATTTTTTATTCCCACCAGCCACATTTGAGGATTCTAGTTTGTTTACATTTTAATCAACCCTTGTTACTATTTTTCTGTTTGATTATAGCAATTCTTCCTTGTTGGCTTGCAGTGATATGTCATTGTGATTTTGGTATGTGTTTCCCAAATTCCAATGATGTTGAAGATAATATTTTATTAACATATGTGTGTACACCACCAAACACCAGACTGTCTCTATTACCTAACTATTTAACATGCCTTAATATTATGGAGAAATATTCCTTACTTTATTATTATTTCCTGGAATGGCTTTCAATATAGATTCTGGGTGATTTTAAGAATAAATTTGTTAATGTTTTTAAAGATGTTGTCACTAGAATTTTGATAGAAATTGAGCAAACTGTAATTAATTTGGAAAGAATTTTCATCTTTTCCAGTCCATGAACATGGTATATACTGCTCTTCATTATCTTTTCCTTCATTTATTTCACCAGAATTTTGTAGTTTTTCAGTACACAAGACTTACACATCTGTTTCATTGTCATTTCCCCCTGGAAATTGAACTATTATTTGATTTTCCTGTATTAATCAATTTGTACATCTTGGTTATGATGCACTCTGGCATGGGCATCCTAACAGGGAGGAGAAGCTGTGGGATGCCTTGGCTAAGGATTGGAAGATGTATTCTTTGACCCTGACTTTGCCTCTTTCTGCTTCTGTACCCAGCCTCAGGTCCATTGTTCCTACTTTTCTTATTAGAGTCAGAAAAACTCAAGTCATATTCCCCATGCAAGTTGTTATTGTTATTCTGTCCTTTGGAGATTTCTAGTTTGGAATAGACATGCCCATGTTATGATGAATCACTTTGCAAATGAAGCAAAGCCCATAAAATTTAGATAAAGGAATAAAGAACAACAAAATCACCTACAGCTTGACCTGTGTAAGAAATGACTAGAAACTGGAGAGAGGCCATCAGAAAGAATGACATTGCCACATTTGTTAGGAAATGGAAAGACTTGGAAAAAATTATATTAAGTGAAGTAAGCCAGGCCCAAAGAAACATAGGTCCCATGGTTTCCCTTATTTGCAATAACTAGTACATGTCTGAGACAAGTAGAAACAGTCAGAAAGTTGATGTTAGATGAATTGAACCCCAAGATAAGGACTCAAATGTTTTTTCTTTCTTGTGATTGTTTCTACCATATTTATAAGATGATTTCTTTGTTGCTTTGTATGTCCCTCCCTCACGGTATAATCCCTGTTTTCACTGTATTTGATGTTGGTATAATTTGTGGAGGGGAAGGGAAAAAAGCAATTGTTTCAATAGGGATACAGGTGGGTCCATTGCAACAATGAGAGGTACGAGATGTTATGTCAAAAAACGAACTTTACAACTTTGGCAGGGGAGGAGCGGGTAGGAGGAGGAAGGGGAGGAAGGGGAGATGGGAAGGGATGGGAAGGGGAAACAAAGAAGGAGGCAATGATGCTTGATAAGAAATGTACTCATTACCTTGCCCATGTAATTGTAACCCCTCTGTATGGTATTTTCACAATAATAATAATAAAAAGAAATCATGGGTAGTAGAAATCTGAACAACAGAGTAGACCATGAGAAATTCAGTTCTGGAGGCTGCAACTACAGAATAGAAAGGATCTAGTATGAAGCCTCTCTCTCTCTCTCTCTCTCTCTCTCTCTCTCTCTCTCTCTCTCTCTCTCTCTCTCTCTCTCTCATTCTCTTTTTCTCTTACTCCCACCCCATCTTTTCAGCAGTCTTGTCCACTTAAAATGATTTAGATAAGTGGGCCATAGCACTTGTATAACAGAGAAGTAGACGAAATCAAGCAAACAAGAAAACAAAAATATTCGTGTGTGTGTGTTGTGTTGTGTGTGTGTGTGTGTGTCTGTGTGCACATGCTCACTTGTGTGTTGGGCCTAGGGTTTGTCCTTGAGTTTTTCTGCTTTATTTTATTTTGCTCAAGGATAGTGCTAGAGCACAGTTCTATTTTCTGCTTTTTGGTAATAAGAGTCTCATGGACTTTCCTACCTGGGCTGGCTTTGAACTATGATCCTCAGATCTCAGCCTCCTGAGCTACCTGTGCCCAGAAAGAGCAATCTTTTATGAGATTTGCCTTGGCTCTACTTCTTATGTGAAGGTCAGTGCAACCCAAGAGCATAGTCTATATATGAACTGGGTGGTGGGATCCAGAAGACAAACAGGTAATTGCTCCATTTCCATACCCATGATAGGGTGACAGCACGCATACTTTGAAGGCATAGGTTAGAAATAAAACAGGACAGTATCTGACATACAATACATAATCCAACACAACCAGGACTCATTAAAATCGTGTGGTTTAGCTGGGTGCCAGTGGCTCACACCTGTAATCCTAGCTACTTAGGAGGCTGAGATCTGAGGATCGTGGTTCAAAGCCAGCCTGGGCAGGAAAGTCCGTGAGACTTTTATCTCCAATAAACCATTCAGAAAACTGGAAGTGGCACTGTGGTTCAAATGGTAGAGCACTCATCTTGATCTGAAGAGCTGAGGGAGAGTGCCCAGGTCCAGAGTTCAGGCCGTATGGCCAACCAAAAAAAAAATCAGGTGGTTTAATTCCCAGGGATGTGATTTATTTATTGAACCTCTCACAGATCACAGGGTAATGCTGGGTAGGTAGCAGACAATGAGAAGTTCTCAGAGCATGAACTGAATAAGTTAATGTGGGCAATTCCTGCCAGATAATTAATCTTTAATATCCTTGTTGAATGAATAAATTCTACCATTCTAAGTGGCCAATTAAACTGACTAAAATAAACATCCATTTAAATTCTCCAAATTTGTTTAAGGGAATCAGCCAAAACCCTCTGAAAATATGGATGTGAGAGACAGAAAAGGCAAAGATGAAGGAGGATTATGTCAAATTACCTTCAGAATAATGTTCTCATCATGACTTTCAGTGAGTTCCATTTTTCATGACCTACTCTGCTCTGAAAACAGCTTCCAAGGAAAAGGCTCATTCAAAACATTACAGTTAATGTGAAGCTAGAATTTAATAGTACTTAGGGAGACCTTTGTATGAATCGTATATAATTATCTTGTTGTCCAGGGTTCCTATGATACAGCCACTTGTAAACGAACTTGGGAACTGAACAAAGATGCAGAACCCCACGATAAGGGAAGTTGCCTAACACAAACCAGGCTTTTGACATTTGTTATGTAGAGGGTCTTTTAATGGTCAAAATATTTGCTTTTCTTTCTGATGCCTTCCAAGAGAGTTTATCTTAACGCAGAGGCTAGCTGGAACTTTTCAGTGGAACTGAGATTAGTCATACAGAGTTGCTGTGGTCTTCTCTTTTGCTGAAGTAGCATTGGTAGTTGTGAGAGGGTTGAGCATGGAGCTTGGGAAGGCAGGGTGGGCTTCTGGCGGCCCTGGGCTCAGTCCTCATGCCTGGGTCCATGAGCAGTAGGAGGCCTCTGTTGTGCAGGTGTGCAGAAGTATGAGGTCTAGTGGAAGGGATGCCGAGAGAAAGATGTCAGTAACTTCCTGTGGTGTGCAAGCTCTACACAAATGCTCACTCCATAGTTCCCTAATGCACAGCTCCATTTCTGACTTAAAAAAATAAGTGGAGGTAGCCGGGCACCAGTGGCTCATGCCTGTAATCCTAGCTACTCAGGAGGCTGAGATCTGAGGACTGCGGTTCAAAGCCAGCCCAGGCAGGAAAGTCCATGAGACCCTTTTGTCCAATAAACCATCAGAAAACCAGAAGTGGCGCTGTGGCTCAAGCGGTAGAGAGCTGTCCTTGAGCTGAAGAGCACAGGGACAGCACCCAGGCCCAGAGTTGAAGCCCCACGACCGACAGAAAAAAAAAAAAAGTGGAGGTAAGAGTGCCACAGACTTTCCTTCCCCGGGCTGGCTGTGAACCGTGAGCCTCAAATCCCAGCCTCCTGAATAACTAGGATTACAGTGTGAGCCACTGGCAACCAGCCAGATTCAGTGTTTAACGACAACAACAACAACAAAAGACCCATGAAATTCATGATTTAAGGATTACACTGTGGAAGAATTAACTGAAAAGTTCATATTTGAAAAGAAACTTGAATGGCACTTCTTTTTAAATCTTCCTTCTTTATGATGTTAGTTGGTGCTCTTCTCACATCATTGCATTGATATTTCCATTAAATTAATATTTCTATTAATTAATATGTCTATTAAAATACACAAATTCAGATTCCTTTAAAAAAATTGAAATGGAATATAAACTCTCCCAAAGTCACACTTTTCTCTTTTATATCCAGTGAGCCATCCCATCTGGCTTTTTCTTCCCAGCAGGAGAAAGCAAACCAAAGGTGTGCTAGCTCTTCAGAGCTGTCATGGTTGCTACCCCTGGTGACTGTCCTGGCTAGGAAGCATGTAACAAAGGGTCCTGCAGAGCCTGGAGACCTGGTGTCAAATACCACCAGGCTGTAGAGGCTGCTGCTTCAGATCCCCAGTGTTCATCCTAGTGAGTAACACACTGCCCTGATTGGTGAACCCCACTTTTCTGCTGCTAGTCTGCTGCCTGTGGGGGCCCCCACTGGGGAAGCAGGTTAACTCAAGGCAGAAGGGTATCAGAGTCTCAGGAGTCCCAGAACTGAGAAGAAAAACCTTAGGTTTGGATCTGCCAATGAATGGTCACAAAGCCCCTTTGACTAGGTCTTCAGCTAAGCTTTTGCAGCTTGTGATTTCTGAAATCAAATGTGCAGTTTAAACTCGGGAAGGAAGACTTCTGCTCCATTAAAACCAAACACTTCCTGTGTGTACGTGTAGTTACATGCGGGAACCCCAGGACCAAGTGTGGAGAACTGCTAAGATACTGTGCTAAGGGCCATGGTGCCTTCTATAAAGCCTGCCTTATTTTGGGCTCCAGTATTCAGGCACCAGAGAGCAGTTACTGAGAACAGATGGCTTCACAGGACCACAACTGGAAGAGATTTTAAACTTAAGTAAATAAATGGGATGAATGAATGAATGAATTCCAGGAAAGCTCACACCCGTGGATGTTAAGTCTTGAACATTAATCTGCCAAACACAGCCAGCCTAATCCTAACCATGGACTTCTCTCGATGGGAAGTCCTGTCTATAGGGCCCATGAAGGAAGGAGAACTCCTTCTACTGTAGTCCAGGTGAGTTCCCAACAGCTCTGGGCTTCTGCAGTTATGCTGAGATGCTGCTAGCCCACACCAGGCTCTCATGCCATTGGGAAAAAATTTATAGTTGCTGCAATAATCAAAGTCAAGCAGATGGGTTACTGAGTTTGGTATGAGGTTGCTGCTCATACACGGTAGTTGGTGACATAATGCATGCTGTATATTTCTGACAGGGAGAGAATGTGCTAGAAGAATTAATTCAAAATGTGGTTGCTTACTTCATCTGAAGTTTTGAGTAGGAGCCTGTGGCTCTAGGAAAAGCCATAGGGCCCGAGCTTTCCCATGTGTTGTAAGCCATAAAGTCTGTTGCAGGAAGGATTTCCTTTCTATACCAATGCTTTCCATACACAGCCACAGTCACCAACTGGTCACAGGGTTGTGGAGAACATGAATAAGCAAACTCTGAAGTCTTTCTTTCAGGAAATCTGTCTTCTAGGAGTTTCTACCCTGCTACTGTGAATCTCTCAATAATATCCCTAGAACTTACTAAGTTCAGAGGCCTGTATTTCCTGTCATCTTTTTACAGATCTATTGTTCTGTGTCTAAAACATACAGAAGCACTGTGCTCTGGCCATTTCTGCAGACTTTACTGTCTTGTGAAGCTCCCCATATACATGTAAAATTACTAAGTTAAAATTTTTCCTGTGTATTAATTTGCTTCCCAGATCCACATAATGAGCCAACATAAGAACTAGAAGGAAGAATAGAATCTCTTTCTCCTATACTGTCTGGTTGTGGGCAGCCTCTGCTAGTTCTGCTCTTGCTACTGCTGTTGACTTTTGTCCTAGCTGCAGAGATTGTGTTGTCTCCACCCTGCTCAGACACAAGAGTCCTGGCCTGATAGGTGCCATACCATCCCAGCCACACCATCAGGAACAAAGGACCTTGTGTTCCATTTTCTCCCCTCTGATCATTCTTTTATTACAATCCACCAATGTAGAAAATGCCTGTAGAAAATGCTGGGAAGGTGGCTCAGTGGTAGAGCGCTTGCCTTGCACGCCTGAGGCCCTGGGTTTGATTCCTCAGCACCACATAAGCAAAAAGAAAAAAACCAGAAGTGGCGCTGTGGCTCAAGTGGTAGAGCGCTAGCCTTGAGCTGAAGAGCTGAGGGACAGCGCCCAGGCCCAGAGTTTAGGCCCCAAGACCGGACCTCCCCCCCCCCCCCAAAAAAAAGAAAAAGAAAATGCCTGTAGATTTCTTAAAACCAAGGATAGAATGATTAGATATTGTTTGGTGCAAGCCACTGCAATCTCATGACTTTGAAGTATGCTTGTGTCCGTGCATTGGGTGCACTGTACACAACTGTGTGTTTTCTGGGCTCTGTCTCTTCCTGGGGACTTGGAATTACCTTCCTGCTCTTGCTTCCTTACCTTGAAGGATTTCGACACTGCTAGTTATGGTGACTCCACTAATTCCAAGCTCTCTCAATCTGGTTTTATCTGGGATGACTCTTAGGTTTCCTACTAACTAGCCATGGCTGTCTCAGCTCTCTTTTACTTCCCATCTTTCTATTCTCTGTTTGTCCCACGAGACCATTGGATGAGTTACACAAAATGATCTCTGGTTTGGGGGAAGTTGTTGGAGTTAGAGCCATATCACACTCACCCGTCTCCATTCAATATCCTTATTTGGTAGATCTTCTGTCTTTGATCTAGATTTTTTTCTGTCCCACATTTTTTGCCTATTGGGCTTCATTGCGTTCCTCCTCTGAGCTAGCTTACCAGTGCTCTCAGCATTATCCTGAGAAAGGTCTTTGACTGGCGAGATTGGAGGATTTATGGATGGGTGGGTTAGGGTAGGCATGAGAGCCTTGTCCAAACTTGGCAAGGACTTCTTGGTTTCATCCATAGATGCAGGAGGGAGCCTCATTCCTTTTGCTTCCCTTGCTGGCCCAATGTCCCAGGCTCCAGAATGTCCCACTGGGTTGCTTTTCTGTTCCTTGGCTCCTCAGAAGCCCTGCTTCCTTACAGTGGCCTTGGCCACTCCAAGCTCTTCCTATTTGCTCTCCTGCCAGGATTCATCTGCTTTTGTGGGTATAGTTTGTGGGTTTTAATCTCTGATTCTTATCTGTCTCCTTCCCCCATGTGTTTTAGTTCTCATTTTTGGATTTTATCTACTGTTGATCTAAATGACAATAAAAGAGAGAATCTCCAGAGCGCGATCATAACTCCGGAGGATATTAAATAAAACAAATACTTAGCGTAGCATCTCAGAGGAAGTACAGGAGTTATAGTAAACTATGGGTTATTTAGGGAGGCTGGGAGAGAAGGGGAATATTTGAAAAGCCAAAGGGCAAGATTGAAGCAAGCCACTTGCAGACAGGGTTCATTGGTCTTGACATTGTGGAAGGCACTGGTGGTGGCTGGCTGGTGTGAGCTGAGAATTCCCTCAAGGGCAGCCTGTCTGAGTTGTTGCAGTCTTGCTGAATGTCAAAGATAAACTTTGCTGCAGAAATCTGTGCATACACAAATACGTGCATATGTGTGGAATGGGAAGCAATCTCTTTGGTGCTTGAGAAAGTACTTATTTTAGATGGGCAGTCATGAGTGCAAGGCCATTTTATCTAGAATGACAAGAATGAGTTAATCTTGGTATCAACTTTCATCTTATCCACTCAAGTATACATATCAACCAAGCTTTCTTTTCCATAACATTAGTGGTATTTAAAGCCATATTTTACTGCCAAAAATGTCTTGAAAGATGTTGAATCATCATGTGGTATTGGAATTCTCTGCCTCTTCCTGCCTCTCTTTCTCTCTCTTAGTATTAATGAAAATAATCATTTCTCCAAGTTAAAAGCAACTGTGTTTGTGTTTTTCAAATGCCATTCCTACCTTCTCCTCTAGTTTTTTGACATATGAATTCTGTTTATTTGCTCTTTATTCGGCAGTTTAGTTACTATTTTGTGAGAATAGTTGTATGGTTTTCCTTTTCTGATCTATAATGATTATATTTTTATATCAGCGTTTGCTTGGTAAAACTCAGGTGGTATTCTTTCATCTTTTAATATATTCCAAGAGGATTTTTATGTTTTAAAAATATGGATGAATTCAGTGTCTTTAATTTTTTGTGGCTATGAACTATTTGAAGACTAGAAAATTCTTCTAGAAATTTCCATCTCTGTTTTGGTTATTCTTTCTCAAAGTTTTTTGCAGGTCACTTGGTTGCAGATCACAAAGTGTCTAACAAGAACCAAGAAATACAGACCTTATTCTGAAGTGCTCATAGGGTACTTAACCATGTTAGTAGCCTGCCTGCTATGGAGGTGTCTCCCTGGAGAAGTTAACTGTCTCATCCCAGTTTACATGGAGTGGCTGAGGAACACTGACACTTGAACTCGACTCTCAATCATAAATCTTGTGCTCTAGTTTCTGCTTCCCATAGCCAAGTCCGGTGACTACTGTTTGTATTAATTATTATTTCCAAGCTGTTAAAGGAAATAGCTCAGAGAACAGTACATTCTTAAATGGTGGGGAGATTTCCTTCCAAGACAGCCCTCGGCTGTGCAGAAAGTTTCCCTGACGTTGCTGCACTGAGCAGAGTTCCCAGTGGTCCATGTGAATAGCCTGGTCCGATTTCATTTGGTTATTCTACATCCTCTCTAGGGTTTGTTGTGTCTGAGACTTCAAAGTCAGGTGGCCCATTTCCCAGATATGTGGTTGGCAATTGCATTCCCAACATACCCACACAGCCTCAAAGCCAGAAGTTCTGTTGGCGTCTTTTTCTAGATTTTTGTCTCATTGTTTTTTTCACTATATTCAAGTTTTTAATTGCCATGGAAGTTCAACGACTTTTTCTTTTTCTTTCTGGTAACTAGGACTTCAGTGGAGAACAAGGTCGCTGTTTTCTTAGTCCATCATTGCCAATAGTGGGTGCTGGCTGAGAGGAAGGTGGGGGTAATTTCAGATTGAAACACTATGCAATGCCTGTTCATGTTGCTCAGTATAGATCTGCCAGGGGTCACCTCACCCACAAGTGCTACCTTCCTACCTGGCTACTTAGGAAGTCTAACTAGACAGGGCTCTTGGTCTTGAGGATTCTAAAGTCTTTTACAGCTTTGCCAAGCATTATGCCCAATGAATTCTAAAATACATGGCCTTACTTAAAACCAAGATGACTGCTCTTGATTACATGAATAACAGAGAGAGCACAGAATCTGGGATCTGATGATGTGGTGTCTCAGTACCTTCAGGCAACTATCACAAAGTAGGTCAGTCTGAGTGGCTCTGACTAGTACCACTTTATGTCTCATGGCTCTTGAAGTGGGAAAACCACCACTGGCCTGGCAGCCAGGTTGGGTTCTGTTGAGGATCCTCGTCTGGTTACAGAGTTCCCCCTTCCTGCTGTGTGTTCATGTGGGAGAAAGAAGCCGAGGGAACTTGGGGATCTCTTTAATAAGGCCCCTCTTTCATAAAGGATTCATTTTTCTGACCTAATCCCCTTCCAAAAGATTCACTTGATGTTGTCACCTGGGGGAAGAGTCCAGTACAGGAGTTAGGGCTACATAAGCATACAGCCCATTGTATCCGAGAGTCATCACCTACTTAGCTGTGTGACCTTGAAAGGGGAAATATAGTCCTTGAGCAGCAACCTCTTCACTATTGAACTATGCATGGTTCTGAGCCCTGCACTGGGTGTCCCTTGGTGGATGAGAAGAATCTGCAGGAAGAATCAGCTATAACATGAACACTTTCCTGTGCAGAAGGAGGATTAGAACAGTGTTCTAGGTGTGCCAGCAACTCAGACTCTACTCTCTGCCTAATTGTTTCTGTGGCATTAACACACATGCATGGCCAACACATTGCTCTGGGCAAGAGCCACTTTTGGGTGGTCTTCTACAAAAGCCCCCAGCACACACATGCCATGCTCACACCTCATTTTCCATCTCCGTGGCAGGGCAGACAGGTAAATGATGGACACTTAGGGACACTTAGGATGTGTGCCAATGTCTTCAGATTTTTTTAAAAAATCATATTTACTCACCAAACCAAACATCTCCAAGTGCAACCTTTAGAGATGTTTTACAAAGCATAATATTTTTCTTTCTTTCTTAGGAAGTTCCTGTAATTCTTAAGCATTTCAAGAACTTTATGGTTGCTTCTTGTTATTTTATTACTTGTGTCCGGAATAAAGTTTATACACGGAACATAAAGTCAATTGTACACTTGAGTTTATTGCTGTGTGAACAGAGGTTCTAGCACTGATACAGGGCTTTGGGGTTTATTTATACAGAGAGACCCACACACTGGGGGAAGCGGGACTGCCCAAGGGCCTCTTTCTTCCATCTGACTCATTCATAAGAGATTTAACTATTTCCAATTATGTCTAAAATCAAGAATTGTGTCAAATGATGTTACAGTCTAGGGAAAACAAATTGGGGTCTATACTTTTTAAAGTTTCTGATAGAGCAGTCTTTTTTTTTTAAATTAATGCCAATTTCTTTATTTGTTTTATCTAAGTTAAAAGTTTACCAAGTCAAAATAGTCTTGCTTCCAGCTGAACATCCTAATATTTAAATCATATTATTAATTGGTGTATTAATGGGTTAGTGGTCCCTCTGTGTTCTAGGGTGGCAGCCTGCTCTAGGAAGAGTTAGAGTTGTGTGTAGCCAGAGGCACAGGGGGGAGATGGCCTCAGAGCAGGTGTCCGTGGGCAGTAGTAATGCAGTCCCTCCATCCACCAGCTTAATTCAAGAGATAGCAATGAAACAGTGAACTGAAGGATGGAATCAACTGGGTTCTCTGTCTCCTCACTCAACAGTACACAAGTACTTAAGGGGCCGAGGCCAGGGGTCAGTTGAAACCTCCTCCTGGCTCCTGCCTAGATTATTTCTGATACCCCAGCAGAGAGGCAAAAGCATCTCCACTCATTTGATGCAGGGAGTCCCCTCCATGAGCAACCCTCACTCACTGCATGATGTGGACACACTCCCATCCTCTGAGTTCCTTCACTCGCGCAATGGTCCTCCTGGGACGCCTTTTTACACTGAGCAGCTAGGAATGGCAAATTCCACAAAGGTGTCTCCTCAGAGCCCCCAGAGGCTCAGGCAGGGATCCTCCACACTTGGGTGTGGACTTGCCATAGCACTCTCAGAAGACTGTGCCTCCAGATCTGACAAAAGAAGTTTAAGCTTGAAATTATGCCTAATTGTATTTTTTTGCTTTGTAGAAATTTGTTACATTTCTTTGTTAAAATATCACTTCATTAAAATATTACTTTCAAATAACATATAATAATCATATGATACTAATCAAAATAATTAGCCAGGCATAGGTGGCTCACACTTGTAATCCTAGCTTCTCAGGAAGCTGAGCTCTGAGGATTGTGGTTCAAATCCAGCCTGGCAGAAAAGTTCCCATGAGACTCTTATCTCCAATTAACCACTCAAAAACTGGAAGTGGAGCTGTGGCTCAAAGTGGTAGAGTGCTAGCCTTGAGCAAAAGAGCTCAGGGATAGCACCCAGACCATGAGTTCAAGCCCCATGATTGACAAAAAAAATTATCAAGCTCCTATTGTGCTCACTACTGAGTGCTAAGACCTGAGGGTGTCTAGTGATGGAGATACATTTCTAATCGGCTTCTTCACCCCCATCTGGAGTGCAAATCTTACTCCCAGGCAGAAAGTTCTAGAAAGGAGAAAGTGGAGGTGTGGCTGAAGTGGCAGAATGCCAGCCTTGAGTGAAAAAGCCAAGTGGAATGCAAGGTTTGGAGCTCAAGTCCCAGTACACACACACACACACACACACACACACACACACACACACACACACACACACAACACACACACACACACACAGACACACACACACACACACACACAACACACACACACACACACACACACACACACACACACAGAGAAATGAAATTTCTAGAAAGGGATAGCACCCAGAGAGTAAAGAGGGGGAAAAACAGATGACAAAGGGAGAAAGTACAGGTCCTGAAAATCCACCCCTTATACCTCACTTGTGAGGCACATGCCTTGTGAGTTATCTAATGGCTTCAAGTTTTGAACTCAAATGTCCTCAAGGGGTTGAATTCCTGCATGGGAATTTATCAGGGCTGAATGTCACCACTGCTCCTCAATATATTGAAACTTATGTTTACCTTTGAGGTTGGTGGATGGCAGTATGATAGAACTGATTTGTCAAAAACACTAATATAGCATATCTAAAATGCTGGTGAATATATCTGCATATTTTAAAATCTTGGCTGAAGAAGTGGGAAGGTTAAGAGGCTAAAAATGCCAGAGAAGTGAGAAGTGAGCTGTCCTAGAAATTTGGTTATAGGTGGGAGCTCTTGATTCTGGGTGCCCATGCTGAACATTCTGGATCAATATGGCCTGTATAGAAGATATGAAAGGGAAACCGAGGCCTGACCAGAATGGGAAGAGCTGTGGATGATCTGGACCAGGAGCTGTGAAGCGCACCAGTGGCAAGAATCAAATTAAAGTAGAATCTAGAGAGGCATGTGTACTTGCTTTTGACTTTATTATTATTATTATTATTATTATTACCATTAGAATTGTCTTTAAGAAGATGTATAAAAGAGTTTCAATTCAACATGTCAATTTGTGAGTACAATGAATCTCGATTTTCAAGTTAGGTGAAAATAAAGAGTTGATGACAAATTCCAATCAGCAGTCCACACTAAAGTGTGTTTAGGTCTGGAATCCACCAACTAAAATTCAATTTAAAGTTATCCCATGTGAGTAGTCCCCTTAGTTAAAACCATATTCTCTTAGAAGAAAAACACATTAGCATCATAGACATTTGTCACACAAGATTCTAAAGAATATGCTTCTATGGTAAAAAGAAAAAATAACCCGAAAAACCAATTACACATAGAAGAAGAAATGAACAAGTCAACCAAAGCCTCAACTCACAAAACCAGACCAATAGAAATGCCTGATTCTGCAGTTTTTTAATGCATAATGTTAATATGCTTATTTGGTTAAAATTAAGAATAGATATTCATAAATGATAATTACCTAGGCTTTCCTTTGAAGTCTTGGTGGAAGACTCCATGACACTAACTTACATTTTGCATGCAAAACCAATACCATGTGGAAGAGACCACATTATGCCACCAGCTTGAGCAGTAGCCAGGTCCTCTGGGACAAATTCTGGGGATGCAATTTCTTAGGCAGCCCTGTGTAATGTGAAGTCCATCTCACGCAGCAGCTTTCTAATGCATTTACACTTTGATCCCTTCCTGCCTCTCATGGCTAGTGTTGCCCTGGTTATTGAGATTCCCAAAGCATCTTTCCTACCACCCCAGTGCAAAGCGTTTGGCTTCTTTTAGAAGAGAACCTGACTAGTAAGCATGAAGCATAGAATTCAAGTCCCAATACTGCTGAAAAAAGCACCAAACAAATCAAAATACTGTAAATAAAGACAAAAATCACACAATAATGAAGGAGCTATCTATCAAGAAGACATAGTAATCTAAATATATATGCACTGAACAATAGAACTCCAAAATGCATAGATCAGTGGGGTGCTGGTGGCTCACTCCTGTAATCCTAGAAACTTAAGAGGCTGAGATCTGAGGATCGCCTTTGGAAGCGAGACCAGGGCAGGAAAGTCTGAGATTCACCTACATTACATTTACCCACCAAAAAAGCCAGCAGTAGAGCTGTGGCTCAAGTAGTAGAGTGCTAGCCTTGAGCACAAAAACACAAACAACAAAAACCCCCACAAAAACATTTGGGCCCTGCATTCAAATCCTGGAACCAGCACACAAGATCAGTGTACACATTACTCATAATTCATTAAAAAATCATAGAGATCATCTTTAAACAATAAAATTGTAATACATTCAAGAAAAAAAGCATAGGAAACATTCTTTGTGATTCCTGGCTAGGTAGAATTCATAAACTTGATCAAGTGGCATGGTGCATAAAATATAAAATGTATACATTGATTCCAACCAAACCTCAAAACTGTGCTCTTTGGAAGCTCATGGTGATAGGATGAGGATACAAGTTGTAGACTTGGAGAAGATTTTTGCAAATTACATGCTTTCTGTTTTATTTTTATTTTTTTTGTTGGTACTAGGGCTTGAACTGAGGGATTTGAATTCTCACTTGGCTCTTTTCACTCAAGACCAGTGCTGAAGCCTTGAGCCACACTTCTGTTGCTGGCTTCTTGCTGGTTGATTGGAGTTAAGAGTTGGATTTGCTTGCCTGGGCTGGCTTTGAACTTTGATCCTCAGATTTTAGCCTCCGGAGCAACTAGGATTACAGTTACGAGCCACCAGCATCTAGAATTGTAATGAGCTCTCAAAACTCAACAGTAAAACAAAAATCAACACCAGACAATGCCATCAGAAAACAGGTAAAAGACATTAAGAAATACTTTTATCAAAAAGGATATACAAGCCGGGCGCTGGTGGCTCACGCCTGTAATCCTAGCTACTCAGGAGGCTGAGATCTGAGGATCGCGGTTCAAAGCCAGCCCGGGCAGGAGAGACGACCGTGAAACTCCTATCTCCAATAAACCACCAGAAAACCAGAAGTGGTGCTGTAGCTCAAGTGGTAGAGTGCTCGCCTTGAGCCGAAGAGCTGAGGGACAGCGCCCAGGCCCAGAGTTCAAGCCCCACGGCCGACCAAAAAAAAAAAAAAAAAAAAAAGGATATACAAATAGCAAATGAAATGTCATTAATTATTCAGCATCATTAATTACTAACAATTTGCAGATTAAGACCAGGACAAGAGCTCATTATACTGTTATTAGAGTGATTAAAAAATAGTAGAATGTTGTGAGGAAGGAGAGCCTTCATGGGACATTTCGAAGTCTCAAGATGAAGTCGGAAGATCGGTACATAAGCTGTATAAGGGATCCATGTTTCCTCAAAAGACATTTCTCTGCAAAAATGAATAAGGAGAGGCGCAAGGGAACTCAGCTGGCCTCTGTGCCTACAGTGCTCCAGATACTTTGCTATATTCTCGCTTTTTGTTTGTTTACTGTTTTTGTGCTACCTCTGTGAGGCTGGCATACACATTGCTCAGTAGAGGACAGTAAGGTGGATGCTCAGAGAGGGTCACAGCCACGATTCAAGCCTGAGATGTTTTTCTTTGTTTTTAAATTATCTTTAAGTACAAAAGAGTTGCCATTTACCAAAGCAGTTTATGAAGACGAGCTACCTTGACCAATGTCACCCCTTCCAGCATTTTCACCCATCCACCCCCTCCCACGCTTGCCCTCACTCTTCTTGGATTCCTGACTATATTCTCCCCTTCTTCTCTTCATTTGTCCACCCCTTTCCCCTTGACCCCACCTACCTCTTTCAAGTACCCACTTCCTGGTGTTTATTTTGTTGTTGGCTTTGTCTTTCTAAGGAATTACATTACTCAAGTTCTCCCTTGAATCTACCATCAGTACCTGACCAATCTATGCATTTTGAAGCTCTGTTGTGGAGTGCATATATATTTAGATTACTACATCTTCTTGGTAGAAGATTTTGATGTCGTTTGTGTACAGTTTGCATTGTGCATCACTGTAGCTAATAAAGCAGGTCCTGCGATGCAGCCTGCTCTAATTTCACCAGGTTTTCGGGGAGAAACCTCTGCCCTACTTAGGAGCCTAAAAGTACAAATGAGATTAAAAGTCAGACATGAGTCCAGAACTTGGCAAGAGCAAGTCTCAAAGTTGAGGAATGCAGCCATGGGCAGGACAAAGAATGCATTAGGTGTTAAGACACAAGAGAGATCAGGGACAGTGTCTAGGCAGCAGACAAGAGGCTGAGCTGATGAGTACAAATGCACGGGTGCTGTGGCTTAGGCTCCCCTGCACCATTGAGAGTGTCTGTTGGGCACTTAGGAGTTTTGAAACTCTAAGAGTCCAGACTCTGCTTGCATCGTTTTTCTTCCTGTGGCTGCATTGAGTGACCTTGTCATCTCATGGACCTCTGAGTAGTGACTCTTCTGGCTTCCCATAGCCAAACATCTGCTTAGGGGCTATTACTACAGCCATGTCTTTGATTCCAAAGACAACTTCTTTCTAGCTCTCCCATCCTTCATCTTTTGTGTGCTGCAATGTGCAAAAGAAATTGAAAGAAGCTCTTACAGGGTTATGTACATGAGAACTGTGCCCTTGAACAGCTGGTCTGGTGAAGCTGGGCAAAGCCAGGTATTGCCGAAATCAAGAATGTAGAAGGTTGTTCCATGAATAAATTCAGCCATCCACTTGCCAGGCTAAGTGAGATGGCTGGTGAATCTGACATGTTTGTAAGGAAGAACTCTCTGTAGCAGAAAGCTGTTTGTGTAGCATAGCAAGACAAGGTGGGCACCCTAGCTTTGCGTTCTCTGCATCTCTTGAACAAAAAAGAGAAGGTTACTATTATTTTTTTTGCCTCTGATGGCTTAGAGCTGAGTCTTGCCACAGTGACACCTCCGTGATTTCGCAAGACTGGTGTTTTATGAGCTTCTAATTAACATTTTCAATGTGAATTTCTGGGGTTCATCCCAGAATGTCAAATAAATCATTTGTCTAACCTTCCGTGTTAAAGTTCCCTTGTGAGAGGAGTGCAAGCATCTTAGTAAGTTTTTGGCAATGAGCTATCTGTTCATTCTTTGCCCAGCCACGACTCTGCAGCTGTTTCTGGAGGTACATGGGCTGAGAAGGCAAAGGCACTGCAGCAGCCTTCCTGGGTCTTCGAGGAGATTCTGCAAACCTTACAGTTTGCGTCTGAAGATGATCAGCCCCTTCAAGTCCTTGGTTAATGGTTGCTTGGTTGTTCCCTCTTGGGTTTGCGTCCCCAAGAACAAGTTCCTGCCATGGGCTTGAAGCAAAGCAGGAAGCTGGGCAAAGCTCCTCTGGCCTGGTGTCAGGACTCAAGCTTGGAACTGCTGTCTCATAACCCAGCCTTTTTTATATTTTGGTGGTTTTGGGTTTGAACTCAAGAACTTGTGCTTGCTAATCAGGTACTTTACCATTTCATCCATGCCTCAACCATTTTTGTTTACTTTAGTTATCTTTTAGGTAGGGTCCTATATCCTATATCCTATATCTCAAATCTACCTACCTATGACCTCATAGAGCTGGGATCATAGGTACCAGCTACCATATTGACTGAGACGAGATCTTGTTAAGTTTTTGCCTGGGTAGGCCTCCTCATTTTCTCTATCTTAGATAACTGGGATTACAAGCATGAGCCACTTTGCACCCATCTTGATCTAGCCTTGTGTGGGTGGGGCAGGGTGGGGGGCTAGCTTTCAAACTGTCATCCTCAGATCTCAGCCTCCTGAGTAAATTAAATTATAGTGTGAGCCACCGGCTCAAGCTGGTTTTGTATCTCTCATTTCTCTGTGAAACTGATTGCCATCTTCATTTTGAGAATGGGGCAGTAGGCCTTGGCAGGTTAAATAAGCTCATGTGGCAAGTGAGAGGGGGAGTATGGGAATTAAACTTCTTCACTGGAGTTAGAGCTGTTCTTTGGGAGCTGGAGATCCCAGTTCCCTATTTCTCTGACACAGACCCTCATGAGGAAGTGTGCAACTGGGCCGTGTCTCCTGCGACACACGGATGCACAGAAGCCCCAGAGAACAAAATCTGGGTGACTGCAGCCATTTTACAATATGATTCTCCACTTGAACACTTGATTTGGGTTATTTCTGTAAGGAATGGGAGGGAAAGAGACGGAGACAATAAAGTTTATGTGATGTGCTTTTCTCTCCTACCCTTCCAAATGAATTTCTCAGAGCTAGGGCAGGCTGTGAGACAGGCTGCCAGGAGCTGGCAGGGAATCTTGTTGTGTTTATGTTCTCATATGTTCTTCAATGACCCCAGGGTGGATTCTGGGAAGCGAAGCCTGGAGAGTCTGCTCAAGAGAGCTCTGGCCTCTGTGTCAAGGGGCTAAGGCTCCGGACTTTGGTCCTGTCACTAATGATACAAGAGGCATTTGCAGCCTTGCTGTTGCTTATTTTCCCAGGAAAATGGGAACTTGGTGCTGAAGCATGCTTTATCCTATCTCATATATATACATATATATGTTGTTTTATATATAGTTATATATAAAACAAAACATATATATATATACATGTATATATATGTATATATGTATATATTTAATATATGTGTATACTTAATATATATATATATTCTTTCTTGTAGCTCATAAAAATAATGAAAATATACCTGTCACTGGCTCCTGTCCAATAATGCTAATAATTTCATCTTACAGGGTAATTTTACCAGTGATATTCCCCCCTCTCATCTCCACAATAGTACCACAAAACTGGAAGTATTTCTATTTGTAGGTACAAGTTCACTGTACAGAAACGTGGCTCAGGAGGAGGCCCATAATTGTGCCTGATGTCCTAGATAAGCCATCCTGTCCTTGGTCTTTTGCAGGGGAAGAGGGCTGCAAGGGGGGATTGCATTGAAGTCCAATCACAAGACTTACTAATGTCATCAGTTCTTGGCTCAACTGTAAGTAGCGTTAATGGTCTTGGTTTTTCTGTTAGAAAAGGACATTTGCAGGCCGTGAGCCGGCTCATATGGCCTTCCCCTCTGTAAATGAGTGACATTTCAGCTGGTCATTTGCATCTCCGGGGGGGGTTCCTTTTCTTAACACTTCTAAGTGTTAGTTAAATTACATTTTTATTTGGTTCTTCCAAAAAACAGAAAGAATGAGTCAAAGTGAACAGAATGCCAACTATAGAATAAACCACGTATGTCTGTATATCTGCCCTTATATATGAATACATGTTTGTATATATGCAAATATGCAGATATATGTCTACACTTAAGTGCACACAAGAGAATATCATATATAAACTTATGTTTTTATTATATATACTGTAAATATATAAAATTATATATAATATAAAGTTTTCTGTGTGTGCATATGAACATATACACATGAATATTGATCATCTCTCTCTATAGGCATGTAGACATATATTCTTTCTCTACTATTTTTTTCTTTTTTCATTATCTCAAGTCCTCTTCTAAGGAGCTGCCAGTGGCACCCTGATTTCCACTGGACAGTAGGATTTTCTGACTATGGAATAGTATTAATTCAATTTCTTGGGCTGTTCTACTTTGATTTTCTAGAGGTTGGATTCTTGTGTCTTCCTGCCCTTACCTCTCCTTTTACACTGTTTGCATCTGTTTACACTGCTTGGTGTGCCTCATGGCTTTTGTGCTCATGACTGCCTGCCTGGTCATCTATGTGCTTATTCTGTCCACAAGGATTCAGAGGCTATACATCCACCACAGGGCTTTCTTTGGGGACCCAACATACAGGTAACAAAGATGCAGCGTGCTTTGGGTCCAAGGGCACCAACAGTAGGAAACAAGGTTCTGGTAGGAAGCAGACTTTGATTATTCGGGGGAAACTCGAAGAGATTCCTTTATTGTTTACAAATACCTTACCTTCTAGTTACTCCTCATATCACAGTATCATGGTGGTCAGTGGATGGTGAGTAACCTCTGTGTAGTGGACTGCAGTGACCCTTCCCCACCAGCTCCAATCTCTAGGATTCTGTGGGAAATCCCAGTACTTACTGCATTGCAAGAGATCATCTCCTTGTTTCCCTATTCTAAGCATCTTTTAAAATTTAGGGAGGAATACAAAAGTAATACCTCTGTGCTTCTGATCATCTAAAATAATATCCAGCTATGTGAACTCCAGGTAATAGAAACAAGAGTTGTTTTTTCTTTTCTTTTTGTCTTGTTTGTTAGTTTATCTGTCTTTGGGAGGGTTAAGGAGGGGCACAGAAATGGGGAGACAAAAGGTGAACAAATGCAGCAGTGGGACTCACTGAGCATTATGTTGAAAATGAACTATACAATTTGGGGGAGGGAATGGGGGAAAAACTGGGAGGGAGGGAAGGAAGGAATAATGTTGTCTAAAAAGAATAGTATTTATTACCTGACATAAATGGTAACCTCTCTGTATATCACCATTATAATAATAAAATAAATAAAATACTAAAAATTGTTCTATTTTTAATTAATGTACATTAGCTTTACCAACAATTTTTGGTCAATTAAATTAGAGCTTGAAATCTGTGCCTTATGCTCTTGCTTGGCTTTTTCTGGTGCTCTACTACTTGAGCTACACCTCTATTTGGCTTTTTGTTGGTTAATTGGAGACAAGTCTTGAAGATTTGTCTGCCTAGGCTGGTTTATGACCAAGATTCTTAGACCTTAGTCTCCTGAATAGCAAGGATTACAGACATGAGCCACTAGTGTCCAGCTTACAATAGGGTTTTATTGTAACATGTCCATAATGCATATAATGTACTTTGATCAAATTCATTCCTTTGTTACTCTTCCTTTGCTTTTCTCTTCAGCCTTAGGGATGTTTGCTGAGCATGTGTGCTGCCTGTAGGTAGCTTGAGCAAGGTCATACAGCAGCTAGAGTTCCTAGGGACGGAAGCACTCATAACAACCACCTCAGTTGTCCTTGTGTGGCCTCTTTTATGTGGCATACTTAATTTGTCATCTCAAGGGTCAGAGGAAGGATACTAGTATTTCTTTCTGTTATGACTAAAAGAGCACAGGTTTTTGTGGAAGATGATAACAAAGGAATGGTTTTGCCTGTAGTCATTTGTCTCAAGTCTATCCTAAACCTCTCTGTTTTAATGCTCTTAGAGACCCTGTGGAATAACTCCGAATCCAGTAACTGCATGGCTTTGGCACCTGATCCTTTGAACTTAGCACCCCTGGATCCCCTGGTGCTTTGCTCACTGGAGCACACAAGGGACTTTAGGATCATGGCAGGCCAGAGAGGGCAGGGTCTGATTTTCCAGGAAGGGGTGTTGTTCTTTGTGAGGTGGGTCTCCCTGTGGCTAGGAGGTCCTTCAGCCTCCACTATGGAGTGTGTCTGGTGAGCCTAGGGA
Source organism: Dipodomys merriami (assembly GCF_024711535.1). Classification (NCBI taxonomy): domain Eukaryota; kingdom Metazoa; phylum Chordata; class Mammalia; order Rodentia; family Heteromyidae; genus Dipodomys; species Dipodomys merriami. The sequence goes on from NW_027206601.1 coordinate 848,950, forward strand.
AAGTGGAGGTGGACAGGGCTTCCCTGGCTTCCTGTGACTGCCCTTTGATTGAAGCTGTGTGTGTACACAGCCAAACCCACGGACCACGAGCCAGTGCCTGTGTTCTGATGACCCCCATACTCCTGCTTTCAAATGGCATGTCCCAGTCCTCTTGTCCTCCTGCCCTGGGCATATGTTTGCCAAGTTCCCAGGGCCTTCCCCCCTGCTCTACCCTAACTGGTCTTGAGCACTCTGTGTAACTTCTGGTCTAGGACCAGTGTTCTTTCCAGCTTCTGCCACTTGGGTCCCATTATCCCCTTGGCTAGCACTTCAGGATGGCACCCCATATTCTCAGACTCTGTGCCTTTTATTTTATTTTTAAATTTTTATTATGAAAATACCATACAGAGGAGTTACAATTACATGGGCAAGATAATGAGTACATTTCTTATCAAGCATTGTTGCTTCCTCCTTTGTTTACCCTTCCTTCCTATCCCTTCCCATATTCCACCCACCCCATATCCTCTCCCTTCCCTCCTCCTCCCCCCCCCCCGGCCAAAGTTGTAAAGTTCATTTTCGACATAACAACTTGTACATCTTGTACATTTCATTGTTGCAATGGGTCCACCTGTATCCCTATTTAAATGATTTTTTCCCTTCCCCTCCACAGATTATACCAACATCAAATACAGTGAAAGCATGGGTTATATCGTGGGGGAGGAACATACAAACAACAAAGAAATCATTTTATAAATATGTTAGAAACAATAGCATGAAAGTAAAAAACATTTGAATACTTATCTTGAGGTTCATTTCACCTAACATCATCTTATCTGGCTATTTATGCTTGTCTCAGACATATACTAGTTATTACAAATAAGGGAAACCATGGGGCCTATGTTTCTGTGCTTTTTAAAGGATGAATTCACACCCAGCCTTGGGGAGCAATGTATATGGTGTGTGTGTGTGTGTGTGTGTGTGTGTGTGTGTGTGTGTGTGTGTGTGTGTGTGTTAGCCCTTGACTTCCCATTCTCAACCCTTGGCTTCCCATTCTCAAAGCTACTTCTGGATCTCAGTTTGCCAGTTGGCTCTTGCTTTTTTGGGGCTCTTCTACATGTGACTTCCTATTACTTCCTTACTCTTTGATAAACACCATTTTGGGGACTATCCCTGACCCAGCAAAGCTGAAGTTAGCTTGATTCTGACAAGAAGATGCCATGCTGAGTGTCTGTCCTTCTTCAATAGGCTGAAACATACCTACAGTTCTTTCTTGAAGAATAGCAATGATTAGCATAAAATAGTCTGAAAATAAACCTTTAAAGGCTTCACTCTGGTGTATTTCAGACCCTATCAAATATATTAGTTATATATGTATATATATATATATATATATGTATATATACACACACACACACACACACACACACTCACACACACATACATTCTCATTTGAAAATTGTATTTGCAGCTGGGAGAATACAGGAAAATAAAGTATAAACGCACAAATGGGAGTATCAATCAAACCATGTTAGAAACAATGAAATCCATAAAACGGTGTTTATTATGATATATCTAGAATTCCTCAAAATGTCCATACTCTTTGATCCAGCAATTTGTGTTCCGGAAATACGTTGTAAAGAGGAAAAGGGTTTAAAAAAAACCTTTGAGCAAAAGATAATCTTCCTGCAATCTTTATACAAATGTTGACTGGGAAACAACCTCAGTCTAATTATAGGAAAAGTGCTCGTAAGATTGGGACTTACCAATCTATGAAATAGTGTTCCATTTATTGTGTTTATTATTGTTGCATTGAAGAAAATGGCAACCATGGAAAACATTACAGGATATGAAATAATGTTTATGCTGTAATTTTAGGCTTATGAAAGCAGATTTGTAAAAGTGGTATTTAGATCCTAGGCCCAAAGTCCAGGAATCCCACTTCTAATCTGCCCACTCAATCCTATACACCAAATATAGAGATATGGAAAAGGGCAGAGAAAGGAGATTTATGACATGGCAGTCATGGGGAGACAGACTTTAGTACATCTTCTGCTGTATTCTGAGGTACAGATATTGCCCTGGGTTAAATAGGGAGAATTGAGGAACAGAGTGAGAAGGTAGGTGCAATATTAACAATTTTTGTCTCACATGTGGTGTACTTGACCATTATTTCCATCTTTGTCTTGGAAGGAGTTCCAGAGAAGTTGCTAGCATTTTTGCTTGAGGTAGAGCACTTTGGCCTTTTGCCACAGATACGAAAATGATGTTGCCTGTTTGAAGGCCAGTTTGACTTTTGTCACAAGATGTTTAGCAAGGAATCCAGTCTTTCCTGGAACTCAAGGTGACTACAAAGTGACCACAGGAGGGAATGTCCCAAATCAGCAAGGTATCAAAGTATGAGCCTCCTCCAATATCAAGTAGAAGCTATTTGAATGGGAGACAAGTACACACCTGCTGATGTCCATCTTTCAGTTAATCCACAGGCTCAACGAAAGTATCTTTTATATTGCTTCTTATAGCTTCACCATAGTATATTTGATATACCTATATCTTTAAACAAGATATACCTATATCTTTAAAAGTCATTTATACTTGTGTTTGTGTGAACATACATATATCACATTGACAACAAGAATATGTGTGTTCCTTTAGTTACATACAGCAAGTGATTTATAGACTAATAAATACTCATTTATATGTATATTCCCATGTGCACACGTGCATGCACACGCACACACACACACACACACACACACAAATGTTTGCCCCTTTGTATTGATCTGTGTATGTGTCTGTATGACTGGAATTTTAAAAAATCACCAAAAAGTTCACAGGGTTTGTGTTTATTGAAATGTCGATGTGGAATTAATTTTTTTCTTTTATGGTTTTTTTGTTTCCAAAATTTGCTATGAACTCATATTACATCTTTAAAAAATGAAAACAAAACATTTTTTCAAAAGTACTTTACCCATCATTTCACATTTATGACCCTGAAGACTTTCTTAAAAGTTGGCCTACAATTTAAATAAAAATAGCCATAGTCAAGACAATGGGCATTTTTCCCCCTCTGGCAGTCATACAATGAAAATGTGTTTGACACACAGCCCAGAACATTCCAAGTGAACCAAGAGCAGGAAACACACTCAAACTGAGATCATTATAAGTTACTAGATGACAATTTGTTCTGAGTTCTGAAAGCCAACCCAGCAAGTATGATTTGGCCTCAATGTTGGACTATTTCTTGCTGTTGTTTGAACACGGCCTCAGGGCCTGCAGTTTGTGTTTCTGGTCCTTACAGGGGGAGAAAAGGTGGGGGCAGAGCAGCTGCAGGTTCCCAGGGGATCTCTAGGCTTGCCAATCTTCAGTCTACCCCAGGTGCTTGCTGGGTACTTTAGTATGAACTAGGTCTTAGGATCATAACAACTCTTACAATACAAAAGGGTGTTGCTATCTTCTTTTGTGTAAAGAAAACTGAAGTAGAGAGATAAGAGACATATAGATGGTTGTTGTGACAAATGAAATAACACAGGCTCAGTGACTACTGCCATCTATGCTTAGCACAGGGCAGGTGTTGAATGTCAGCTAGTGTAATTCACAGGAGTAGCACGCCAGATATTTCCCATCGGAGAGATCATTTCCATCCCTGTGAGAGGCAGGGTCAGCCTCATCTCCAAACCAGATTCCCACAGACAAAAATGCTTCCTTAGGGAGTAGGAACTGTTTGCTTTTTAAGGTAACAGAGAAAATTTACTTGAAAGCGAAAAGAAAGAAATGGAAGGAAAGTAGCAGGGGTCTCCATCTGGAGGGGTCCCCAAATAGGAGTCCATGGGGTCCTCTTGAAGGGTTATCAAAGTATAAGGCTCCTCCAATATCAAGTGGAAGCTATCTGAATGCGAGACAAGTACACACCTGCTGGTGACAATCCTTCAGGACAAAGGACCAGAGAATCTCTACTGGGGAAAGAACATTCACACAAGGAAGAAGAAGTCACCAGAAGAAAGGTAGAATTTTTCAATGAGAAGAAACAGCCAAGGGGCTGGGAATGTGGCTCAGTGGCAGAGCACTTGCCTTGCATGCATGAGGCCCTGGGTTCGATTCCTCAGCACCACATAAGCAAAAAGAAAAAAGCCGGAAGTGGCGCTGTGGCTCAGGTGGTAGAGCGCTAGCCTTGAGCTGAAGAGCTGAGGGACAGTGCCCAGGCCCAGAGTTCAGGTCCCAAGACCGGACCCCCCCCCCCAAAAAAAAGAAACAGCCAACCGACCCCTCCTAAATGTTATGGGATTCTGGTTCCTGGGTTAGAACTGGCCTTCCAGAAATTTTTTTGCCTATGAAGATGTCTTTAGGGACCATTGGATGGCTTTTCCTTAGTTTTTTTTTTTTTTTTTTTCTGCATTTCTTTCAGGCTTTCTGTTCTCAGCGCAGAGCTACATCTTGGTTGCTCTGCTCAGTGTAGGAAAGAATTTAGGAGATTCAGTCCAGTGGAGAAAAATTGTTTGTGTTTTTTTCTCCAATGTTTTCCCAGGGGAGCGATACTGTAAGTCAGAATGAAAAGGTGATGTCAACTGTCTATCTTCCCCAACTCTCAACTTAGACTTTGTGGAAAAATGGTCCAGGGATTCAGGGAACCTGTGGGTGGCTCAAAGTAAGTCCTATTGATTTTCTATGTACATCAACAACACGTAACTCTCCATGCTAGCTCCTTCTTTATGGCAGACCTGTCTTGCCTTGCTATGGAAGCTTGGATTTCAACTCTCCATCTCTTCCTTGGCCAGACACCCTGTAGACCACCAATGTACCAACATATGCAATTGTATATCTTGCTATTAGTTGGGTAGAAGGCTGAATTTATAAGGGAATCAGAAGAAATGTATGAGAATATGTTGTAAAGGGGCTAAGAGAAAATATAACAGAATTACCAAGGACCATGGGACACGTTCGTTCTTCCCATTAAACACGTTACAAGAAACATACCACAGAGTCTTTTTTAAAATGTATGTGAGTGTGTGCATGAGATGCATTTCCCTGAGATGAGAAGATTCTATAAAAGGTTAAAAGCATGACTAAATAAACAGGCAAGGGAAGGCTGGTTAGTCCTCTCCTGCGCATACAGCAAAAGAACTAGGTCCTCTATCAGTCCACAGAAGAGACAGGGCCAGAGAAAGCAAGCAGGCATACCATGCTTGTCTTTCTTCTTCTTATTTTGTTTATTTTTTCTGAGATTGGGATTCACACTTGGTACCTGATGCTTTCCGCTCCCTGACAGGTGCCTTACTGCCCAAGCCATGCCTCCAACCCTGATATGTATTGTTTTGTAAGTGTAGCATTATCTAAAATTTCATGATTCCCCTAGCAAGGCACAGGAAACTCACTCATTTTAATACATGGGAAACAAGGCAGAGTTTAACTTATGGCTATAGAGCCTGTTAGTGTCATGCTTTATACAAGTATACTTGTCCCAGAACTCCAGTCTTTGATGTTCACATATGAAGCAGTTTTTTTTTATACCAGAGAGCATAGTGTTAAGTGTTTACACATATTAAACCTCACTACAGATCTTTGAGGTGTATTATTTAATATTCTGAATTTCTAGATGATAAATGGGAGCTATTTTAAAGCAGGATATAGAATCTTTTCTAAAGAAGAGGCAGAGCTCTATCCCCAAACCAAAACTGCCCACTCAGAATGAGGGTCATAAATACATATCTGTGCTTGGTCCAGATCCATTTACTTCTTCACTTCAGGGCCTGACAGGGACTTGTGACGTAGCAAGAGAGATGGGAACGGGACCCAAATGTATGCCTGGTCTGCAGAACAATTCATGGCCAGGTGCTAGCAAGCACCAGGTAGTCAGACATTCTTTCAGACATTCAGAATTCATTCATGTGTTTTTGTTGTTTCTTGGGTGCAGTGGAAGAGGAAGGTGACCCAGGCAGAGAAGCCCACACAGGATGAAGCATGCTTGATGCTGAGAAACCACAAGCACAGTCTGTGAGCCTCTCCAAGGAGGCGTGGCCTCATCTCATGCAGGAGTAAAGTTGAGAGAGGCAGGAGGGAGCAGAGAGAGGGTCTATTTGTCTTGGCTTTGGAATTGGCTTGAAGTAGTTGTTTGCCAGGAAAACTTTCCTAGAGTGTATAGATGTGTTTCCTAGAGTATGAAAAGATATGGAGATGCCACTTGAAACCGCCAGAATTAGAGGTGTTAAAAATATAAACATGGCTGGGAATTGGGCTCAATGGTAGGGTGCTTGTTTAGCATGCATGAGGCCCTAGGTTCGATTCTTTGGTATCACATAAACAAAAAAATTAATGCGCTTAATTAAAATGTATATGTAGAAACAGATGGAGGATTGTGCAATACAGAGGAAAATAGGATGGCTACTGCCAGCGTTAGCCTTTTGCAAACTGAGTTTTGGGGACAGAGTCCATGATGGGGACTGTATTCCAGCAGGACTTCTCTTATCCAGAGAATGGATGCCTTGCCATGTTTTGCCTATAGAATGGAATAGAAAACACACTTTTAAAATTGTGACTTTTAAGGAACTGTACAAAGGGGTTACAATTTCTCAAGTCAGATTATGAGTACAATGCTTCTTGGCCATTTTTTTTTTTACCTCTTCCTTATTTCCCCTTCCCATCCCTAACCACAAGTTACATAGTTCATTTTTAAAAACATTATGTGTATTGAATACAATGACTGCACACTTTTACAGGCTGAATTTCAAGGTTCCAAATTGTAGAATATTGCTGGACATGTGAGAGTGCAGATAACAAGATAGAATCATTTTCTTGCATAAAGCCAATAAAAGGCAGTGAAGTTTGGGCAGTTCATTTCATGCTCTTGGTGTATAGTTACCCAGTTCAGAAGTTTGACTGACTCGTGGGGAGCTCTGAATATTAGAAAGATATGCTTTTGAATAGATCATGCTCACTTGGTTCTCTGAGGAAAAAGAAGAGGAATGGAGTTTTCCATTCTGGATACCTCACAAAGTAGCCAAATGAACTTGGATATTAGATGAATTTTAAAGAAAAACAGTTATGAGACTCTGGTCATTTTCCTCAATTCCTCTGGGTCTCGCCTTTCTTATTTGCTTATCTTGCAAAAGTAATAATCCATTGATTAAATGATTGTGAATTAATGAATTGATACAAGTAAAAATTTGGTTCAATTATTTATTCTTCTTATTTTGGATGTTTTTAGCATTTAGTAAGTGTACAGTTCTATACCTGTATATATATATTTTTTGTGCCAGTGCTGGGGCTTGAACTCAGGACTTCATTCTCTCTTGGCTTTTTCCACTTAAGGCTAGCACTCTACTACTTGTAGCATCCCTTCACTTATGGCCTTTTGCTGGTTAATTGGAGATAAGAGTCTTATCAACTGCTCAGGCTGGCTTTTTACTATGATCCTCAGATATCAGCCTTTTGAGTAGCTGAGACTACAAGTGTGAGCCACTAACTCCCAGCTATAAAATGTAATTTGGTCTTCTTTATCCATCTACCATTTAACTTCAGGCCCTCCCACAGAGTAAATCAATGTTTTGGGTCTGGAAGATGGTACAAATGTGCAAGTCTAAGTATTATCTTGTAGAAGATACAATATTTGCTAGAGATATTCAGAGAATACTTCAAAACTGTTGTTGGAGTATATGCAGCAACTTCAGATAAGGAGAGCAGAGCCTGGGTTGGACATACGTTGGTGCCAGGTGTGCACATTGACTGATGGCTCCTCTCCTTGTTCCACCAGGAACCAGCTCAGCCATAGCACAGGAAGCAGGAGGGATGGCGCCATCCTTGTCTTAGTGAATAGACTTGCAGGATGGGGTGGCAGAGGAGTGAGAGAACTCCAGGGGAAGACCAGAGCCAAAGATTCCATGTTGTCCAGCAGAGCTCCCCCAGCATTGGATTTGGTCAGTAGCTGTGCCCTGGGACATTATCTGAGAAGCTAAATCTATCACTTTCCTGACTATGAAGGTTCTCTGGTAACACTCTCCCCCACCTCTGTCTGTCTGTCTGTCTGTCTGTCTGTCTGTCTGTCTCTCTCTGTGGTATACCAGTGCTAGGGCTAGAACTCAGGGCCTGGGTGCTGTCTCTGAGCTTTTGTGCACTCTGTCACTTGAACCACAGCTCTATGAGTGGCTTTTATGGTGGTTAATTGGAGATAAGAGTCTTGCAGACTTTCCTGCTCAGGCAGGTTTTGAAGTATGATCCTTAGATCTCAGCCTCTTGAGTAGCTAGGATTACAGGTGTACACTCCTGACATACAGCTCTGATAGCTTTTTAAAGTTGTGCATACTGTACAGTCCCTCACATAAACAGGTACTCAGAATTGTGAGCTGCCAAAGAAGTTCTTTCTCTCCATTGGGTGTTTGCTTTCTGCGTGGATTTTTTTTTTCCATGAGGAGATTGGTTCTTACAGTGATTTATCTTAGCACCTTTTCCCAATGTAATGTCCCTTTTATTAGCCTTCCAGATAATGATTCCAATTAATACAATCTAGAAAATGGCTAGAAATAAAATCTAGAAACCGCTGCCTATAGGATTAATATCTTATTCTCTGCTTAATTAAATTGTTATGTAGACTTCAAAGCTGAGGAACTCCTGGTCATACTGGGGCTTAAATTCAGGGTCTCCTGCTCTCACTTGGCTTTTTTCTCAAGGTTGGCACTCTACTGCTTGAGCTACATATCTGCTTACAGCTTTTTCCTGGTTAAATGGCGCTAAGAGTCTCATAGACTTTTTGGCTCAGGATGGCTTCAAACTAGTCCTCAGCTCTCAGTCTCCTGAGTAGCTAGGATTACAGGCATTACCATCAATCCCTGGTTGGAATGACTCTTAACATTCCTTACACTGAGAAAAGTTCATTTAACTTTGACCAACAGATGCTTTCAATGTTATTAATGGAATCTTTCTTGACCCAATAGTGCCTTGTTTCCAAGAAAGGCCTTCCTTTCAATTTTGTTTTCAAAGAATCTTAGACATTATTATTATTATTATTATTATTATTATTATTATTATTATTATTACTACTATTACTAGTGCCAGCAGTGGGGCTAGAACTCAGGGCCAGAGCCTGGGCACTGTCCCTGAGCATTTTTGCTCAAGCCTAGGGCTCAAACACTTTAGCCACAGCTAAAGTGGCTTTTCAGTGGTTAATTGGAGATAAGAGTCTCACAGGACTTTCTTGCCTGGGCTGGCTTCAAACTGTGATCCTCAGATCTCAGCCTCCTGTGTAGCTAGGATTACATGTGTGAGCCACTAGTGTCCTGCTCAAAATCCTTCTAAAATGAATATTTAGTAGGCAAATGAGCAGTCTCAAAATTTTTGAGCTGAGGGGGGCGGTAATATGTAGGACATACTTGGGAATTTTTAATAATTCCACCTTTTAAAAATGGAAGGAAAGAATTTTCTAATTTGCCATCTGTGGAAAAACCCATAAACATCGTGATATTTCAAAACTATTGCATGGCATGATTATTATCAAACTTCTCTTCTAAAAAGTTTCCATCCTAGTTGAATATGCCAAATTTCTTTTTGGAATAAATAAAGGATTTCAATAACTTATGTCAAAGAGATTTTGGGGAAATCTTCTTTTGTATGAAAAGAGCTTATTATTTCAGAGTTTACTTTGCTTATTTTTCCTGCATTATAAAATTAGAGTCCAGTAGAATTCATACAAATATTTGCTATTAGAAAAATATGTCAGTGGTCTATCTACGTATCTATCTATCTACGTATCTATCTATCTATCTATCTATCTATCTATCTATCTATCTATCTATCTATCTATCTATCTATCTATCTGTCTATCTATCTTATCTTTAAGTGATTGTACAAAGTTGTCTCAGTTCAGAATGTCAGTTCTTGAGTAAAATGCATCTTGATCAGTGTCACTTCCATCACTCTCCCTACTGTTACTCTTTTTGTTCCTATACTGGAGATTTAACTCAGGGCCTGGACACTGTCCCTCAGCTTTTTCATTGAAGGCTGTCACTCTTCTACTTAAACCACAGATCCATTTTTGGCTTTTTGGTAATTAGTTGGAAAAGACTCACAGATTTTCCTGCCCAGGTTGGCTTTGAACAGTAATCCTCAGATCTCAGCCTGAGTTGCTAAGATTACAGGCTTGAGCAACTGGGACTGGGCATGTTAATATTTTATTTTTTTGTTGGTTGTGGGACTTGAACTCAGGACCTGGGCACCATCCCTGAGTTCTGTTGCTCAAGGCTAGCATTCTACCACTTTGAGCCACAGTGCCACTTCCAGTTTTCTGGTGGTTAACTGGAGATAGGAGCCCGGACTTTCCTACCTGGGCTCACTTTGAACAGCGATCCTCATATCTCAGCTTCCTGTGTAGTTAAGATTATAGTTGCCAGCCACCAGAACCTGTTACTATTTTAAAACTTTCTTTTCCTTAGCTTTCTCTTACTTTAGAAAGGAAGTCAGGAGGCATGACTCCACTTGGAATTTAACTCCTCTATTCTAAATGCATTTCAATTTCCAATCTTTCTTGTAAGAAGAAAATTTAATACAATACACAGCAACAACAACAAAAATCCTTTACTAGCATCATTGGATCCGTCTATTCTTAAAATCATAGATATATCAAATCATCATATTGAGCACTTTATATATATATATATATATATATATATATATATAGTTTTATGTAAGTCATAGCTCATACTTCCAAAAATAAAATAAATACAAACAATTTTTGAATTGATACTAATTGACCAAAGAATTATCATATTAAGAGTTCACTGTACTATATGTCTGAGACAAGCAGAACGGTCAGATAAGTTGATGTTAGGCGAAATGAACCCCAAGATAAGGATTCAAATGTTTTTTTCTTTCTTAAGATTGTTTCTAACACATTTATAAGATGATTTGTTGCTTTGTATGTCCCTCCCCCACGGTATAACCCCTGTTTTCACTGTATTTGATGTTGGTATAATTTGTGGAGGGGAAGGGAAAAAACAAGTTGTTTCAATAGGGATACAGGTGGACCCATTGCAACAATGAGATGTACGAGATGTTATCAAAAAAAAAAAAACAACCTTATAACTTTGGCTGGGGGTGGGGGACGGGGGGGAGCAGCAAGAGGTGGGAGTAGATGGGAAGGGATGGGAAGGGGAAACAAAGGAGGAGGCAACAATGCTTGATAAATGTACTCATTATCTTGCCCAAGTAATTGTAAGCGCTCTGTATGGTATTTTTCACAATTAAAAAAATGAAAAAAAATTTGGGGAAATGTTGTTGGTTTGCGTTTTGGTGCTATAGTTTGGAAATTAAAAAAACAAAAACAAAAACAAAAACGAGTGCTACATGTCGCTGGTGTGAGGAGTGGCCATGGATCAGGTAATGCAGTTTGTTGAGCCAAGTTGGCAGTTTGTAAAGGATTCGATTCAGCTGGTTAAAAGATGTACCAAAATCGATAGAAAAGAATTCCAGAAGATTGCCATGGCAACAGCAATAGGATTTGCAATAATAGGCTTCATTGACTTCTTTGTGAAATTGGTCCATACCCCTATTTAATAACATCATTGTGGGTGACTGAGACAATTTCATCACGGGGATTAGTGAGTGAGTGAGGGTTTGAGAAGCTCACGAAGTAAACATTCATCTAAATACTTGGTGTTTTCCTGGTTTTATCCCCCTTCCAAGATGTTTTCTATTCCTAAATTAATTTTGAAATAAACTGTGTTTTTCTATCAACCTCCCCCCCCCAAACTATATGTGTTACACTTACTGTCTGCATTCACCAAGGTATTTTTAAATGAAGGGACTAGTATTTGATACCTAGTGGGATACTAAGCTTGGTTTCCATGAATTTTGATAAAACTTGATCAGTTCACTTTTTCTGGCTTGTGATTCCTAATTCCAACGCTCTTTCAAAAGGAAAACTCACAGATGAGGTGAAAGCAGGGTGATTGCCCCTGCCTCTGAGTCTTATCATCTATATGTTTAAGGTGAATACATCTATTAGTGCTGGTCAACATTCAGGGTATACTTTTTGGTCCTGAACATGGTCCTAGATTTCATGGAAGTCCACAGTGTTATGTAATATTCCTAACAACCCTTTCTTTAAGGGTGTGGTCAAATAGAAAAGATTTTCATTCCTTTAAATTGTACCTTCTTAGGATTGTTGGCTCATAGTTTATTGTTTTAAGGCGAATGACTCTTCAGATCTACTTTGGCAGTGATCTCCTGTGTTCTTTTCAGAAATATCCATATTCCCTTCCTTACTGTGTATGCCCTACTACTGTTTGTTTGGCAGATTGTTTTAGAATGCTTCATTCTGAAAACTCTCCAGGAGAAGAACTTTTTACCCTTGAACATCCTATAAAAGTTATTCTTCCCACTCCGAACTAAAACAAGAGTACCATTCTGTAAACAGAGACATCTTATCTCAATGTTCTAACTTACACACACTTAACAATATTTGTGTATATTATTTGCCCATCCAGAGGGAAGATTTTTAAGACTATGGCTTCTTAACATCAAAAAATATACATGTGATTCCTTAATTCTGCATCTGTGATGGTTAGCATTCTGTTACCGTAACTAATGCTTGAGCTATCCATCATTAGAAGTTACTTTGAAACACAGGTTTGGAAGTTCCTGTCCTTGACCAGTGGGTCCCATTGCCTTGGGCCTGTGGTGACAGCAAATCATGGGAGCATGTGGTGGAGTAACCCTGTTCATATTAAGATCTTGAAAGCATATATGATGAATGGGAGGCTAAGACCCCATTCTTTCCCTCAAGGTCAGTTCCCCAATGGCCTGACTTCCCTCCCACCACTTAAAGGTTCTGGCACCTCTTAACGGCAACATACCAGGCCCTCTAAGTAGTCCAAACCACATACCAGCACCTTGTTGCAGTCTCCAGATTCACAGCCCAAACCCCTCGCATGTTCATCAATTTTGTCTATTTTGTAATGAGAGATTTAGATACTTCTCTAGCTTTCTCATTGTGTTTACTTCTTTATAATGAACAAATCTAAAATTGTAATAGAATGTGGAATAGCATGGTTAGGTAAAGCTTAAGTATTTGGTAATATCTAAAAAACTCAGATGAACTTTAATTTTTTGTAGCTATTTAAACACTAGCATGTCCTATGAGCACTAATAATGCTTTTGATTATAGGCAATAAAGGCACTGGAATATAATTTATCAAGTTATGTGTTTAGAAACATTTTTCTAAGATTTATCTCACAGTCTACTTGTTTTTTTAAAAAATAAAATTTACAATGTTCCCCTAACATGGTCCATAGCATTGGAAGGAGATCTTGTGTAACTGAGGAAGTAAATGTGGATTTGTGTTTTATAGGTTTGAACTATGTCCATGTTCGTTTGCTCTAGCTGCTGCAACAAAGAACCATAAACATGGTGACTTAAGCAATTGGACCCCAGAGCCTCTCAGGATCGAAGATAGGGGCCAGGTTTCTTTAGAGGGTCCCTCCCTTTTCTCACAGATGGCCACCTTCTCCTTGTGTCTCTTCATATCCTCTCTCTCCTATGCATACTTTGTGTCCAAATTCCCACTTTTTCGAAAGGGTTCCAGCCTCATTTTAACTTGACTACCTCTATAAGGCCCTAGCTCTAAGTCACACATGAGGAAATGTTAGCACGTCTACATATAATCAGAGGTTGCAGGCACAATTAAGCCTTTAATAATGTCTTTATCTTACAAATAAGGGGGTTAATGTTCCTATAACCCAACATTTGATGGATCTTATTTTTATTGTGAAAATACCTTAGAGAGGGGTTACAATTACATGGGCAAGGTCATGAGTACATTTCTTATCAAGCATTGTTGCCTCCTCCTTTGTTTCCCCTTACTATCCCTGCCTTACCACCCCCCTATCCTTCTATTCTCCCCCCCCCCCCGCAAAGTTGTGAAGTTAGTTTCTACACATAACATCTTGTACATCTCATTGTTGCAATGGGTCCACCTGTATCTCTATTTAAACAATTGCTTTTTTCCCTTCCCCTCCACTAATTATACCGACATCAAATACAGTAAAAACAGGGATTATACTGTGGGGGAGGGAAATACAAAGCAACAAAGAAATATCTTATAAATATGTTAGAAACACTTTGTAAAGCAGTATGGAGGTTCCTCAAAAGACTCCACATAGAGCTCCCCTATGACACAGAAATCCCACTTTTGGGCATTTACCCAAATGTTTACAAACAAGACCACACTAAAGCTACCAGCACAACTATGTTTATTGCAGCATTATTTACCATAGCTAAGATCTGGAACCAACCCAGATGCCCCTCAGTAGATGAATGGATCAAGAAAATGTGGTATATATACACAATGGAATTCTATGCCTCCATCAGAAAGAATGACATTGCCCCATTTGTTAGGAAATGGAAAAATTTGGAAAAAACATTATATTAAGTGAAGTAAGCCAAGCCCAAAGAAACATAGGTCCCATGGTTTCCCTCATTTGCAATCTCTAGTATATGTATGAGTCAAGCAGAAAAGGTCAGATAATGTGATGTTAGGAAAATGAACCCTAAGATATGTATTTAAATGTTTTTTTTCTTTCATGCATTTGTTTCTAACGCATTTATAAGATAATTTCTTTGTTGCTTTGTATGTCCCTCCCCCACAGTATAACCCCTGCTTTCACTATATTTGATGTCGGTATAATTTGTGGAGGAGATGAGGAAAAACAAGTCGTTTAAATAAGGATACAGGTGGACCCGTTGCAACAATGAGAAGTACAAGTTGTCATGTTGAAAACGAACTTTACAACTTTGGTGGGGGGGAGGGGGGGAGAATTGGGTGGGGGGGCGGCGGGAGGCTGGGAAGGGATGTGAAGGGTAAACAAAGGAGGAGGCTACAATGCTTGATAAGAAATGTACTCATTATCTTGCCCATGTAATTGTAACCCCTCTGTACAGTATGTTCACAATAAAAAATAATAGAAACAATAGCAAGAAAGAATAAAAACATTTGAATACTTATCTTGGGGTTCATTTCACCTAACATCAACTTATCTGATCGTTTCTGCTTGTCTCAGATATTTACTAGTTATTGTAAATAAGGGAAACCATGGGACCTATGTTTCTTTGGGCCTGGCTTACTTCACTTAATATAATTTTTTCCAAGTCTTTCCATTTCCTAACAAATGGGGCAATGTCATTCTTTCTGATGGAGGCATAGAATTGCACTGTGTATATATACCACATTTTCTTGATCCATTCATCTACTGAGGGGCATCTGGGTTGGTTCCATATTTTAGCTATGGTAAATAATGCTGCAATAAACATAGTTTGCTGTAGCTTTAGTATGGTCTTGTTTGTGATCATTTGGGTAAATGCCCAAAAATGGGATTGCTGGGTCATAGGGGAGCTCTATGTGGAGTCTTTGGAAGGACCTCCATACTACTTTCCAAAGTGGATGAACAAGTTTACATTCCCACCAACAATGCAGTAAGGTTCCCTTCTGTCCACATCCCCTCCAGCATCTGTTGTTATTAGAGTTCTTGATTATAGCCATTTTAACTGGGGTGAAGTGGAATCTCAATGTTGTTTTGATTTGCATTTCTTTTAAGGCTAGGGAAGTTGAGCATTTCTTCATGTGTCTATTGGCCATCCTTCTTTCCTCTTCAGAGAAGTTTCTCTTTAAGTCTTTAGCCCACGTATTTATTGGGCAGTTGTTTCTTTGAGGATTTGTTGTTGGAGGATTTAATTTTTTGAGTTCTTGATGGATCTTTATACTTATGTGGATGTCTGAAAATCTCCCTAATATTAACTTTAAAATTATGTAATATTTTTAAGTGATAGGAAGAATTCGTTTGTTTTTCTATAGCAAGATGTTACTGACCTCCGAGCCAGAAGCATTTGTTTTGTTGGGTCACAAATGCTGGAAATCCATCACATCCCAGCGGGTTCCACTGAAGTGAATGTTTTCTTTGGTGCTTGTGATTTGTGGAATAATTTTGGGGCCATGTGGCAGTGAATTTACAGATTTTTGAGGTAGCTATTAGTACTCTGTTGTTTGTTTTCTCTGACTAGATTTTAACTGATTTGCCTCCTGCCTCTTTCTAACTTTTCTGGTTGATCTAGAGGTTATTGCGCTGCCTTCTTCTCCTTCTCCTTCTCCTTCTCCTTCTCCTTCTCCTTCTCCTTCTCCTTCTTCTTCCTCCTCCTCCTCCTCCTCCTCCTCCTCCTCCTCCTCCTCCTCCTCTTCCTCCTCCTCCCCCTCCTCTTCCTCCCCCTCCCCCTCCTCCCGTCCCCCTCCTCCCCTCCCCCTCCTCCTCCTCCTCCTCCTTCTTTTTCCCCTTCCTCCTCCTCCTCCCCCTCTTCCTCCTCTTCCTCCTCCTCCTCCATCTCTGCCTCTGCATCTGTTTCTGCTTCTTTTATGAAGATAGAGACAAGAGTACATGGGTATAACAAATGCCTTTGGCTTCCTCTTCCACTCAGGAATTAGCTCCCTAGTAGATGGGGGCCATATACCTCAGAATTGCAAGCAAAATGTTTCCATAGGCCTGGCTGCCCCTCCAGGCCTTTACAGACTCACCAAGGAATCACAGAGAACCCAGCCAACAGATAAAAAACAGAGTCTCTGCTGGGTTCTGCTGAAGAGGAGGCATCTTCTCCAACCAGGGCTGGCCGTGCTGTCCAGGCTTCCCTCTTGGAATGGGACATACACCACCATGAGTAGCTCAGTTCATTTGCATCCACGTCCCCTCAGGAATGGGGTTCAGGGCAGATGAAGACTCCCTGGGAGCCAAAGAGGACACAACCTGCATCCTCTGGGAAGCAGATGGTTGCCACTTGTCCCCAGGTAGGGAAGTAGAGGGGAGAGAGCCTTTTACATTCATCTTTATAACACGTGGCAGAATGAGGAAAAGCCTGAGGTGGAGCAGAGAAGCCATGCCAGGCTGGGGACTGCTGGGCAGAGCTCCTTCTGTATATGATGATGGATGTCAACCCTGGGTAGCTATAGCCAGGGTATTCTGTGACCAGGTCTTTTATTTTTTCTGTATTTTGGCTGAGTGTGGAAGGACAGCCAGTTCCTACAGAGAGAGTAAACTCAACCATGAGAGCAGCTTTCAAAATCAAAACATCCAATCCAGACCCCTCCATCCCCCATCACCTTTTACATGGCACTGTCTTACTCCAGATCCCTTTCTACCTATACTATGTAACCAGGGCCAGGCACCATATAGTTAGGACAGCATCTGTGTTCCGGGGCCTGCTGAAATGACAAACAAGGCAATTCCAGACCCATGCTCCCTGCTCTACTCTCCTTTGCTGCAGCCACTTCTGAGGAACACAGGTGATTCCTTTCCTTGGAGCCCTGCATGGCCTGCCATGACCCTTCTCATGGGAACTGCCACAAGGTCTCTTTTCAGTGTCTCCTTGCTGTATATTAAGTTTCCCATTCATCCGTTATATGTTATATATATATATATATATATATATATATATATATATATATATAGTTGTGCTGGTCTTGTGGCTCTGTCTCTGAGCTTCTTTTGTTCAAGGTTTGAATCACAGTTCCACTTCTGGCTGTTTTTTTAGTAGTAGTTTTTATTGGAGATAAAGAGTCTTATAGACAATTCTGCCTGGGCTGGCTCTGAACTTCAATCCTTAGATCTCAACCTCCTGAGTAGCTAGGATTAAAGATACCAAGAAATACACTATATTTGACAACACTAGAGACAATAGCACAACTCAGTGGTCCTGGACAGCAGTGTGGATGATGACCTGTGATTGTCCTGAACCTCTGCAATTTGCCTGACCCCAATGGCCTCCACTTCTCAGGGCCCTCAAAGATTTTCCAAGGATTTCTGCCTCTCCTTCTCCATGCCTCACTTTGACTCTATGGTTATGATGAAAACCAATCAGGTTGTATTTCCCTATGTCCATGTTCTCTCTTTTAGTCACCCCAGGATGCAATGCTCCTGGAATACAGGCCAGCCATAGAATCTCCCTCAGACTGCCATTCTTCCTGCTCAAGTCACACAGCTTGAAAATTACAGGAGGACAAAGGAAGTGACTTAATAGCTGAGTCTTTGTGAAGTTTTACTTTCCCAGGTCTGAACTCCCATCAGAATACAATCTGATAGCTTCAAATCAGCATGTAAAACCTTCAGTGTGCAGGGAAGTTTAGGGTCTGATTTTTAATGTGCTTTCCCCTTACATCAGTGGAGATTGTCTCACCTTGTGTTTATTTGGGGTAAGGACTCATGTTTACAGGGTATAAACCACCATTTCTCATATTCCTGGAAGCATAAACAAGTAAGTGTATATTTGTATTCTGTGACCACCTTTCGAAAGAGGAAAATGCTGTTTAAGTCTCCTACATGCAGTTGCTTGCATGTGATAATCATGGAACAGTTTGGAAAGGTCTGCATGGAAGCTTTGACCCAAGTCTCTTTATGTGGAGGTTGTAACCTCTTCTGGCCTTAAGAAACCAGAAGACTTATTAAATTTGTAAGAAATATATTATATTATATATTATGTATGAAGAGAGAGATAGCTTCTGTTTTTTTTTTTTTTTTTTTTTTTTTTTTTTTTTTTTTATTAGGGGTGGTGGTGCTGGTACTGAGGCTTGAACTTAGGGCCTGGGCACTATCCCTGAGCTTTTTTTCCCCTCCAAGCTAGCATTCTACTGCTTGAACCACAGTTCTGCTTCTGGCTTATTGGTGAATAATTGGTGATAAATAATTGGTTTTGTGGACTTTCCTGCCCAGGCTGCCTTCGAATCAGGATCCTCAGATCTCAGCCTCCTGAGTAGTTAGGATAACAGGCATGAGTCACCAAAGCGCAGCTCTGGATACATATTTTAAAAGTCAAATCAATGGATTATTTTGCCAACAAAAATGCCAAACTTTTGATTGCCTATAGAATATCTAGAAACCTTGGGACTTGTAGAATACAGATTGAGTTGATGAAACCTGTAAATCTGCATATACTTTCTTTGGCTAACCAGAAAGTATGATTTTAAGTCTTTTTGGTGGGGACCTAGGATAATATTCAAGAAACATTGGTGAAAATGGTTATAATTTAATTAGCAAAATATAGGCATTTCCAAACTGAAATGTCACAATGTAATATGTCATAAATTAATTTTAAAATGTCATCAATTATCTTCTTAAATAGGTGTTTTCTATAGGGAATTACTCATCATTTCAGTTCTAACCTAAATGATTTTGCAGCAGCTTATAATTTTGACATAGTTAAGGTGGCTAGTTTGTACATAGAGAATGTTCCAAAGAGTTTTCATGGCTTCCCTTTATTTTATTTATTTATTTTCTTGGTTTTTCTTCCTTCATTCCTACTCTGCCTTCCTGTTCACTTTCCTTCAACTTTCTTCCAGTCATTTTTTTCCCTTCTCTGAACCCTGAAATAAAATGTAAAGCAGCAACATCTTAAACACTTTTTCAAATATACACTAATTGTTTATAAAATTATAGAATAATATGTTTATTCATACATATAAATGGATTGGGATCTTTACCAATAAGACATCCAAAGAAAACAGGTGCGAGAGTGTCTGCCTTGCATTCATTCATGAAACCTTGAGATCAACCCCAGTGTGGGTGGGTGGGGGGGAGAGGGGAGATATGTGACAATTGTGACAATCAGCATTTCAGCATTTGGACGTTTGATTCTTATCAGGAGAAATCTAGTGTTAAAGTTCCAGATTCACCAAGTGATAGTGTAGGCTGGCAGATTAAGTGGAAATGTCAGAAAACCTGTGAATAATGTTTCATTGTATCTAAGTCCCATGCAATATGAGGGGTGTAATTACACAAGCACATCATACTCTTTATTTTTACATTATACTCTTGGGTTATCTGAAATTTGGTTATTACTGAGATCCTTTATTTGATCTGGCAAACCTACAAGGCAAGATCATTGGTAGGAGAATAGGAACATGTGGCTTGACCTGCATGTTATATTGGATTTGGACACTATTTTTGAATGCTAATTGGTGGCCAGTCCTGATGCTGAGTCCTCCCATGTGGTCTCCCAGTGAACAGGAGGGTGTTTGCACAGGTATCTTGGTGCTGTCCTAAGGGCTAAGATCAGGGTAATAGAACTGGGGCTCTGAGAAAAGTGCTGAACTAGGAAGTTACCCTGTCTTCATGGAGATCTTTGGGGATCCTTTGACCCCTTTCAGAGGGTAATTTCTCTTTTCTACAGGCAAATAGAGTTGAGTTACTGTGCAGGTTGAACGGAAACTGTGACAATTCGAGAGGCATTATTTTCTGTTTTTTTTCTTTCCATCTCCTGAAGAGAGTAAAAGGTGAAAATTAGAAACAGGCTGGGACCCTTGCAGTTAGCTAGGCAATATTTCCTGAACAGAAAATGTAAGGCAGTTTACAGATGTGCTTTAAATTCTACTGGGGGCTAGCTTTTTTTCTAATTTTTAATTTTTTTAAAATTAAAATCTAGTTTGGTTTCATTTCGTTGCTCAGCTTCAAGAAGGGGAAAAAGACAATAAAGGACTTAAGTGATTTTCCACAATTAAAGTCTTCTGGAATTTTAAAACACCCAATTATATTGGCACTTGCCAAATATAAATGTATTTTCCATTGGCTTGGCCAACAGGAGCTGGGTCATCACTGATTCTCCCATTGCTGATGGAGATTTAGTAGCTTGGGATCTGGGGTTCCACTTCTGGTCCTTTGACCCATGGCAGCTGAAAAGGCCACTTTTAAGATTTCTATGGGAAAGAACAAATGTTCCAATACCAGGTGTTTTTTTCTCAAACAAATTCATGATCCTGAACCAGTGGCTAACAAAAATGATAAGGGTACTTGGTGTGCTTTCCCCCATGGAGCCAGTTATCTTCATAATCAAATGTAGACATGGTGGGTATCATCCTGGAAGACATCTAGGCAGCCCCTGCATATGACATGATCACAGTGTTGGAACTGTATATCAAACAAACACAACAGCACAAAAGCAACAGGGATGTCCTGGAGCCTGCACAAGGCAGGGAAGGTTGTGGAGCTGTGCCCTGACTGTCTCCACTGTGATCTTCATGCACCCTGTATGGACAGGTGATTCACTTGAAGTTTTTGTGTCTCCTTTTCCATGTACATAAAATGGGGGGTAGTAAGAATATCTATTTTATAGGATTTTGTGAGGATTTAGGGTTGGCATACATATGCACATAGACCATTACCTGGTACAGATTAACCACTGTGCAATTACTGGTTATCATTAGATGAACTGACTTAATACATACTAAGACTCTTAGAACAGTGGCTGCTGACACTTACAAAAGCACTGCATGAAACTTGTTACAGGAATGCTTCATCAAAACAGGAAAGTATCGAAGAAGTTTGGCAAAAAGCTTTAAGCATGTTTCACTTGCTTCAGTCTCAGCTCTAGTCCCATCTGGAAGGATAAGTTCAAGCAGACATTTGATTAGAAAACAGATTTGAGTTGTTATATCAAAAAGTGTTTAGCTTACAAACTCATAAGTAAATACGTTGGGTGGTATGTAAGTGTACCCACATGTTATAACTGAAGTATGGTGGATTCAAGGGAGAGCTCAAATAGTGCAATTCCTTAGAAAGCCAAAATCAAAGTTTAGCAAAATAAAACACTAGGAAGCTGGTACTTGAAAGAGGTGGGGGGGGGTCAAGGAGAAAGGGGTGGACTAATGAAGAGGAAAAAAGAATGCAGACAAGAACCAATGTATAACCTACAAAATTAAGAAGAATGAGGGAAGGGATGAGTAGGGGAGGAATGGGTGTGAATGTTGAAAGGAAGACACAGATCAAGATATATTGTAGTTATAAACTGCTTTGTCCAATGGCATCTCCTTTGAACAACCACTTAAAGATTATAATAAAAATTAGGCTGGTGGCTCACGCCTGTAATCCTAGCTACTCAGGAGGCTGAGATCTGAGGATCGCTGTTCAAAGCCAGCCCGGGCAGGAGAGACCGTGAGACTCCTATCTCCAATAAACCACCAGAAAACCGGAAGTGGTGCTGTAGCTCAAGTGGTAGAGCGCTCGCCTTGAGCTGAAGAGCTGAGGGACAGCGCCCAGGCCCAGAGTTCAAGCCCCACGACCAACAAAAAAAAAAAAAAAAAAAAAAAAAAAAAATTAGGAATAATGACCAGAAGGGTTCTCAAGCATTCTTGGGTTTGGTTTTGTTTCTTTTGTTTGGCTTTTCCTTACTTATGTTTTTGTTCGATGTGTTCTCTGCCTATAGGAGCAAAAGAAAATGAAGGTGGCTTTTGATTTTCCTTACATATTACTTCTATGTCTGGCTTCAGTTCCTCCTGATGTTGGAAATTTACTCTCTCCCCTGAACCCCCTTTTCCCTTGGAAAAGAATATCCATGGGAACAAAAATGTGAAATGAGAAAACAGAACAAGATTTTTGATAAAGGGCAAAACCTCTTGGTAAAGAAAAACCCCAGACAAAGGCTAACCAGTCGTCAGCCTTTGGCCCTTCTCCATCCTTGCTAAAAAGCAAAAGAACATCTCTCCCTCACTCATTTACCAAGCATTGCAGAAGGCTACTGAGAACTTTGAGGCTTATCACCAGCTGCACTGAGTTGCTGTATTAGTCAGGAGCTTATAATAAAAATCATTTCTGTAATAGTGTCAATAGCACTGATACTATTGGTCCTGCTGACCAAGTCAAGATTATGTTTTGCCTACGCTCCTGTGACTCAAGGCTATGTTTTGCTTCTGTAACCTTGCTTGCTTGCCTCAGTAACAGGGCCTTAGGTCCACCAATTAAAGACCACCACTGAGTGGTCCCACTATGGGTAGCCTGTTACGAATTATTAGGTATGACATTTACCATAAAGAACAAATGAAATTAAAGTCCATATAAAACTACAACCAATGAACATGTGACACACCTACCTTGCATGGCTCATCTATGTAACTCTATGTAACCTACCCCTATATAAACCCAACCTACTCTGAGCTCAAGGCCATTCTCCTACTTCCCAGTGGTAGGAAGCGGTCCCCGTGCGGTGGTAATAAAGTTCCTAGCTTCTTTAACTGGGTGTCTTGGAGTCTCTTTTGGATCCGGGATTTATAGTTACCAACTGTTTTTGTATAGCTTTTCTCATTAAAATTTCAGCATAAAATGTGTTTGTCTACTTGTGCATATATATGATCTGGAGTTGGAAGACAGAACATTCCAGAGACATGATGGCAGGCTCACAACAAAGACTTGCCTAGAATGAGACAAAGTTGGTTTATCTATATGCAGACTTTAATAGACTTTAACATCTTTTCCATACCAGCTTATATACATTTGATACTCCATGACTATGGCAGCAGTAGAATGAGAGCAAAAGGAACTATTTTGAAACTTTTGTTTTTATTTATTTAAAAATTAAAAAAATTATTTGTCAGTACTGGGGATTGAACTCACATTTGCTAGTTAGGTGCTCTACTGCGGAGCCACACTTTCAGCTTTTCCCAATTTAAAGAATTAGCAATAAGAGCCAGATGTCAGTTGTTCATGCCTGTAATCCTAGCTACTCATGAGGCTGAGTATGTAAACAGCTTGGGGAAGAAAAGTTTGTGAGACTCCTGACTCCAATTAACCAGCCAAAAGCCAGAGGTGAAGATGTGGCTTCAACTGGTAGAGTACCAGCCTTTAGCAAAAATGCCAAGCTAGAAATAAGCACAAAAACAAGCAATCAAGCAAATGGAATTCACAATAAGGAACAAGAGGAGAGGGTTAGATAACAATCAAAATAGGAATGTACAAATTATAATGGAACTTTGTAGTGCACTGCTTATGAATTGGTATATTCTGTTTTTACAGATGACAGAGTGTGTTCTGACAATAAGGGATCCATACAGCTTGATGACCTTCATCTGAACACACAGAACCTGTCCCTTGAGCAAGTCCTCTCTATATGATGATGAAGAAAATCATGAGCAGGTGCTGAAAACCAACACCATGAGAAATAATCATGTAAGAACTGCTCAGCAAAATATCTTCCTACTTCTGAGCATAGTTAGTGGCCCCATGGCCAGTGTCAGGGATGTGGTAAGAAACTGGGTCCATTGAAGACAGAGGTCCTTGGGAATCAAAGAGAAAGGTGGACATGGGCTCCATTTGTCATTTGGAAAATAAAATTTGTAGCATTTACTAATACATAGTTAAAGTACAAAATAGGCTTGCATGAATCAAAAAAGATGTAAAATTACAGCTGCTTTGAAACAAAGCTGAGAGTTGAAACCCATCTGGATGATTTCAAATGGCTCATTTTTTTTAAACTAGGTTTTCCTTCCTTCCTTCTTTCCTTCCTTCTTTCCTTCTTTCCTTCCTTCCTTCCTTCCTTCCTTCCTTCCTTCCTTCCTTCCTTCCTTCCTCCCTTCCTTCCTCCCTCCCTCCCTTCCTCTCTCTTTTCTTCTTTCTTTCTTTTCTTTGTTTGTTTGTTTCTTTCTCTCTCTTTCTCTCCTTCCTTCCTTCTTTCCTTCCTCCCTCCCTTCCTTGCTTCCTTCCTTCCTTCCTTCTCTTTTTTTTGTTGGTATTGGGGTTTGGACTCAAGGCCTTGAGCTTGCTAGGCAGGCACAATACTGATGAGCCACACCTCCATCTTTTGTTTCATTAATTTTTGAATAAGGTCTCACTTTTTGTCCAAGCTGGCCTGGACCTCGATGACAGTTATATACTACCATACTCAACTTTTGATGGGTTGAGGTGGAATCTTATAAATTTCTTTTCCCAATTGGCTGTACACCAAAATCCTCTGTATCTCAGTCTTCTTAGTAGTCAGGACTACAGGTGTGAGCTACTATGCTTAGCTTTCTGCACTGATTCTGCTTCTGTTCATCATGGGCTGAAACCCAGAAGTTATCTGGCCCCATCCTGAGGACATATCATCAGCATATGTGTTTCCCTGAGATCATGAGAACTTGAGCAGGACCAGCACAGGTAGGATGGGGGATAAGACATGGATCCTGAGATCCCTAGCATGTTTGAAATACCTTTCCTTTCCATTACTTCCTAAGGGCAGCCTAAACATATCTAAGCTTTGTGGGTATCTAAAGTTAACAACATCCAATTATCTTTGTTAGACTTACCAAGCAATACTTCCGTGAACTATTCCCTTATATAAAATTTCAATTTTCAGTGGAACATTCATGATAAAGAGCTTCCTGCAGATGAAGTGTGTATGGCCTGACTCAGCCTCAAGACCCAATTCCTTTACATGTTCAGTTTCTGTATTTGAAATGCTCAATCATGTCATTTTAATGATTAAGAAAGTTTCAAACTGAAGCTGTTTGTCTTTTGATAGTTAGAAAAAAACCCACCAAAACAATTGGCCTCTCAATGATCCTTCAGCCTCTTGCATAGATACAGTTTGTATATATACCCTGAATTCTTTGATATAGTGTAAGATTTCTAGTAATGCTTGCTAACACAGTTATCAAACATAATGAACAGCAATGTTCTTTTAAGCCGAATAGTGGAGATCAATTTTTATTTTCATTAAAAGAAAGTGAATGCTATTCTTACCATTGTGACTTTGGTTGTAGCTTCATGGCCCAGCTTTGATTTGCTTCTTTCCTGTCAGGGATTGACAGCAGGGACAAGGGGGCCAGTTGAAGGCCAGAAAAACCATGTGCAATCCATTTTTGTTTCAATTGCTTCCA
Organism: Dipodomys merriami; assembly: GCF_024711535.1. NCBI lineage: Eukaryota > Metazoa > Chordata > Mammalia > Rodentia > Heteromyidae > Dipodomys > Dipodomys merriami. Next base: position 874,563 of record NW_027206601.1, read on the forward strand.
TAATCAGCTACAGCTCCAATTAGGAAAGTTTGTATAGGTTTCTTATTTTCATGTGGTATTAAGTCAAATGCTAAGGGATAAAAATGGAAACCAGCATTCCCCAGGGTAATCACAAATTTTTATTTATACCGGAGGCCACTGGCCATCAAAGACAAATGGGATCTGAGCTGTTTCTAAATATGGATGACAGTCCCTGTGTCTCTTTTCAAAAGATATTAGTGTAAATAGTAGAGATTGTTAGCCAGCTGAATCGCACCTTTCCCTTCCACAAATGGAGGACAAACACTCTTCCCTCAATGAGGATAAGTGTACATAAACGGTCAATGGGATCAGATACAAAATACATGTTAGTGTTTTCCTTTATTTGTAAAATCTAGATTTAGCTTATAAACTTATAAGTAGATATGTTGTGTGGTATACAAGTGTACACAAGTGTATTAACTGAAATGTGGGAGATTCAAGGAAGGATTTAAATAGTATAATTCCTTAGAAAGGCAAAGTCAGAGTTCAACAGAATAAACACCAGGAAGTGATTACTCAAAAGATGTGGAGTGGGCTCTCTACTTCTCTTCAATCTAGTATTAGAATGCCTAGCTACAGCAATAAGACAAGATGCAAACATAAAGGGGATCCAAATAGGGAAAGAAGAACTCTCCCTCTTTGCAGATGACATGATCTTGTATTTAAAGAATCCCACAGACTCCACTCCCAAATTACTCAAGCTGATTCAAACTTTGGCAAAGTAGCAGGGTAAAAAATTAACCCTCAGAAATCAAGGGCTTTTCTGTATGCCAACAATGAGAACAGTGTGGCTGAAATTAGGAAAGCAACTCCATTTGTAATAGCCCCACAAAAAATAAAATACCTAGGAATTAACTTAACCAAAGAAGTGAAGGACCTCTATGTTGAAAACTTTAAAACCTGAAGAAGGAAATCAAAACAGAACTTAAAAATGGGAAAAACTCCCATGCTCCTGGATTGGAAAGATCAACATCGTGAAAATGGCAATACTTCCCAAGGCTATCTACAAATTCAATGGGATACCTATCTATATTCCAACCTCTTTCTTCAAGAAAATAGAAGAGGCAATCCAAAAATTCATATGTAACAATAAAAGACCCCGAATAGCAAAAATGATCCTCAACAGAAAGAACAGTGCTGGAGGAATATCAATACCAAATTTCAAACTCTACTACAAAGCTATAATAATCAAAACAGCTTGGTACTAGCACAAGAACAGACCTCAAGACCAATGGAATAGAATTGAAAACCCAGAAATGAACCTACAACCTATAGCCATCTAATCTTCGATAAGGGAGCTAAAAAAAAAATAGAATGGAAGAAAGACAGCCTCTTCAGTAAATGGTGCTGGCAAAATTGGTTAACTACTTGTAGAAAACTAAAACTAGATCCTTATATATCACCCTGCACCAGAATCAACTCCAAATGGATCAAAGACCTCGGAGTCAAAGCAGACACTCTGAAAACATTACAGGATGGAATAAGAGAAACCCTAGGTCTACTTGGCACAGGCCAAAATTTTCTTAATAGAGACCTGGAAACACAACAAATCAAAGAAAGGTTGGACAAATGGTATTGCATGAAATTGCAGAGATTCTGCATGGCAAAGGACATAGCTAGCAAGAAAGCCCACGGATTGGGAGAAGATCTTCGCTAGCCATACAACAGACAAGGGTCTCATATCTAAAATATACCTGGAACTCAAAAAATTAAATCCTCCAACAACAAATCTCCAAAGAAACAACTGCCCAATAAATAAGTGGGTTAAAGACTTAAAGAGAAACTTCTCTGAAGAGGAAAGAAGGATGGCCAATAGACACATGAAGAAATGCTCAACCTCTCTAGCCATAAAAGAAATGCATATCAAAACAACATTGAGACTCCACCTCACCCCAGTTAGAATGGCTAAAATCAAGAACTCTAATAACAACAGATGCTGGAGGGAATGTGAACAGAAGGGAACCTTACTTCATTGTTGGTGGGAATGTAAACTTGTTCAACCACTTTGGAAAGTAGTATGGAGGTTCCTCAAAAGACTTCACATAGAGCTCCCCTATGACCCAGCAATCCCACTTTTGGGCATTTACCCAAATGTTTACAAACAAGACCACACTAAAGCTACCAGCACAACTATGTTTATTGCACCATTGTTTACTATAGCTAAGATATGGAACCAACCCAGATGCCCCTCAGTAGATGAATAGATCAAGAAAATGTGGTATATATACACAATGGAATTCTATGCCTCCATCAGAAAGAATGACATTGCCCCATTTGTTAGGAAATGGACAGACTTGGAAAAAATTATATTACGTGAAGTAATCCAGGCCCAAAGAAACATAGGTCCCATGGTTTCCCTTATTTGCAACATCTAGTATATGTCTGAGTCAAGCAGAAAAGGTCAGATAAGGTGATGTTAGGAAAATGAACCCTAAGATATGTATTTAAATGTTTTTCTTTCTTTCATGCATTTGTTTCTAACGCATTTATAAGATTATTTCTTTGGGGCTGGGAAGGTGGCTCAGTGGTAGAGCGCTTGCCTTGCATGCTCGAGGCCCTGGGTTCGATTCCTCAACACCACATAAGGAAAAAGAAAAAAGCCGGAAGTGGCGCTGTGGCTCAAGTGATGGAGTACTAGCCTTGAGCTGAAGAGCTGAGGGACAGAGCCCAGGCCCAGAGTTCAGGCCCCACGACCGGACTACCCCCCTCCAAAAAAAGATTATTTCTTTGTTGCTTTGTATGTCCCTCCCTGACAGTATAACCCCTGCTTTCACTACATTTGAGATGTCGGTATGATTTGTGGAGGGGAAGGGGAAAAACAAGTCGTTTAAATAAGGATACAGGTGGACCTGTTGCAACAATAAGTACAAGTTGTCATGTCAAAAACGAACTTTACAACTTTGGTGGAGGGGTGGGGGGAGGATTGGGTGGGGAGGAGGAGGCTTGGAAGGGATGGGAAGGGGAAACAAAGGAGGAGGCTACAATGCTTGATAAGAAATGTACTCATTATCTTGCCCATGTAATTGTAACCCCTCTGTACAGTTTTTTTCACAAAAAAAGAAATGTACTCATTATCTTGCCCATGTAATTGCAACCCCTCTGTACAGTATTTCACCATAAAAAAAAGAAAAAAGAAAGATGTGGAGTGGGGTCAAAGGGAAAGAGGTAGAGGAATGAAGAGAAAAACAAGGGGAGAATGAAGTTAAGAATTCAGTGTATATCCTCCAAGGTTAAGAAGTGTGGAGGAAAGGGTGGGTGGAAACAAGATAGGTGAGAATATTCATAAACTATTTTGTTAAATGGCAACACCTTTGTACAACTACTCAAAGACAATGAATTTAACCCATAATAATCAATAATGTTCCAGGTGGCTAGACACTACATTTTTGGAGTGATATGGCATACTGGAACATACTTTTCTATGAAAAATATACATATGATACATATGTATGCCAGTCCTGGGGCTTGAACTCAGGGTCTGGGCACTGTCCATAAGCTTCTTTTGCTCAAGGCTAGCACTCTACCAGTTGAGCCACAGTGCCACTCCCAGCTTTTTCAGTTTATGTGGTACTGAGGAATCAAACCTAGGGCTTTATGCATGCTAGGCAAGCACTCTACCACTAAGCCGCATTTCCAGCCCAATAATTATATTTTTAAAAATATATGTTAGAATGACCAAGAAGACTTTGGACATCTTGTCTTATGGCTCTTCGGTAACCTTTCAAACTTTAGTGAGTGAATAAAATGGATCCATGAGCCATACTAGGACATACTAGGACACCGAAGGTGACAGCATCTAGGTTTATATTCTAATTAGGGGAAGGGTTTCTAAGCAGATGATAGTACCCATTGTGTCTAACTTCTGCAGCAGAGCCACTAGGGAAATCACAGAATGGATCCAGACAAGGATGGGTGTCGTGGGCAGTAACACCAAGGACCAAGCGTTTGGATGGCTCAAATGCATTCTTGCATCTTACCTTGCAGAGGGAGGGGGTTTCCTGGCAAACACTGTTGGAAGATGAACATTCTTTCTTGGAAAATAATAAGGAAATGACTGAACCACCAATGAGTGGTTCTCTGGATGGGGCAGTAGGTGGTGTGGAGTGGCATGGTAGATAGAAATGGTGTGGGCAGATGGGCTGAGCCTGCCATGGATCTGCCTGGACATCTTACCCTCTGCAGGTCAGCAGGGCATAGGCAGGCATTATTAGGGCTTTGGATTTATTTTTTTTGTCGGTCGTGGGGCTTTTACTCTAGGCCAGGACGGTGTCCCTGAGCTCTTCAGCTCAAGGCTAGTGCTCTACCACTTGAGCCACAGCGCCACTTCCGGCCTTTTCTGTTTATGTGGTGCTGAGGAATTGATCCTAGAGCCTTATGAATGCGAGGCAAGCACTCTATGGGTGAGCCACCTTCCCAGTCCCTTGTTAGGGCTTTGGGATGGAACTGCTGGAGGGTGGCTTAGGAGAGGAGGGAATCTGGCTTGTTTTCTCTTCAAAAGGTTAGCATTTGTTCCCCCCACCCCAGATTAGTTTCCTTTTGTGAGGAAAGACAAAAAGCCATCACAAAATATATTTTTTCCATCCCGTGGTTCCAACAAGACTAATTTATTACAAAATTTTCTGTTTTAAATAAAGCCATCCTTTAAACTAGCTCTTGTTTAGCTGATGTGCTGCTAATGACTCAGAAGCACTGAGAGACATTCATTCACTTACTTCCACTCAACAGGGCAATGCCTCCACGACTTGATTTTCAGTGCATGTGGTTTAACTGCTCCACAACAATGCTGATTAATTTCATTTAATGCAAATTGAGATTCATATGCTGTAGTGCAATATATAGATATCTTCAAATACAATGAATTCAAACAGATTTTACCCCCACCCCCATAATATTGAGCCTGGGGCTTGAACTCAGGGCCTGGGCTTTTTTGCTTAAGGCTAGCACTCTACTACTTGAGCCACGGCTCTACATCTGACTTCATTGGAGATAATAGTCTCATGGACTTTTCTGCTCAGGCTGGTTTCAAACCATGATCCTCAGATATCAGCCTCCTGAGTAGCTAGGATTACAGGCATGAACCACAGTACCTGGCTTCAAAACAGTTTTTAAATGGCTCATGGGTTGAGAATGCTTTCCAACTTGCCATAATTTAAAGTAAGTTCCTAACCAGATAAAAGTTCCTTTTTTTTATAACCTAAAACAGGATGTCTTGGAAAATGGCAGTTTCTTGTGTTGATGCAGTGAGTCAGGATTATCACCCTGGCCTCCAAATATGTGCTGCAGCCCTCTCCTCTGGGTGCAAAACAGGAAAATGGGAGGAAAAGGCCAGCAATTAGAAGCACCTGTTACTCTTCCCCATATCACACTGGCTGTGGGCTGCAAAGCACTCTGGGTACTGACCATCTGCTTTTCATACAATGACAAAGTAAAGATGGTGAGGAATTGTTTACCTGTAAATAATCCAGAAGTAATGTCTGCTAAGAAAGGACTATGCTCATACTCTATTTTATGGAGGACAAGAAGGTTTGGATGACCTTAGAGAAATAATTCACATAGCTTACCAGAGACAGGAACAGGACACAAACCCATACATGAACTTAATGGCTTTTATTTTCTGCAACAATTGGTCCAATTAGGGACCTTCTCCGTGAAGAACATTATTGATGCCTGCTGGTATGGCAGGGCCTCTTCTCTGCCATGCTGTTCTGGAATATGGGAGCTTTAGCATTCCTGTTTCCACCGCTGGACATTTTTTTACAAGAGACTTTCTGTATTTCCTTTATCTAGAAGGCAGTACTTTTTCCTTTCCTGCCATTTCTTCTAATTGCCATATAAGATCTGTTTGATCTTGTGTTTCCTCTTATTAATTGAGGACAAACCTTGTGGATGAGGCTTAATGCAAGAAGGATTATTGTTGACATTGAGACCAGTTTTCCTAACTCCTAGGAGAGCTTGTGCATGTTGATTGTTTCAAGATGCACATGCATAACTTGTGAGGAGCCTAGAAATTCAGAATGCCACATTGAGCGCAATAAGAACTCAGTAAGCTATGGTATTTAATTCCTACCAAATGGTACTCCATGCTTAGTATTGTACATGGGCTTAAATAATTATTACAAGTGAAGTAACTTTTACTGACTAGTAACTAATTGTGATGAATTTTATAGGTTTCCCAGATGGAAAGTAAGGCTTTATTTCTGACATGAATGACCTCAATGTGTATCCAAGGTCTCAAAATATCAGTAGTCAATTGTCTGGCTTTACAATTCAGCCTAGTATGAGACATATTAGAGATTTCTACAATTTGGAATGATTTATTCCTGTGTAACTTGTCACCAGGGTTGCATATAAAGTGTTCAGTTGTCCTGGACATCTTTGTGGGTGACCCTGTTTTCTATGTCTGTCTGTCTGTCTGTCTATCTGTCTGTCTGTCTGTCTGTCTGCATGTATTTATGGATAGATGGATGGATGGATAGATGGATAGATGGATATAAGTATGTTAACAATGTATTTCCATCAACTCATTGCACAGGGTGTTTCATTTGAATAACTCTATTGATGAGTACAACCGTTCTTGATTATAATCACCTCTCGACCATCATCCCTCCTCCTCCCTCCCCTCCCCAAACCAGTCTCACCATTGCCTTGCCCCACCTTCACATGTGTATATAAAATATATTGTCAATATTGTCTCTGTCTGGAATGAAGGCATTTGTGCTCATGCATGCTGTATTATAGCATGTGGAAACCCAGGGGACAAGGGCGGTAACTCCCTCTCTCCAGTATCACCACCGTGACTGTGACTGTACTGTGCTGCCTGGTCAGTGGCAAGGCACTCCCTTACCATGCCGGCAAAGTCCTCATGCCCAGGATCCCAGTCCTTCCTCTACCTGCTCATTCACCTGTCATTCTCCGTGCCTTCTTGGGGCTTCTCTCTCTCTCTCTCTCTCTCTCTCTCTCTCTCTCTCTCTCTCTCTCTCTCTCTCTCTCTCTCTCTCTCTCTCTCTCTCTCTCTCTCTCTCTCTCTCTCTCTCTCTCTCTCTCTCTCTCTCTCTCTCTCTCTCTCTCTCTCTCTCTCTCTCTCTCTCTCTCTCTCTCTCTCCCTCTCTCTCTTTCTCTCTCCAGGTTCTTTTCTCTCTAGCATCTCTGTTCTCTTCTTATTTATATCATCTGCTTTCCTTTCCGAGTCAGTTGGTTTTTGGTTGGGATGGGAAGGCTGTTGATAGATGAATCTATCTGTAATTTCGTAGTTTGAAGTCTATCCCTTCTTTGAGCCAACAGATTTTAAAGCATAATATTTTTTAAAATTTTAAAGTAAATCTCCTGTAGACTTAGAAAACTTCTCAACTTCCTCTGTTTTCACTGTATTTGATGTTGGTATAATTTGGGGAGGAGAAGGGATAAAAAAATTGTTTAAATAGGGATACAGGTGGACCCATTGCAACAATGAAATGTGCAAGATGCTATGTTGAAAAATGAACTCTATGTTTAAGGATACAGGTGGACCTGTTGCAACAATGAGAAGTACAAGTTGTCATGTCCAAAACGAGCTTTACAACGTCGATGCGGGGGGGGGGAAGGGGAAGGGGGGGAAAGGAGAAGGATTGGGATGGGGGGGAGGGGGGAGGCTGGGAAGGGATGTGAAGGGTAAACAAAGGAGGAGGCTGCAATGCTTGGTAAGAAATGTACGCATTATCCTGCCCACGTAATTGTAACTCCTCTGTACAGTATGTTCACAAATAAAATAAAATTAAATTAAAAAAAAAGAAAAATGAACTCTACAACTTTGGGGGGGGTAGTGTAGTGGTGGAGATGGGAGGGCAGGGATGGTAAGGGAAAAACAAAGGAGGAGGCAACCATTGTTGATAAGAAATGTACTCATTACCTTGCTCATGTAATTGTAAACCCTCTGTAAGTATTTTCACAATAAAAAAAGCTTATTAATAAAAAAGAAATGCCAGTACATACAAAAAATTCTCATCTTTAGAAGGGGGAAATGTAGTAAAAAATTTTTGATGCCTAACGTAAAAAAATCCATACAAAGCTAAGAAAAGCAAGAGAAGGGGTATGTGGGAATGATGGGTGAGAATGTTCAAAGGAGTAACATTGACCAAGATGCACTGTGTTCATAAAATACCTTGCTGAATGGTAACACCTTGGTACAACTATTTAAAGATAATTAGTAAAAACGCTGGTCTTTGCAAATCCTTCTTTTAATAGTTGGACTGAATTAGTCTGGTAGTTTAATTCCATTTTGTCAACTTCTTAAGCCTGAAATTATGAGCTTAATTATTTTGGATTGTCTCATTTCATACTTCAAATATGCAACCTTTAATAATTTAAATAATAGATGCTCTGTAGGCGGCAAATATACATACACCAAGCTGAAATACCAGTGCTTACAATTATTTATGGCAATCCACATCAGAGTTGAATATTTAAATGCTGCTTGTAAACCAATGATGTCCATCACATTTTTGAAAAAAGTAATTATTAGCATTAAGTGTACAAAGAAGTCTCATTGTGATGTATGTATGTATGTATGGATCTATGTATGTATGTATAATGTACCTGGATCAAATTCATGTTGTCTACAGTACTCATTTCCTTTCTTTTTTAAAAATTTTATTCATACTGGTGAATATGTATTGGATGGTTTATATTTCTTTTTTTTATTGTGAAAATACTGTACAGAGGGGTTTCAATTACATGGGCAAGATAATGAGTACATTTCTTATCAAGCATTGTAGCCTCCTCCTTTGTTTTCCTTTCCATCCCTTCCCATCCTCCCCCTGCCCTCCCACCCAATACTCCCCGCTTCCCTCTCCCCCCCATACCAAAGTTGTAAAGTTTTCGACATAACGACCTGTACATCTCATTGTTGCAATGGGTCCTCCTGTATCTCTATTTAAATGATTTGTTTTTCCCCTTCCCCTCCACAAATTATACCGACATCAAATACAGTGAAAGCAGGGGTTATACTGTGGGGGAGGGACATACAAAGCAACAAAGAAATAATCTTGTAAATGTGTTAGAAACAATCGCATGAAAGAAAAAAAAACATTTGAATACATATCTTAGGGTTCATTTCCCTGACATGACCTTTTCTGCTTGACTCAGACATATACTAGATGTTGCAAATAAGGGAAACCATGGGACCTATGTTTCTTTGGGCTTGGCTTACTTCACTTAATATAATTTTTTTTCCAAATTTTTCCATTTCTTAACAAATGGGGCAATGTCATTCTTTCTGATGGAGGCATAGAATTCCATTGTGTATATATACCACATTTTCTTTATCCATTCATCTACTGAGGGGCATCTGGGTTAGTTCCATATCTTAGCTATAGTAAATAGTGCTGCAATAAACATAATCCTGCTGGTAGCTTTAGTGTGGTCTTGTTTGTAAACATTTGGGTAAATGCCCAAAAGTGGGACTGCTGGGTCTTAGGGGAGCTTTATGTGGAGTCTTTTGAGGAACCTCCATACTGCTTTCCAAAGTGGTTGAACAAGTTTACACTCCCACCAACACTGCAGTAAGGTTCCCTTCTGTCCACATCCCCTCCAGCATCTGTTGTTATTAGAGTTCTTGATTTTTGCCATTCTAACTGGGGTGAGGTGGTATCTTAATGTTGTTTTGATTTGCATTTCTTTTATGGCTAGGGAAGTTGAGCACTTCTTCCTGTGTCTATTGGCCATCCTTCTTTCTTCTTCAGAGAAGTTTCTCTTTAAGTCTTTAGCCCACTTATTTATTGGGCAGTTGTTTCTTTGAGGATTTGTTATTGGGGGATTTAATTTTTTGAGTTCCAAATATATTTTAGATATGTGACCCTTGTCCGTTGTATAGCTAGTGAAGATCTTCTTCCAGTCTGTGGGCTTTTTATTGATCTTGCTAGCTATGTCCTTTGCCATGCAGAAGCTCTGCAATTTCATGCAATACCATTTGTCCAACCTCTCTTTGATTTGTTGTGTTTCTGGGTCTCTATTAAGAAATTTTTGGCCTGTGCCAAGGAGACCTAGGGTTTCTCCTATTCCATCCTGTAATATTTTCAGAGTGTCTGCTTTGACTCCGAGATCTTTGATCCATTTGGAGTTGATTCTGGTGCAGGGTGATATATAAGGATCTAGCTTTAGTTTTCCACAAGTGATTAACCAAATTTGCCAGCACCGTTTACTGAAGAGGCTGTCTTTCTTTCATTCTATTTTTTTTAGCTCCCTTATCGAAGATTAGATGGCTATAGGCCTGTAGGTTTACAATATTCATTTTTTTTAACTCTCTCCTTATTTTTCCCCTTTACCCTCTTTTTAAACAAGTTTTGATGGGTTTCATGACACTAAATTGTATCATATCCATGTCCATCACCCTCTGCTGTTCACCTCCCCCTCTGGCTTGCTCCTCTTCCTCTTCTGATTGTTGTATGTTAGGATGATGATTATGTCTAGATTCCACATAGAAGCAAAACCATGTAACATTTTCTTTCCAACCACACGAGCCACATTCCTGAGTTAAAGTACCACTCTTCAATGACAATTTCTATAAAACGTTTCAAATTATGACCACAAATCAAAATGACAAATATTCTTTAAGTCAGTGTTGGAGCCTTCTTTAGAGGCAGAGAGTGTGAAATTGAGTGTGTGTAAGTGAGGCCTTTGGGGAGAGCACACAGATGTCTCCTGCAGATCATAACTGGCCCTAGAAAGTCCACGGGGCCACTGGCTTAGACTTTCGTAGCTGGAGTAAGGGTTTCAGGAGTGGACAGGAACCTGTATTGTTTTAATTTCTCAGTGATGCTGAGGAGAGTACCTGGCCTGCTCTCTTACCTGGCCCTGGGGAGGGGCACAAGGAGACAAAGGAAGGTGAAGTGTAACTGGTGCCAGAGGCTACCCACCATTACCAAACTGAGTAAGATCCTCAACTTTTCACCTAGCTTAACCAACATAAAAAACATGCATGTGTGACAGTTCAAAGTGATTAACTTTGAACTTAATTCATGACAGCACCTTCTTCTGTCTCTGTCTCTGTCTCTGTCCCTGTCTCTGCCTCTGCCTCTGCCTCTGTCTCTGTCTCTGTCTCTGTCTCTGTCTCTGTCTCTGTCTCTGTCTCTGTCTCTCTCTCTCTCTCTCTCTCTCTCTCTCTCTCTCACACACACACACACACACACACACACACATACACACACACACATTGATACCTCAGACAGCATGGTGTTTGCCTCAGGATAACTGAATCTAAATTTCTGGATGAGGAAGAAGGATTGATCATGGTATATTTCTTTCTAATATGAAATGAGTCAAACTTGAAGAGACAGCTCCTATATTATTACAGAACTGTTTCAGAAGTATTACACACACACACACACACACACACACACACACACACACATATTTTGGGGAGGGGTCCGGTCGTGGGGCTTGAACTCTGGGCCTGGGCGCTGTCCCTCAGCTCTTCAGCTCAAGGCTAGCACTCTACCACTTGAGCCACAGCGCCACTTCTGGCTTTTTTCTTTTTGCTTATGTGGTGCTAAGGAATCGAACCCAGGGCCTCAGGCATGCAAGGCAAGGCTCTACCACTGAGCCACCTTCCCAGCCTGAGTATTAGACATATTTTTTGCTGTGTAGAAATGACCAGATATTTTAAGATCATCTTGAGCTTTCTGTTACTTCAGTATGTCAAATAGTGATGTCCCAGGAGCCCTGTTCTTCTCAACAGAGAACAGTACTAAGAACCCCAAAATTGGGGTGGCTGACATTCTTATCAGAGTATTCCACCAGCCCTGATGGGGAAATGTATAGTTTCTCTGGAGGCAAAAATAAAACTCAAGCCAGACTGGAGGAAGGGATGAGGAAAAACAACATTCTTCCTTTCCTCCTCCCCCTCCTCCTTCCCCTCCTCCTCCCCCTCCTCCTCCCCCTCCTCCTCCCCCTCCTCCTCCTCCTCCTCCTTTTTTGTTGGTTGTGGGGCTTGAACTTAGGGCCAGGGTGCTGTGAGCCTCTTTGTGCTCAAGGATAATGCTCTACCACTTGAGCCACAGTGCCTTCCAGTTTTTGAGATGTTAACTGGAGGTATGAGTCTCACAGGGACATTTTTCACCAGGCTGGCTTCAAACTGTGATCCTCAGATTGCAGCTTTCTGAGAAGCTAGGATTACAGGTGTGAGCCACTAGCACCTGGCTCATATTCTAATGTATGTTTTCATTGATGCATCTAGCTTAAACTATTTTATTATTGGCTCATGTTTTCCTCCAAACTTGCTCTTTGCAAATATTAACACCCCACCTACACATTTATCATAATTCCACTATCTTATTTTTCTCATATGTATGTGTGTATGTATGTATGTGTGCTCCTAACATGTTTGTGTTCTTCAGTTTCAATTTAGATGTCAGTAATCTCCTTAGTTCTTTTCATTTTGGTGGTACTGGGGTTTGAACTCTGGGCTTTATGCTGATCAAAGTGGCACACTACCTCTGAGCCACACCCTGAATCCTGATTTTGTTGCTGATTTTTGAGATAAGATCTTACTTCCTGTCCAGAAGCACGTGGGCACTGCACTCATCTACTTTAAACGCTGTAGTTGCTAGGATTATGGGTGAATGCTACTGCAAATAGTTTACCTCCATGAAGATGGATCTCACTGAGTTTTCTGACGAGGCTGATCTTGAACCGAGATTGTGCAGTCTTAGCCTACTGGGTAGCTTGGGATAACAGGTATGAGCCAACAGTTTAATTTCTTTTAAAAAAGAAATTAAAAGTCATTACAAAAGTTAAAACCATTAGCATCCTAGACATTTCTTGTATCAGTTCAAATGTAACCAACTTACTTTTGAAGACAGCAGCACAACCTTATTTAACAAAATAACAGACAGCACAAAGAAAAACCACAAAATATGGAAGGAAACATTAACAAAGCAAGGACAAAATGCCCTAAGTTTAAGTCTAGAAGGTTGAGAAGATATTATTAATCAATAGCACTATCATGCACATAGTAAGGTTAAAAAGGAGAATTCTTTAAACAGAAAAATAGGCATTTCATAGCAATTAGCACCTGTGATGCTTTAAGAATAAAAAAGTTTAACAACTACAAATTTTAAATAAAACACAAAGCCTTTTTAAACATGAAAACATTATCTGCAAAATTTCTACGATGAACAACGAACTTAAAATTTAAAGTTTCTTAGAAGCATTTGGAAGCCAAACAACGGTACTTAAAATTCTCTCTTGCCCTTGACATTGTGCGGGAAGCTAGGTCCTGACCTTTAGAGCCATGACCTTCCAGGTAGCTCTGCCCCCTGCTTAACTCTTCCAAATATCCTAGAGAAGTTTCCATTGTACCAAATCTGGGCCAGGATTTAGGTTTGTCAGTTTTTGTATTTAGTCATTACTGAGAAGAGAGCTGTAACTCATTAAGGTCTTAATTTGAATTTCTAATGACTAATTTCTAATGACTAATGAGTCTGAGTACATGTTACTAAGTTTATTTGTGATCTAATATGGCCTTCATTAGACATATTATTAGTTCAGCTCTCATGCCCACTTTTCTTTTGGTATGCTTTTTACTATCAATTGATAATATTGTTTTCTATTGTAGACATTGTAGTCTTTGCTGGTTATGTGTTCTAACAAGACCTTCTCCCACTCTGTGGCTTACTTGTTCCTTCTTTTTTGTTGTCTTCAGAAAACAGAAGTTCTTAATTTAATGTGGTCAAGTTTATTGCTCTTTTTCCTATGTATATATTGCTCTTTGTGCCTTGTCTAAAATGTTTTCCCTTCACCAAGGTCAGGAAAATAGTTTTCCTAGTATCACCCATGAGTCTTATTTACTCTGCCTTATGGATCTACATTCATAGTTCTTTGGGGTTGTTTGTCATGGCTGTCATAGTGGAACATCTGTCCCACCCCCAGGTTCCTCTTTCTTCGTATGTTTTTATTTTCTAACTGGTGCTGTCTGGGCACCATCAAACCATACCTAAGGTTAACACGCATAGTGAGGGACAGACGGTGGGAGCCAGACATGCACCCCAGTGGCCATTCCAAACAATCAAGCTTTTATCTCCATCAAATCTTTGGTTTGAATATTCTACCACCATAACTGGTGTACACATTGCTTTTCATAGGACCAGTGGCTGATTTTCTGTTTCACCTCCATTTCCTAGAAGACTTCCAAAAATTCTCTTACAATGATTTTCTTGCCATTTTTTTGTGTAGAAAGAGTTCACTCCTCAAGCTATACCCACACTTTACTTTGTGAGGGCCGAGTTAGCTTCTCAGAATGAGAGCACACATCCAGTATTTGATGGCGTTTCTCATAGACTCACATGGAAGGAGAGAAAAGAGTCACATCTTTTATGAAATTATAGACATTAACCTATTGTGATTGCGCATGTACCTGAATGAATGAAGGATTTACCAGAGTCCTTCTGTTTTTTTATTTTGTTTGGTTTGGTTTTTTTCTTTTGTCAGTCATGGGACTTGCACTCGGGCCTGGGTGCTGTCCCTGAGTGCTTTTGCTCAGGGCTAGTGCTCTACCACTCTGAGTCATAGCTCCTCTTGTGTTTTGTTTTGTTTTGTTTGCGTGGTTAATTGGAGATAAGAATCTTACTGGGACTTTTCTCCCAGGGCTGACTTCACTGAGAAACCTCAGCTCTCAGCCCCCTGAGTAGCGTGAACCACCAGTGCCCTGCTGTCCTTCTGTTTTAGTAGGATTTTTATTTTATTTTTAGGCTAAGTTGCTTTAGAATGCCATGGTGTATACGTTGATGACAGAGTGAGCAAGAAGAAAAGACAGGCCTAGAAGCTTCTATGCTGGAACATGGTCATTTACTCACACTTAGCTAATCAACTGGCTGTCATGACTTCTGACATGATAACAAATAAATACCTGAGGTAACTAAATCATAACTAGAAAGGGTCTGGCTCATAGTTTTAGAGATTTTAGTCCCTCTGGGCCTGTGGTAAAATGGTTCATCATGGAAGAAGCACATGTTGGTGCAAAATCAACTATGTCGCGGCCAGACAGTAGAAGAGGAAGAGGAGGGAGCTGCAGTCCCACAGTCCTCTGCAGGGTGCAACTCCACTTCTAAGAGGTCCCATCAACTCCAGTAGTGCTGTTCTGGGAACCAAGCTCAGTAGTTTAGTCTTTTTGGGAGAGAATATTTATGTCAACCCTCATGACTTATCCAGGGTTTTGGCAATTAAAAAAAAAACAAAGAAAGATCAATGAGAAGTACAAGTTGTCATGTCCAAAATGAGCTTTACAATGTTGGTGCGGGGGGGGGGGGGGGGGGGAAGGGGGGAAGGAGAAGGCTGGGGATTGGGGGGGAGGGGGGAGGCTGGGAAGTGATGTGAAGGGTAAACAAAGGAGGAGGCTGCAGTGCTTGGTAAGAAATGTACGCATTATCCTGCCCATGTAATTGTAACCCCTCTGTACAGTATGTTCACAAATAAAATAAAATAAAAAAAAAATATATATAATAAAATAGATGGCAGCCAGGAAAAAAAAAACAAAGAAAGAAAGAAAAGAGAGAAAGAAGGAAAAACAAACAGCTTGGAAACAGGTGTTCAGAATTCAACGAGAAATCAGATTTGCTTTTTTTTGCTCCCACTGTTCTCTTTAGGGTGCTTATTTTTGGTGCCAGTAGTAGGGTTTAAATTCATGGCCATCTACTCTCACTGACAGTTTGCACTCCCGGTTGGCACTCTACCACTTGTGTCACGTCTCCAGCTCAAGCTTTTGCTGGTTAATTGGAGATAAGAGTCTTATGGATTGCATGCCTGGGTTGTCCTTGAACCTGGACCCTCAGATCTCTCAGTCTCCTTCAGAGCTAGGATTACATGTATGAGCCACCAGTGTCTGGCTGAGTCTTGATGTTTCTAATGCTGTAATGGATAATTTCCCATACAATTGTTTGCCCTTGAAGTTTACATAGCTGTTCATTTCTGTGCACCTCAGAAGTGTGCAGATAATAGAGAAGTCTATGGAGAGTGTTCTGTGAACTAGAACTAGATTTGTCAGAGACACAAAAGTAGAGAAGCATCAGCTTCAAGCTAGTTAGTCTTGAATTCACAATTTAAATTTTATGATTTCTTCCTACTCTTTGCTTTTTCCCATTTTTAAATTTTAAAGATTTCTAGGTTATCTATTACTTTTTCCTGAATCATGCTTGGTGGTGTTATATATCTAAAAATTTCCTTATCAAACCAAATGCCATCTCAGTTTTCTGCTGGGTGGTCTTCTGGGAGCTTCGCAACTTTGTGTGTCACACATAGGTCTTTGGTTTGGTTTTGACTCCATTTTTGAAGATATAGAGCAGAATCGAGGTTTACTTTTTGGGGATGTCCAGTTGTCCTGGAGCTTTTGGTGAAATCTTATCTTTACTCCATTGTCTTTCTGCTTTATTGATAAGGTGAGGTGTTTGTGTGTATTCACGCATATATTTCCATTCTCTCTGTTCTGTGTCTCACACACACACACACACACACACACACACACACACACACACACACACACACACACACACACACACACACACACACACACTTAGACTGTCATTATTACTGTAATTATACAGTATGTCTAAGTTGGGTTGTACCAGTCCTCCAACTTTATTTATTTATTTATTTATTTATTTATTTGAGTCCAGTTGTGAAGCCTGAACTCTGGGCCTGGGCACCGTTCCTCAGCTCTTCAGCTCAAGGCTAGCACTCTACCACTTGAGCCACAGCTCCACTTCCAGCATTTTTTTTCTGCTTATGTGGTGCTGAGGAATCGAACCCAGGGCCTCAAGCATGCAAGGTGAGCACTTTACTACTGAGCCACCTTCCTAGCCCTCTTTATTTTTTCTTTTAGTACTGTATTAGATATCTATTAATATTGTTACAAAATACTGGAATTTTACTGAATCTACAGATTAGGTTGGTTCATCTTGAGGCTAGTGAGTTTCTTATCTAGGAATTGAAATGGCTGTATTTATTTTGCCCTTTGATTTCTTTTGCTCAGTTTTATAATTTTCCTTATATAGATCTTGTAAGCATTTTGTTAGACTTGGATCTAAGTACTTTTGTGAGTGCTAATAAAAATAATACTATTATTTTAACTTAAAAGCCAACTATTATTTGGTGAAATGGACACAATGTCTTTAATATGTACAGACCTATTCATATTGTCTTCTTGTCATAGTAGAAATCCATACACATTGGGGCTTTCAAGAAATAGATTTATTTTTCAAATTTTCCAAATAGGTCCATTTTCAAATTTCTATGCATAGAATTGTTCATGACATTCCATTATTGTCCTCTTAACACTCAGAGATGTACTATGGAAGGATGGCTTCTTTCTAATTTTTGATATTTACAATTTGTGACTTATGTCAAGTTTTTCTTAATTGCCTTGGTGAAATCTTGCTACCTTCAAAGGGTCACCTTCTTGTTTCATTGTTTGTTTGTTTGTTTTTACTGCCATCCTGTTTTCTGTTTTAACTGATTTCTGCTCTAATTTTACTATTAATTTTCTTCTGTTTACTTAAAATTTCATCTGTTATCTAGGTGTTTGTGGATGACATTTGTAATCCTATGATCTGAAGATCACAGTTCAAAGCCAGCCTGGGCAGGATCTGTGAGACTCTTACCTCCAATTAACCACCAAAAAGCTGGAAGTGTAGCTATGGCTCAAGTGGTAGTGCACCAGCCTTGTTCACAAAAGCTCAGGGACATTGCCCTGAGTTGAAACTCCAGGACTGGCACAAAAAATATTTCATCTGCTTTTCTTTATTGTTTCCTAAATGCAAAGCTTAGCTTATTGGGATTTTCTAAAGATTATTTTTTCCTTGTGATATGTATCAATATAATCATTTTTCCTCTGTTTTTTAAATAAACTTTGAAAACTTGTATTTTCATTTTATTTTGAAACATATTTAAATTTCCCTTGAGATTTTTTTCTTTGTCCCATGTTTCCTTAGAAATGCATTGTTTTATCTTTAAAATATTTGGGGTTTTCCCACTATCTTCTTGTTGATTTCTTATTTAATTGCCCTGTGATCTATGGGTAGAAATTGTACACTTCCTTCTCTTAAATTTGGTAAGGTAAGTTTTATAGCCCAAAATGCAATTGGAATTCCCCAGTATGGCATATGGTTTGAAAATAATGTTCACAGTCCCACTGATGTTAGAGTACAATGGATCTTGCAAAAATGTAAGATGCATTTTTTTCCGATTCTTTTACTATTATGCTATCTTTTCTTTTCTTTTCTTTTTGTTGGTCGTGGGGCTTGAACTCTGGGCCTGGGTGCTGTCCCTCAGCTCTTCAGCTCAAGGCTAGTGCTCTACCACTTGAGCCACAGTGCCACTTCCAGTTTTCTGAGTGGTTTATTGGAGATAGGAGTCTTATGGACTTTCCTGCCCAGGCTGGCTTTGAACCGTGATCCTCAGATCTCAGCCTCCTGAGTAGCTAGAATTACAGGAGTGAGCCACCGACTCCCAGCTCTGTCTTTTCTTCTTACATTTAAAGTTACCTTTTTTGACAACAGGGCTTGATTATTTTTGTTGTTTATTTTGATAGTGTATATTTCTTAATTAACATATTTAGAACACTGACATTTAAAGTTTGTTTGTTTTTTTTCAGTCATGGGCCTTGAACACTGGGCCTGGGAGCTGTCCCTCAGCTCTTCAACTCAAGGCTAATGCTCTGCCACTTGAGCAACAGCACCATTTCCAGTTGTTAATTCAAGATAAGAGTCTCACGGACTTTCCTGCCCAGGCTGGCTTTGAACTGCCATCCTCAGCTCTCAGCCTCTGGAGTAGCTAGGATTACAGGCATGAGCCACCGGCTCTCAGCTAAAGTTTTTTTTTTTTTTTTTTTTTAATGTGAAAATGCTGTACAGAGGGGTTACAATTACATGGGCAAGGTAATGAGTACATTTCTTATCAAGCATTGTTGCCTCCTCCTTTGTTTCCCCTTCCCATCCCTTCCTATCTCCCCCCCCCACACCCCTGCTCCCCACTACCACCCCCATCCCCCACCCCTTTTTTAAAGTTTTATTTTCTTTAAGGAGTTGTACAAAGGAGAGCCATTTATGACTACAGTAGAATACAGTGCCTCTAGATCAATGTTACCCCTTTCATCATTCTTACCCCCACCCTTTTCCTCATTTTTCTTTTTTTTTTGTGGGGGGCAGGGGTCGGTCATGGGTCTTGAACTCTGGGCCTGGGCACTGTCCCTCAGCTCTTTAGCTCAAGGTGAGTGCTCTACAGTTGAGCCACAGCGCCACTTCTGGTTTTCTAGTGGTTTATTGGAGATAAGAGTCTCACCGACTTTCCTGCCTCGGCTGGCTTTGAATCGAGATCCTCAGATCCTAGCCTCCTGAGTAGCTAGGATTACAGATGTGAGCCACCGGCACCCAGCTTCCTTACTTTTCTTAATTTAGGTTATGTATTGAATTTTTGTTTTACCATTTAACAAAGCAATTTATGTATATAATGCATCTTGATTGGTGTTATCCTTCCAACATTTCCCCCCTCTACTTACCCCTTCCCCAAATTTTTCTCAGTTCAGTGGCATATACAATGCATTCTTGCCTGCATTCTACTCAGAGTCTTCACTAATTTAAATTAAAAGCTACCTTGTGGCAGGGCTCTAAGTTGCTCCTGGATATTATCTTTGTCTCTTCTTTTGGCCTTGACCTCTGTCTTCCTCCTGCTCAGAAGCTGTACTGGTCAGCTCTTGAAGCTGTAGGCCGCTGTCATCATCCAGGAGTCCTTTGGTGAAATGAGGATGAGTGCATCATCTTAGGACTGAGTCTGAATCTTCTAGTGTTCCCACATCCTTGGGTGATGACCTTCACACTATTTGTTCTCTTAGCTGAGACAGAGAAGGCAGAATTGGGATGATGTTCCTCCTCTACCTGAGGAGCAGGCTAGTAAGACTTATTATTTATGTATTTAATTTTATTAGTTTTTACTTTGTAGCTGGAGAGTCAACTGCCATAGAGAATACTTGGGATTATTTCATCGTGTTGTTGTTGATAAATCTCCTGTTAAAGCCATGAAGGGATCTTTATGGCTCATCATTGTGAGACTCATGAGATGCATAGAGGTGAGATTCAGAAGGCACGTTCTGCCCTTGGTTGGCTTCTTTGCCTGCCCTTTCCCCCCTGCATCTTGGAGCACCATGACCTCTGCTCAGGCGTGGGCAGCAAGCCTCGGCTGTGACTGTCTGGACTTCATTGTTGGGGTGGCAGTATGCCCTGGAAAATTGTTATCTGATCCAAGAAATTTATTGGTGCTTAATGTATTCTGCTTTTTTTCTAATTGTACCACAGGACTGATGAAATACTAACTCTTTATGTGTAAGAACCGAGGTCTTCATTTCATTGAAACAAAAGTTTGTATCATCAGTTCTTTGGAATTGACATTGATGGAAAGAGTGTAGGATTTTGTTTTTGTTTTTGAAGCAGGGTCTCCCTGGGTAGTCCAGGCTTATCTCTCATTTATGACCCTCCTGCTTCAGCCTTCTGAGAGCTAGGATTATAGCACTGTACTACCATAGCCAGCTAGAATATTTTTCTGGTTTTCTCTTTTTACTTATTTATTTATTTATCGTCGGTCGTGGGGCTTGAACTCTGGGCCTGGGCACTGTCCCTGCGCTCTTCAAGGCGAGTGCTCTACCGCTTGGGCCACAGCGCCACTTCGGTTTTCTAGTGGTTTATTGGAGATGAGTCTCACAGAGTTTTCTACCCAGGCTGGCTTTGAACTGCGATCCTCAGATCTCAGCCTCCTGAGTAGCTAAGATTATAGGTGTGAGTCACTGGTGCCCAGCTCTGCTTTTTTCTTTTTAAAATTAAGAACTTAAGGGGTCAAATTTATTTCTTACTTGAACATAAGTAGATAGAGAAATTGATAAGATATGTTTGATTTTATTTACATACATTTGACTCAGCCTATGAGGGCACGAGCTGCAGACTTAGTAGAGACAAAAGAAAGATTATGACCTGGACTTCCTTTGCCATAAATCCTTCTTATAATTTTTGTTTTGTTCTTCAGTATTTATAAGATCAAATGTTCATTATAAATACTTATTCTATGTTTCTAGAATTTCTCCCTTATGATTGTTTCACTTCCTAAGTGTTCACTGTTAAATTCAGGCAATTTGTCATTTAAAATACATAAAAACTATTCATCAAAACTAATTAGAAATGAGCAAATCTGGATCTTTAAACTGCTAAATAGCCTCAAGTTTTTCTAAAACAAACAAACAAACAAATAAGATGGAACATTTCAACCAAATAAGAATTATTTATAAAATTGAAGTGTCCTCAAATTAAAGCTTATAGTGGAAACTCTTTCACAATCCTAATTATATTGGCCATTTCCCCCAATGTTTATAATGGGCTACAATACCTAAAGTGGATGAGGAAAGCCAAGTACAAAATGTCAGGCATAAAACCACATAAAGGCTCTTAATATTTCTGCTAGTCTCTACTCCCTTCAGGCAGATGTTGTGAAACGTTGACAACTTCTGGGAGCAATGGGCACACCCATTCCCACACCCGAGGGAAGTGCACAGAGACTTCAAGAGTTAAAGTGTTGTTCTCTTCCTCAGTGAACAACTTAAATTACAAAGCCTCACTTTTTTTTTCTCATAAAAAGTTAGATACAATAAGTGCTTTTGTGTATGTGTGCGTGTGCATGTGTGCATGCACGTGTGCGTGCACGCATGCTAGTATGCTCACACTCAGAATTTTGTGCCCTCCCTTACCTTTTTCACTCGAGGATAGTGCTCTGTCACTTGAGCCACAGCCCCGCTTCTGGCTTTTTGCTGGTTCATTGGTGATAAGGATCTGATGTACTTTCCTGCCAGGGCTTACTTTGAACTGTGCGATTCTCACTATGTCTTGCTTCCTGGGTAGGTTTGTTCAATTACTCAACATTGAATCAGAGCAATCATGTAATCCATCCTTCCAGGGGAATCTCTTGGGTTCGTATGGTGCTACCCATCCTGAGACAACTGTCATAGGCACAAAATGACCCTGGTTGGATCTGTGGTGCTGGGTGATGGTTATCTCCACTTCAGCTCTGAAGCAGAGTTCTGGACAAGTAAGATCTCTTCTATAGGTCCCTTCTCCTTTGTTGATTCCTAGTAAATCCATATCACATGGCTAGGTTAAAGAATAATCATGGTGGGAGACTAGTGAAAATGAGTCTGCTTTTCCAAACCAGGAAAGCTACATGATTATCCTGAAATCATCTCCTCTGACTCTTCCTACTTGGAAACACTTAACCTTTTCTGGTCCACGCTATTTGCAAGCATAAGGAATGCTGCCTCCGTTTGTGACCTTGTGTGCCATGATACAGTGTTGCTTCATTCACCTTCTGGACCTTTGGTCTTGCATCAATAGATCGGACAATGTGAAAAATCCTTATGTAAACATGCCAACTCTGTAAATGTGACAGGTGTAACATTTGTTTATTTTGATGGTTTTAATTTTAATGCCCTTACTTTAGGCAGGGGTCACATGACTGATTTAAAACTTCTGAATGGAGCTACTCTCCACATACAGTAAGACCTATGTCAGAGGAAATTAAAGTACAAACAGAAAAGCAAGAGGGAATAGGAATCATGTAACAATGGACATTGCATAAGGTAATTGAAGTTGCTAGAATTGATTCTACAAATTGATTTCAAGCTCCATAATAATATTACTTTTAAAAAACCCAACTAAGCATTACTACACATACATGTTTATAATGATCTCAGTAGGGAAATATGCCAGCTTCTCCAGGGAGCTCAAAATATATCCTTTTATTTCCGAAAGGAAATTTCTAAAGAAGATGACACGATTCCTTTTCTGCTGGCCTATGGCTGACAATAGAAGAAAGGAAAACAAGTGAATAAGTGTAATTCTGCTGATGGAAGCTTTGGTCATTAACAGAATTAGAGGTAGAATTTGTTTTACCATATGTGGAAAAATTTCCCTTAAGTATGGGGGAAAGAGTAAGAGAAAAAGAAAGAATAATGGCCCAGAAGTCAGAATTCTGGGCTCGAATTTCCGTTCTTTACCTTGATGTCTAACTTGGGTGAAATCACGGTTTTCGTTCATTTTCTTTGTTTTTTATGTGTTCTGAAACATGGGCTCCCTGTTGGCAACTCTAGTGCTCAGAGAAGCGTTGGCACATGGTACTGGCATGTTAACTACATGCTGATGTAATCATTGTAGAATTGAATAGAAATGCAGCAGGCATGAAGACAATCATTCAAGCTTAAATGCTTTAAAATGTGGATGTAGGGTTGTGAAAAGGATTAGCACATTATGGTAGTATTCCCAGGTATCTTAGGTTTCGTGGGCTACCATGCTCAACAACAGAATTTTATTTGCTCATAGTTTTGTACACTGAAAAGCCCCAAATCAAAGTTCAGAGAGAGCTCTCCTGTGACTCTCCTCTAGTCCTGAAGGAAGAGTGCTCTGGGTGTCATTTTCATGGATACTCATCCTGTCACAATAGGGCTCAAACTTTATGATGTCATTTAACCTCAATTATTTCTTTATAGAAAGTATCAAACTGGGCACTGGTGGTTCACAGTACCATAGTAGCTAGTCAGAAAGATGAGATCTGAGGATTGAAGTTCAAAGCCAGCCTGGGGAACAAAAGTCTGTGAGACTCACATCTTCAATTAATTAGCAAAGAGCCAATAGTGGAGCTGTGGCTCAAGTGGTAGGGCATCAACCAGCCTTGAAGGAAAAAGCCAAGTAAAGCATGAGGTCCTGAGGTTAAGACCCAGTATAGGAACAAAACAAATAAAATAGCTGGGTACTGGTGGCTCATGCCTGTAACCCTCGCTCTCAGAAGTCTACGATTTGAGGATTATGGGTTAAAGTCAGCCCTGGCAGGAAAATCCATGAGACTCTTTTCACCAACAAATTACTCAGAAAAGGCCACAAGTGGCACTGTGGCTCAAGTGGTAGAGTGCTAGCTTGAGCACAAAGAGACTCAGGGACAGTGCCCAAGCCCCGAGTTCAAGCCCCATGACCAGCAAATAATAAAATAAAATAAAATAAAATATGTAAGTACGGTTATTTTGGAGATCAAGACTTTGACTTGTGAATTTGAATTGTGTCTATGTGTGGAGGGGTACGGAAGAACACATTTCATTCCATAGTCCCAGGTAATGTTGAAGAGAACTGACTGTAGAGACTCCTGAAGTTTAGTTAATTGAAAAACAAGAGATCAGTCCAAGATCATGGCTCAAATGAGGGTGAATAAATAATGCATGCAATAGAAACAGGGCTGTAATGGGATTCTAGATAATTGTGAAACTGAACTTTAATTATTAAAACCAAAAATAGATTCTCAGCCACAATTCCTTTTAAATAACGATTATATAGTACATAAAGAGAATAGAGATATAATTGTCTCAGTGTCATAAAAACATTTAGATGAGTAAGAATCTATCCTTCTAGCTTTCTGTTCCCATTGCTCAATGTTACCATCCTTCAATTCTGAGATTTAGAAAATGTTCTAGAAATTAAATGGGGCCAGAAAGTCAAAACAGGAAAAGTTACCAAGTCTAAGTCAAAATATCTGAAAGTTCAGAAAGGCATCAGAAAAGATGAAAACCATTCCTGATTCTTTCTGCCAATCAGCACAATTTTCCCAAAGTTATTGCAAATCATTTGACCTATCAGACTCTGGTCAGGTCATTATTCACATTGTGCTGGAGATTCCAAATCTCTCCTTTTAAACACTTTTGTTTTTCTCTTGGCTTCTATGCACTGTTCTCCTCCTTTTTACTGCTACTCTTTACAAATCAGCACTTTCTAGATCATTTCCTGTACTCTGAGGCTTTACATACCAGTAACACATTCGTTTCTCATACTGACATCCTTTCCCGTGAGGCCCAGTGTTCCACACCCTGTTTTACCCTCAGTACTTCTGCCTAGCTTTCAAACAGGCATCCAAATTTAGCAAGTTCCAAACTTTATTCTTGAATCCAACATAAGCCTTTGGTAGTTGAATTTCAAACCCACAGAGTCACATTGTGTTTCTTTCTATGAGCAAGTTCCTCAAACAAGCATCACGTTGGCTGTGCTGAAGTTTGGTAGTGTCTGCTGGCCAGTCCAGCCTTTGTCCACACAAATTACAGGGCAAATTACAAACTTTCCTGGTTAATAAAGTCACAGAAAGAAGTGCAGTGGGAGATGATGACATCTTGTCTGGCTCCTGGTGAGCCTAGAAAGACTTCTGTCTTAGAACTAGCCCATCTATGCTTAAGGTGTTTCCATCTGTGAGGATGTCCTGCGTCTAGACACAGCGTCGTTGCTAGACTGAGAGTAGGGAGGTAACACTGTGTCTAAATGGCTCTGTATCAGTCCATGTGTCTGAATGGCTCTCTATATCAGCCTGCTCAGGGGCTTTGCAATTAGTGACCTCTGTGGGGTCACACACTCTTCTTTTTTTGTGCAATGAATGTGTAGGCAATATTTCTATTGAACTAAACATCTGCAATTTGATAGACCACTACAGATATGAGCCATCTGGCAGTGATTATTATACCCTAGATATATCTGAACTTGTAGAATAGATATCTGAGTAGACATTGTCAATAGAGAACACAAACCTCACAGAAGGTATAATCAAAAGTTTCTCTAAACAAATTATCTTAGGATCCTTAATCTCCCCATGGTTCCATGACTTCATTTCCCCCACGTGGATGTTCTGTTCATCCTGAGGCCGATGTTAGGATTCTATGAAAATAGCAAGAGTGCCTCAACTCAGACTGAATCTATAGTTACATCCACTCACAGGATTATTTAGACCCATTTCTATGAAGATGGCCTTCCTCAGGCCTCATGCATGGTATAATAGCTGAACTTTCAAGCTCCACTCATCTCCATGTGCTGTTGTTCTTTCTGAAACCAGCCAGTAATATGCCATTTGCCTCTACCATAGTGTGTCAAAGCGATTGAAGTATTCAAGAAGAAAGGACATGACCTCAGAATAGTGGTTGGCCCTGTGAAGGGAGCACACTGTGTAACAGTAATCTACTTGGTGACATGGCTGAGAATGCAGAAACAAGCTATCACACAGCTAAGTTGTCATCTTGCCTTTTAAGTAGATGGCCATTTAAAAAATGCTAGCTTTTAATTTTGCCCTTTGGTTTTTTACGTCAGAGTTCTGATGAAAATGAGAATGGGTTCCAGGTGGAACTGAGCTCCAGGCATCATTTGCTCACAGGTCCAGAGGTCTCAGCAGGAAGGCAGAGTCTCTACCACATCTTGGAACAAGGGACAGAATTCTGGCAAGTGGCAGCATCTGGGCTCCTCTTTCTCCAGTGTTGCTTGTGTTAGGGATGTTCAGTAAGGACAAAGAACTGAGAAATGAAGCATAGAACTTCCCTATGACACAGCCATACCATGCCTAGTCATCTACCCAGGACATCACAAGCTGTGAAGACTCTTGCACATCCATGTTCACTGCTGCACTATTCACAATAGCCAAATTATGGGAACAGACCAGATGCCTTACAATATGAGTGGGTAAAAAATATGGTATCTATACATAATGGAATTCCACTCAGCCATTAGAAAGAATACTATTATGTCATTTGCAGAGAAACAGATAGACCTAGAAGAAATCATGTTAAGTGAGGTAAGCCAAGCTCAGAGAGACAAACAGTGAGTATTTTCTCTCATATGCAGAAGCTAGATCTAAAACACACTGGGACATGATAAATTATACAGGATGGTAGGCATTCATATACAGTGAAACTAAAGGAGGACACTCTTAGAGGATGAACCCAAAGGTGCAATGCCTATGTGCATTTGATCACATATATATTGAAATGAACTCCACAAAGTGGAAACAAGCCTTTTTTTGCTTTGTTTTTATTTTATTTTTGTCTTGTTTGTTCATTAATCTGTCTTCAGGGGGATAAGCTAGAACACAGAAATGGAGGGACAAAGGTGAACAAATGGAACAACTAGGCACTACGTTGAAAATGAACTATAAGACTTGTAGATAGGGACGGGTGGGAAAAACTGGGAAAGCGTGAGAGAAAGGTTGATGTTGTCTAAAAAGAAATGTACTCTTTACCTGATTTATGTAACTGTAATCCCTCTGTACAACACCTTTATAAAAATAAAAATTAACAAAAAGCTGTCTCTGATATATGTTATTCATTCCAATAACATTAGTCAAAGCAACAGCTGGCTCTGAGAGTGTTTTCCGAATTGTGTCTTAGGTGAGTGCCATTGTGCAGATGGTAGAGTGTTCTTCCACAAACCAAGATGGCTGCAACGTCATTCAGCGAGTGATGGAAGCATTACAGGGTTGGCATTGAGCAGAACGTTGTGATGAAGAGTGTGACTGTATCATGACTGTGATTACCTGGACAGGAATAATAGTAGAATCTATTGAATTTCTAAATCTCTGCAAAGGATGTAGAAGTACCCAGAGGTGTTCTGGGCTTCTAGGTGATGTGGGCTGCACAGATGCTCAAAGGTACTTCCATGATTCTTAGCATTCTAACCCTGGTGTGGTTAAGGAACATTACTGAGAACACGAATGAATCAGGAAGGAACCCCAACCTTTTGTTGTTTAAGGAGGATGCCAGATCTACACAAAGATCTAGAAAGAGAAGTGGATGACCCGTACCTTTGTCCCGCCTGGGAGCAGAGGGCAAGCAAAGGCTGTTGTTGAGGGTTCATTCTTCATCTGTCACACGTCCTCTGCTGCCTGGGAAAGGTTGGGCATGCTGCTGAGGCTGGAAAGCCCCTTCATTTTGCACACTGCTCCCTTGGGACCCAGCTCTATTTGGATTCCTCTCAGGATTGGAAATGGGCCAGGTGACCAGCTAGCTCAAAGTTGACATATGTGTACCTAAAGAAATATCACCACAAAAATCGAGAGGTAGAGGAAGATGAACAAACTAGGATTCTGGAATTCTTTGAGTCGGGAGAACAAATGGCCATCTCCCAGACTTCACAGAAATCCACTATATTAGGCAAACGAATTGCACAGTCACAGAAATCTTCCAGAACCAGTTGTCTGAATTCGAGTCACCTGCACGGGGGTCGTCTATTTTGGGTCACTTCTCCCTCATTTCCTTTCTGGTGGCTGGGGTCCTTTCTTGGCCCTGCAGCTCTGCTGGACCTCACACATCCTGTTGATAACCCCCTTCACTTGGCACTATGGCCCTTTCAAGAAAGTGCCCTGGAAACTCCAGCTGGCAGTGCCATGCTTTTCCCCTTGAGGCAGTGCCCAGGACTCTTTGCTACTTGAATCGCAGGATGTTGCTCTACTGGGGCTGTGGTCTTGTATGTAGGAGTCATGGTTCCAGCTGTGGAAGCTGTGCCTTCTGCATAGCTCAGGGCATCTGCCTCCTGTCACACATTGCTCCTCTATTCTGGGTTGCCACTAGTGTCCACTCCATATATTAGAGAGCAATAAGGAAAGCCACAGGATTTTACTTCGTGCTTATTCCTTCCCCTCTTTGGCATTAAAGATGGATGTTTTGGGGAGAGGACCCAGGTGATTGTCTTACTGGCCTAGGAAACCACCTGGCTGGATCAGGGTTTTTTGTTTTGTTTTGTTTTGCTTCCTTCTAATTAAACTTGTTTAACAAGGTTAATGGATATTTTTAACCTTATTTTGTGCTTAAAACCTTTTAGGTCCCCCAGAACTATAGACTTCTGCTGGATCCAACCCAACCTGCTAATCAAATATGCCAGCATGGTTATAGTCTGAGCAGGAAAGACAACCAAGAAATCAGTGACTCTAGTGACAATGACCATACTTACCTATAACTGTCAGGTAAAGCAGGCTAAGTTACAGATGTATATGCTAAACATTTTGCAAGGTCATACTCAGGGTTCTCATGAAATGTTATATCATCCATGTATATTTGTTTTTACAGCTGCATAATGTTCCATTGTGTGGAAACACAGCTATTCAACTCTACTCTCATGTATGAGCAGTTGGGGTTTTGTTGTTTGTTATTTTTTTGCACGAATCCTGGAGCTTTGAACTCAAGGCCTGGGCACTGTCCCTCAGCTTCATCTCTCAAGGCTGGTGCTCTATCATTTGAGTAATAGCTCCACTTCTAGCTTTTTGGTGGTTAAGCAGAGAGAAGAGTCCCAGACTTTCCTGCCGAGGCTGGCTTCTAACCGTGTTCCTCAGATGTCAGCCTCCCGAGCAGCTGGCATTGCAGGCATTAGATATTGGCAAACTGCTAGAGTTATATTTTAGCTTTGGAATAAAAAAATGACAATGGAGCCAGGCACTGGTGGCTCATGCCTGTAATCCTAGCTATTCAGGAGCCTGAGATGTGAGGACTGTGGTGTGAAACCAGTCTGGGCAGAAAAGTCCATGAGACTCTTATCTCCAATAAACGACTCAGAAAAGGCTGGAAGTTGTGCTGTGGATCAAGTAGTAGAGTACAACCCTTGAGCATAAGAGCTCAGCGACAGTGCCCAGACCCTCAGTTCAAGTCCTAGGACCAGAAAAAAAAAAAACTATGTCACTGATACTTAAAAAAATGACACTGGAATAAACTTGCATATTTTTATTCTTACGTTGTTGAAGGCATATCTTCAGAGTAAATTCTTAGAAGAGAGATGACAGGAATGAAACATAAGGATGTACATAGATTTTATTAGGCATTATCCAATTTTCCTTCCAACGGTTATGCCAACTTCCATTCCCACTCATAAAAGAATTAGTTGGCTTTACTGTGTCTGTAATCTCACCAACATGGTGCATTGTCATCACAATTTCTCTTGTAACCTCCCTTACCTGTACATATCTGAAGGTTTTGTGTATGTGTGCTGGCCCTGAGGCTTGAGCTCAGGGCCAAGGCACTGTCCCTGAGTTTTTTTGCTTAAGGCTAGCGCTTTACCACTTGAGCCACAGCTCCATTCCCAGGTTGTTTTTTTTCCTAATTGGAGATACGAGTCCTAGGGACTTTCCTGCCAGGCTGGCTTTGAACCACAATTCTCAGATCTCAGCCTCCTGAGTAGCTAGAGTTACGCCAGTGCCCAGTTTTTTTAAATAAGTTTTTTTTTTGTAAAAATACTGTACAGAGTGGTTACAGTTACATGAGCAAGGTAATGAGTACATTTCCTATCAAGCATGGTTGCCTTCTCCTTTGTTTTTCCCCAGCCATCCCTTCCCACCCACCTCCACAACTACACTCCCCTCCCACCCTGCCTAAATTGTAAAGTTCGTTTTTCACCATAGTGTCTTGTACATCTCATTGTTGCAATGGGTCGGCCTGTATCCCTATTTAAACATTTTGTTTTTTCCCTTCTCCTCCCCAAATTATACCAACATCAAATACAGTGAAAACAGGGGTTATACTGTGGGGGAGGAACATACAAAGAAACAAAAAAAAATCACGTGGTACATTATAAATATATTAGAAACAGTAGCAAGAAAGAAAAAACCACTTGTGTCCCAATCTTGGGGTTCATTTAGATTAACATCATCTTATCTGGTCATATGTACATAGCTTTTGACCTTTTCTGCTTGTACCAGACATATACTAGTTATTGCAAGTAAGGGAAACCATGGGACCTATGTTTCTTTGGGCCTGGCTTACTTCACTTAATATATTTTTTCCAAGTCTTTCCATTTCTTAACAAATGGGGCAATGTCATTCTTTCTGAGGGAGGCATAGAATTCCATTGTGTATATATACCACATTTTCTTGATCCATTCATCTACTGAGGGGCATCTGGGTTGGTTCCATCTCTTAGCTATGGTAAATAATGCTGCAATAAACATAGTTGTGCTGGTAGCTTTAGTATGGTCTTGTTTGTGATCATTTAGGTAAATGCCCAAAAGTAGGATTGCTGCAGTGGCCCAGTTTTAAATGAGAAGTTTTATCTTAGTGTGGTTTTCCTGCAATTAGATATAACTTCCTCTGTTGAAACTTCACTTCTGTATGCTACTGTGAATTGCGGGCTCATGCCTTCCCCACCCCCATTTTGTACTTTCTCTTCAATTTCAAAGCCTTCCTTCCTTACAGATCAGGAATGGGAGGGTTTTTTTTTTTTTTTTTTAAACCAGGGACTATGTGACAAATGCTTTCTCTGAAGCTGTAACTTTCCTTCTTTGTGGTGGTGTCCTGCTCTTATTTAAGAGTCAGAGCTCTGTCTGCTTCACAGGATGCCAAGTTCCCTTGATGCATAGCTTGGGGTGCCAGGTCTGGAAGGACTGGTAGAATCTGCATGAAACCCTGTGAACCCAGAGATATTTTTAAGTTCTAGTTTCTTAGTATATTGCTCAATTTCTTCTATGGTAATCATCCTATGAAGTGTTCTTAATGAAATCAAATCACTTAGAGTTCTCTAGAAAATTTTCCATGTCATTTGGATCTTCAAATAGTCTCCTTGGACTTCCAGTTGGCTTTTTTAAAAAACAAAAAGCAGATTTTCTATGGTTAATTTTCTTCTCTTATTTAAGCTCACAATCTCTCCTCCCTTTCACTTAATGAAGTTAGTTAGTTATATGTTAATTTTGTTAATTATATTTTTGTTAAATAATTTTAAGTATTCTTTCTAATTATTTTCTCACCCCCCATTTCCTTTTTGAGCTTTCTTTTACATCACTCCCTTCTTTTTTTTCTTTTTTTTTTTGAGGTGAGACATTATCAATAATTTTTCTAAGGGAGAAATACTAAAAGCACATTCAGTGATTAGAAAGTGATAAAACTAGAATTTACCAATAAAACAAAACAAATCAAGTAAATTTACTTACAAGTAAGTAAACTAAGTGATGGAATTAGAATTTACTAAAATATAAACAAATAAAATCTTTCCATTTAGAAGAAAATTAAAACATCCCAAAACAGGTGAAGAGAGAAATACAAAATTTTAGCAAATAATGGAAATATTAGGTTCTATTACCCATAATATATTATGCTTATGAAACAGTATTTAATGAAGATAACATATACCATGTATTATATATTACATAATCAGAAAATAACCATATTTTTACCATTATTTACTAAAATTTTATGCTCACCCTTTCACTCAGGTTATTTGTTACAATGTTTCTTAATTTTCATTCAAGTAGACAGACTTTATTCATTTGTTTATTTTTTAGTAAATCCTAGTTTCATCACTTAATGCTCATAGCATGTATTGTAAAATCTCTTAAGTTAAAGTTACTGATGTTTCTTTGCTGTCTAATAGATGCTCAATTTTCTGAATAGACACTTGGGAAGAATGTGTGTTCTTTGTTACTAGGCTGTGGAATTTTCTGTACATTCTTGATTACATTATTATTTTTTTTCTAAATCTTCAATCTTAGTATTTCTTTCTATGCCTTCTTATACCTTATGTAATATTTTCTTCACATAAGTGTTTGCTGATGTATATTAATTGTGATGGAATTCCCAATAGCCAAGATAAAGAACTTTACAGTCAAACAATGCATCAAGAAAATAAAATGTAATATATATATATATGTATGAAAATGTGATAGTATACATATTATTCAGCAAAAAAGAAAAAATGAATGCAATAATTTTATTTTCTGGGAAATAGGTGGATTTAGAAGAAACAATTATATTAAGGAAAGTAAGTCAGGATCAGAAAAACAAAGGTTGCCTGATGGCAGTGGCTCACACCTATAATTCTAGCTACTCAAGAGGCTGAGATCTGAGGATTGCAGTTTGAAGCCAGCCAGGCAAGAAAGTTCATGGGATTTTATCTACTGTGGCTTAAGTGCTAGAATGCTAGCTTTGAGCAAAAAAAGGCTTAGAGACAGCATCCAGGCCCCAAGTTCAAGCCCCAGTATTGACAAATAGTTGACCTAAAAAACATACATAAACACACACAGGATACATGTAAACAATCTGACTAAAATTTGGTACATGTATGTGTGAGATACCATAATGAATCCCTTTGAATAAATAGAAAGTTGAACATTTCATCTCTAGGGCATAGGAGGAGCAGGAGGATCTGGATAGATAAAGAGGGGGAAGGCTGATATGAAAATATGTATATGCATGACAATAGAATGACTAAGCTTGCTGAGAAGGCTTGCAAAGGAGGAGAGGAGAGGAATGAGAAGTTTGCAGAAGGTGACTCTGGACAAGATGTATCCACAAATGTATTTGCTAAAATGAAGCCTCCTTATAACATAATAAATGTTAATGCAAGGTTTGCCAAGCACCTATAGTTCACACCTGTAATACTAGCTACTCAGGAGGCTGAGATCTAAGGATTGACGTTCAAAGCCTGCCTGGCCAGCAAAGTCCTGGAGCATCTTGACTTTCTCCAGTTAATTAACCACTGAAAAGCTGGAAGTGGAGCTGTGGCTTGAATGGTAGAGCGCTAGCCTTGAGAAAAAAAAATAACAGGGACCGTTAAAAAAATAACAAGGCCCAGGCCTTGAATACAAGCATTAAGTCTGTCATTAAAACAAAACAAAACAGCAACAACAACAACAAAAAAAACCCCAAGTGTTTGCTAGCAAGGCACCCATGGTTCATGCCTGTAATCCTAGCTGTAAGAAATGAAAGGTGAGCCACCAATACAGGCTTAAGGCTTTATTGGGGGACAGACCTGCTGGGGTTCTTCAAGCAGGAATGGAGGCAGCAACCATGGACAGGTGTGGGCAGAATTTAAACAAAATTTTAGGGGCGGTCACATGGGTCCCATTATGTGGACTATGAGAGTTTGGTGGTAGAGTCAGTTCCAAGAAGAGGTGTTATGAAGGTGTTCCATGGGCTACAGGAACTGGGGGGAGAGTCACATTCTGAGAAGGAATGTAGTGAGACTGTTACAATTGAGGCAGGAATTTATACATCTCACTGGGAAAACAATACAACACCAGGGAAGTAGAAACATAACAGATTTTTGTAAGCAGGTAGGGACACAGGGTGGGGTCTTAATTGGCAAGCTGCCTCTAAGACCACAGACTAGCTACTCAGGAGGCTGAGATGTGAGGATCTCCCTTCCAAATCAGGCCACGCAGAAAACGCCAAGAGACTACCTTCAGTTAACCAGCAAAGAGAAAGCTGGACTGGAGATGTAGTGCTAGAGCTCCAGCCACACACAAAAAGGCCAAGTACAAGTGCAAGGCCTTGAGTTCGCACAGTTCCTATGTGAGCACATACACAGAAAGTGTTTTGCTGAAATATCTGCTATGTAAATATTCATAAATGGTTCATCTCATAAGGAGTGTGGCTTATGGCATTAGAAATCTTTCATTTAGTACTTCGAATCTTGAAATCTGCCTGATAGACAGAATTGTACTCTGCTACTTTTTCTATTTTCTTGGTAAAGTTCATTTAACCCTGACCAGCTCCATGCTTGTAGGTTCTAGCCCTGCTTCTATTAATTGCAGGATGCCGACTTCCTGTGGGGGTGGTTACTAGTTGTTGAAATATTTTTACTTGTTATATTATTGAACAGCATCTTGCATTTAAGTCTTTTTTTTTTTTTTTTTGTCGGTCGTGGGGCTTGAACTCTGGGCCTGGGCGCTGTCCCTCAGCTCTTCAGCTCAAGGCGAGCACTCTACCACTTGAGCTACAGCGCCACTTCCGGTTTTCTGGTGGTTTACTGGAGATAGGAGTCTCACGGTCTCTCCTGCCCGGGCTGGCTTTGAACAGCGATCCTCAGATCTCAGCCTCCTGAGTAGCTAGGATTACAGGCGTGAGCCACCAGCGCCCGGCGCATTTTAGTCTTTATTGCCCACCTTTGCCACCACCATCATCTCACATCTGGACCAATAGAGTGAGACATGGGCTGTACCCTGGCAAGACTTTGTGGAGTGACAAATGGGTGCTGTGTACCTATGCCGTGATTGTTCACGCACCAGTAAATATATGTGAGTAGCTCTGACGGGGAGAGGGTTGGAGGAGTTGTGAGCAGCAGGAAAGAGAAAACCTTCCTTCCTGTGTGCAGATCGTGGATGGGAAGCTGAATCATGAAGATACTGCCTGTGGTGGCCTGAGGAGGCGGGCTTGGAATAGGTCCTTGGAAACGGGAGGATCAGCATCCTTGTGCAGCAGCAAAACTGAAGTTGTGTGCAAAAAGGGATACTTAAGAAAGACATTTCATCTACATTGAAGGAGATTTCTAAGGAAGGTGTTGGGGGAGCTGCTTGGTTTCTTGTTAGTGCTTATGGTAGGAATGCAGGGGCGCGGAGGGAGATGACCTGAGAGATGAAGGTGTTCAAACCTATACCCATACCAGAGGAATCATAGTTCTTATCCTTTCCAGATGGCCGAAGAGCCTAAAAATAAGAAATTGCTGTTGAGAGCTTTCAACAAGAAAAGGCTTAGTAGGTATGAGTGTATACCCTTTTGCTAAAACTGTGGAATCATCAAAAGCTTAGCTTATTCTCTCACACAAAGCACTCTTTCAAGAGATTAAGGGCGTGATCCTCTCAGGAAGTTAAGGACCTTGTCTCTCAATGACCTCAGCAGGCGCCAAAGACTGAGTCATGATTATCTTGAGAAGAATTGTGGCTGTGGCTTTTGTTTAATGGAGTGTAATCCATGGAAAACCCACAAAGTTTTTAAGAAAATTGTTCCTTTGGAGACACATCCAACTTGAACTACGTGGTATACAGAGAGAGGACAAAGGGAAGGAGGCTACTGAACTTCTAAAATTCTACTATTCCTTCCTTCCTCTTTCCCTCCCTCCCTCCCTCCCTCCTTCCTTCCTTCCTTCCTTCTTTCCTTCCTTCCTGTCTCTGTTTTGGAATAGTGTGTATCTTGTTATTAGACATCTAGTATAGCTACTACAGGCATATAGCTACTACAGACATATCATTAAGTCCAAACAAATAAAGGAGCTATTCCAAATTTTCTTTTTTTTTTTTGATAATGAGGATGGTTATGACTTCATTCTCTTATGTAGGAGTATTGTTTTACCTTAAGTAACAGCAATTTGTCTTTACTACTCCTTTACTACTTAATGAACATTTTCCTTCCTTTGGGAAGAAGTAATAGTAATAGTAATAGTGACAACAATGCCAGGTATTCTTCGGCGAGTAAGTAAAATTCTTTTACATTAGTGATTTTACTTATTTGGCAAAGCAATATTTTTGGTAAAGATTTCAATTCTCTTTTGAGGTTTATTTAGTTTTGCTGAATGCTGGAAAGTATCATTTCCTGTTATAAATGAAAATGAGATTTTGCTGGAAGTTCAATGGAGAAATTCCGTGGGAGAAGTTCTTCACTGTTTCCTCTTCTCATGGTTGTTGTGACGGGGCTGACATATATGGAAACTGTGGACCAGTCATTGATCCAGTCATTGGCCCAGTCATTGATCCAGTCATTGACCCAGTCATTGATCCAGTCATTGATGACCGGTGACCGCATGCTCTCCACAGCGTTTCAGGATGAAAGCTGTCATCACTTCTTTCTTCTTTTCATTAAACTAACAGTTTACAGCACTAATAGGAAGGGAATCTATGCATTGAGAACAGATTCCTAGGTGCTTCCAAGTACACTTATGATCATTACAACCATCG
Source organism: Dipodomys merriami (assembly GCF_024711535.1). Lineage (NCBI taxonomy): Eukaryota > Metazoa > Chordata > Mammalia > Rodentia > Heteromyidae > Dipodomys > Dipodomys merriami. The sequence goes on from NW_027206601.1 coordinate 911,067, forward strand.
TGTTTGTGAATATTGTTACCATCATTATTGCTTTTCCATTGTCCATGTGAGATGCTAGAGTTTGAGGCTCATAGGACACAGTCCTAACCACAGTTGGCATGGAAGACCAGAATCCAGGTCATGAGGTGTGACAGCTCTTCCCTTTTACCCCATTTATAAATATAACTGCACCTTAGAGGTGGGTTATGTAAATGAATGTCTCAAGCTGTTTTGTATAAAAGCAGAGCCATAAATGATCCTTGACAGCACCTAGTTTCTTGTCTTCGGACTTACAAATATTCTACTGAGTTGACTGGATATGGCAAGTAATTTATCTGCTCAATGGGCCTCTTGGGTCCCATAAAAACCAAATTTTATTTAATTTTGGATTAGAAAACTGTTTGATTAGGCGGAATCTAACATTTCCTCCTCCTTGGTACATTCCACTCCTGGATTGCTCTTACCAAAAGACTTTAAAAACAGCTTCCCAAACAGTTCATCAGTCTAGGTCAAACTCTGTCCATGGCCCCCACCTGGGATCTGCCTCATATTCCCCGCAAATACCAGGCTGATTCTGAAATAAAATACCTTTTTTTTTTTTGCTATTGCTCTGACTCCTCAAAATGACCTGAGAAAGACAAAATTACATTTTCAAAATGATGAAAATTCTCCTCCCTCCCCCTGAGATCAGTGGGCCCTGGCCATGTTTTGTTCTTTCTTTCGATGAAAGCATTACTTTCTTGTCTTTTAGGAAAACATTCCCATGCTGCCACTTCAGAAAGTTAAACAGAAAAACATGGATGCTGAGAGATGTTGATTTTAACACCGGGTCTGAGACCTAGTGTTGTTGTGACTTTTGACTCGGCTCCAAGCTAAGCTTCCATGGCTCCCATGCACCATGAGTGTGTGCCATGGTTCATGGCTGTTTCCTAGCTGTGCTCTGGGCATCTGGCTTTTTCCTGTGAAGCAGCTCATTCTTCACAGACTCCAAAATGAACAAACTAATTTCTGTGTGGTACTAAAGTGATATTTTCATCCCAAATGAACAGTTAAAATGGTCAGTGCTCAAAAAATGTACAGTGGTATTATTAATTTGCTTTTCAAGCTTTTGAAACATTTCATACATTCACTCAAAAGACCTTGAGATTATCAACAACTTCTATAAATATAACTGAATGTAGAAATGGTTCAAAGCTTTTGTATTTTTTACTTTTAAAACTTGACTCTAGAACTAACAAAATACACAAATAATTTTATAAAGAATCCTGCTAACATGTCAAATTCAACTCAGTAAATACTAGAACCTTGGGATTTATTTCAGGGATCTTTTTATTCTTTTTTAAAAATTAATTATTATTTTTTTACTATTGATAAGTAATTGCACAGAAATGTTTCAATTCAACATGTCAGTTTTGTGAGTACATGGTATCTTGATCAATGTCATAAATCTTCCCCAATTCTCCAAACCCTACTCATCCCTTCAAATGTCCTAGCTCCATTTTACATATATACAGTAAATGTTATTATTGTATTTACCCATCCTTCCCCTCTTCATTTGTCTACTCCCTACATCACAAGTTCCAGCTTCTTGTTGCTAATTTTGTCAGAGTGTAAGTTAGTTGTTCAGAGGAGTGACACCACTGGAATCTTCCTCTTCATATACCATACTTCAGTTGCTATGTTGCAGAGATGTCAAATAATTATCTTAAAAAAACCCAATAGATTGTAAAAATCTAGAAGCCCAGGCATGTTAATACTAAGAGTTCTTCAACATACCTTAGTTACTCAGGGTGAAAGAAAGAACATATAATAGTTGTTTAAGAAAAAAAGACACAAATATGGAAGGAGGTGGAATTAGAAGACTTATAGATGAAAATGTAGTAGCACAGTGTTTGGAGGAAGGCTCTATTCAACAGATCACATTGATTTGGTGACTAAGAGATGAGCCCTCTCCTGATTTCCAAAGGAAATGAAGCAGAACATGCATTCTGCCCTCCATGTTTAATTTCCTCAGACCTTGTAAAAACTTCCCAGTGGGCACACTGTTATTCTCATCCAGACATCCAAGGTAGGTTTGTGAGGATGGCTCTTATCCAAACCTCTGCCTTTAGAAGTCATTTATAAAGAGATTTTATTATGTCCCTAAAGGACCATTGAGAATGACCCTGAGATTTATGTAAGCTAAACCACAAGTTTCCTCCTTGGTCATCCCAGACAAATATTTACTAAAGACTGTGGGGTTGCTGTTTCTGAGCTGCCACCTTTAACATATTCACAGTCCTATTTCCAAAAATCTATGTTTTAGCAGGGTATTCAGTGATATTTTCTCCTTCATACAAGATCAATTAAAAGCTTTTGTTTCGGTGACTCCTGTTAGTAATACTTTTAGCAGCATGTGCTGCAATTTAAGAGCTTGGAGAGGGGAGGGCCCTAGGAGGGGAAGGCAAATTGGGAGAGGAAGGGCGAGTTCATACAGTTATCATTTTCCATGTTCACATGTGAAAATGGAACCAGGTACCTGAGGAGATGGGGAGAGTGAGAGAAGGGAGCGAATGATGGAACGGGTGATATTGATGTAGACACCTCGTGCTCATATACTGACTTGTTGAATTGAAACCTCTGTATACACTACTTAAAAATAAAAAAATGAAAAAAAAAGTTTTCTGACATTACAGACCCAGCACTAAGCACGAGAGGGTCACTGTCTATCATCACCTTCCTGGTTGAGCTGCCCGCCAAAAGCTGAATGCTCATTCTATGGGTGACATGGTTCCAATGCCATGAAAGCCTCAGAAGCATTTTTCACATTGTTTATTGACAGGGCAAGTGAATTGTGGGACCCACAGCAAGGTGACCCATGGCGCTCTGTGGGGACTGGATCCAAGACCATCCCAGGATGACCAAATCCCTTACAGAAATGACAACAGTGTGGAATTTGCATATGCACTTCCTCTTGAAAACTTTTAACCATCTCTAGATTGCTTATACTAACAAAATGTAAATGCTGTGTAGTAATCATATGTATTATGTAGGGTATAAAGACAAGAAAATCTGCTCTTATTCATTACTGAGACACTAGTTAAAAATAAATGTTGCTGGACGCTGACGCTGGTGGCGCATGCATGTAATGCTAGCTACTCAGGAGACAAGATCTGAGGACTGCAGTTCAGATCCAGCTGGGGTAGGGAAGTCCATGGACTCTTATTGCCAATTAACCACTAGAAAACCAAAAGTAGTGGTATGGGTCAAAGTGGTAGAACTCTAGCTCTAGTCCTGAGTGAAAAAGAGCTGAGGGATACCACTCAGGTCCTCAAGTTCCATCACACACACACACACACACACACACACACACACACACACACACACACACACACACACACACACACACACACACACATAGAGCAAATAAATAAGCTGGGTGCTGGTAGCTCACACCTGTAATCTTAGCTACTTAAGAGGCTGAGATCTGAGGATTGTGGTTTGAAGCCAGCCCAGGCAGAAAAGTCCCCATGAGATGCATCTCCATTTAACTACTCAAAAACCAGAAGTGGACCTTTGGCTCAAAGTGGTAGAGCACTATCTTGAGCAAAAGACCTCAGGGACAGTGCCTAGGTTCTGAGTTCAAGCCCCATGACTGACAAAAATAAATAAAATAAAATAAAATAAAATATTGAGGCCATGGATAGGGAATCTATAGATATGAAGGTCAAAGAGCTTGGCATGAGTTGTCACTGGCTGACATTTGGAACCGGGTATACCAAAGTGTGACATGTCCTGTAGGAACATGATGAGGAGAGGTAGGTGTAGAAGGAATTTTTATCATACTGCAACAATTCATTGTTAATATTAAGAGGCCTTTTGTATGGAATTGTACTTCATATGCTTATGAGAAAAACTCACTTTGTTAAAGCCTTAAAGATGTGTCCATTGCACATGTACTTCCATGTTCATTGCAGTGCTGTTCACAATAACTAGGATATGGAAACAACCCAGGTGTCCCACCACAGATGAATGGATCCAAAAATTGTGGTATCTATACACAAAGGAATATTATGCAGCCATTAGAAATGACAAAATAATGGCATTTGCAGGGAAATGGATGGAGCTCGAAGAAATCATGTTGAGCAAGGTAAGCCAAGAGCAAAGAGACAAACGGTACATGGTCTCCCTGATAAGTAGGTGTTAAATCCAAAATGTTTGGAGATTCGACAAAATTAGCAGGACTTAAGAAACAAAGGACTTCCACTCATTGGTCGAATCACTACTGAATAACCCCATGCTGCTGATCACATGTATGGTATATATGTATACACCGGAGGGAAACCAGGAGGGGACACAGAATTAGAGGGAATCAGGGAAAAACATACAACAGCGGGACCCATCAGCTGCACTGGACATTGACCAAAATGAACTAAGCAACTTAATGGCAGCGATGGGAGGGAGGGAACAAGTGGGAAAGAGGGAACAGCTAATGCTATGCAAGACAAATGTACATATCACCCAATGTGGAAGAATAACTGTATTGCAAAGCTCATGAACTCATAAATGTTATAGACCACGATAGACAATTTGCCCCATGAAAGTTAGAATGTGTTTGTGATTTTAACTAAACATCACTATCACAAAATACTGTGAAATTTGGGAAATTATGTAATCACTTAATCAATATAAAGAATTTGAAAAGAAAAAAAAGTCTAGCTGTCTTTGGATTCCAAAATTTCACACTTTTGCTTGTATCATGTAAATTAACCTTGTCTTTTATCTTTCTAAATTGCTCTTTGGGGTTACTTTCCTTATTGAGACTTGGGCAGCTGGTAGCTCTGGTAGGACAATGTTGGTTGCAAGAACTGAGATAAAAGATACCAAAGACACATTGTTCTCTGCACCCATTTGTCTATCTTCTATTCATTTGTCTATTTCCTATTTCTATACATTCATTTGTTGTTGTTGTTGTTGTTCTTGTTTTCATTGTGGTGATCATTTAAAATGCCTGACAGAGCAATGGAAAGGGAGGAGGTGGTTATTTTGCTCACAGATTTGGAGACCATGACCATTTGGCCCCATGTGCTTGGGCAGACCAAAATGGCAGCTGGTATGCATGATGGATGCCATTCTTTACTTCTTACCAGACAAGAAGCAGAGAAAGAAGAAAAGATAAGGAACCCTGAAGAACTTTTTTTTGGCGGTCATGGGGCTTGAACTCTGGGCCTGGGTGCTGTCTCTGAGCTCTTCAGCTCAAGGCGAGTGCTCTACCGCCTGAGCCACTTCCGGTTTTCTAGTGGTTTATTGGAGATAAGAGTCTCACGGACTTCCCTGCGAGGGCTGGCTTTGAACCGTGATCCTCAGATCTCAGCCTCCTGAGTGGCTAGGATTACAGGCAGGAGCCACTGGCGCCAGGCATCTGAAGAACTTTTAAAGGCATGCCTCCACCCAGTAATCTACTTCCTTCAGCTATGGCCCACTTCGCAAAGTCTTCAGAACTGCCTAAAATAGCATCACCAATTGGGAGCAAGCACCCACCACCGGAGCCTGTGGGAGGCAAATTTCATGTTCAAACTGTAACAATCTGGCACTTCAAATTTCAGGTAGCTGGTGGAGTTTGTAGCTCTCAAAGGGTCAGGAGAAAGGTCTGTGAAAGAGATATTCATTAGGGATTTGTCAGTGTAGAAGGGGAGTGGAGCACAGCTGGTGATTGCCTTAGATAAAAGATGAAGGAACTGGGAAGGTGCTGGAAGTTCATGCCTGTAGTCTGAGCTACTAAGGAAGCCGAGCAATGAGGACCCCAGAAAGCTCTCAAGATTCTGTTTTTAAATAAATTTAAATAAAATTTAAATTTAAAGTAAGGTGATGTACAGAGGAGTTACAGTTGCGTAAGTAAGGTAAAGAGTACATTTCTTCTTGAACATTGTTACCCCCTCCCTGGTTTCCTCCCGCTTTCCATCCCCCACACTCCCTGCCCCTGTCCCAAGTTGTAATGTTCATTTCCTGACATAGTGTCTAGTGAGTATTGCTGTTTCATTGGCTTACCCTTTGTCCTTTGTCTCACCATTTGTTATTTCCCTTCCCTTCTCTAAATCAGATAAATGTATCTATACCACAAAGGATACCAAAATCAAAAGCAGTGACAAGAGGGGATAAACCAAAGGGGGGAAAAATGAAAGAAAAAAGAAATAACTTCACACAGTACATTAAAAACAAAACCAAAAAACCCGAAAGATTTGTATCTCCAATGAATCACAAAAATAATGGAAGTGGGGTTGTGGCTCAAGTGATCACCCTTCAATCAAAAAGCCAAATGAAAGCACAAGGTTCTGAGTTCAAGGATCAGTACTGACACAAAATGAAGCATTTCCAAGATGGGCTTGTCCCAGCCCATGGTAATAGAAGCATGTAACCCCAGGAGATTGGGGCAGTTCACACTAATGGGGTAGAAATGAGGTATGCATATTTGGAATGGCAGGTAAATGTTTGCATAAACAGAAATACTTATCTGTGGTACTCCAAGATGATTTTAGTACAAAAATTATAACATATGAAATAGAGGGAAATGTTCTTTCTGCCTAGGCAACTCCACCCACCCTCTCTTAGCACGACAGAGGGCAATAGCTGACATAACTGAAATGTTCATGCTGGTAATGACAGCAAGGGTCTTTATAGTAACATATTATTATTATTATTATTATTATTATTATTATTATTATTATTATTATTATTTTGTCAGTTATGGGGCTTGAACTCTGGGCTTAGGTATTGTCCCTGCACTCTTCAGCTCAAGGTGAGCACTCTGCTGCTTGAGCCATGGTGCTACTTCCAGTTTTCTAGTGATTTATTGGAGATAAACGTCTCATGAACTTTCCTGCCTGGGCTGGCTTCGAACTGGGATCCTCAGATCTCAACGTCTTGAGTAGCTAGAATTACAGGTGTGAGCCACTGGCGCCTGGCATAACATGTTATTTTTGAGGATGGCTTCTATACACAATTCAACTATTTTTCACTGAACAAAGTACCTCCTTAAGATAGTTTTCATGTTTAACCATGAAATGACATTTAGCCTATCTCTTCACACATCTGTGACCAGAGGACAGACTTAATCAATCCTCACCCAAGTTCTGCTTCAGAATGTAGGTGAAGAGAAAGACTTCATTTTTGACTCCATTTCATGCTAATTTCATGCAGTGACTCATAGTGGTATTAGAAGGAAATGGTCGATTTCAAATGGTTCACAGCCTATAAGCTGGCTTTTGGTAGTCATAAATTGTCGAACAACTATTTAAAGATAATAAAAACAACTATTTAAAGATAATAAAAAGTAAATTAAAAAAATTACAAAGAATAAAACAGAATCATTAAATCAAATTTTACAACTTAAAATATTTTGCTTTGTTCACTGTATTTTTTTCTCATGAGTAAAATTGAACTATTTTAACTTAGTTGTTTTTATTTTTTAAAGTTAATAGGCTGGGTGCAGGTAGCTCACACCTGTGATCCTAGCTACTCAGGAGGCTGAGATCTGTGGATTGAGGTTCAAAGCCAGCCCAGGCAGGAAAGCCCGTGAGACTCTTATCTCTAATAAACCACTCAGAAAACTGGAAGATGCACTGTGGCTCAAGTGGTAGCATGCTAGCCTTGAGCTGAAGAACTGAGGGACAGTGCCCAGGCCCAGAGTTCAAGCCCCATGACCGACAAAAAAAAAGTTAATAGCTAATTTCATGGAATATAAGTTGATATATTTTATATTTAACTGTGAATTAAATATTTTAATATATTTGTCCACATGGACCAATTATGGTATAACTATAATAACATAAAATACATAAAATCAAATATTGCATGCATCTACCTTAGAATTTAGGATTAACATGATCTCTTAAAATTGTTTTGCTCAGCAATGTCCTGTACTTAAAATATTTAAGTTATTCTGGGCACTGATAGCTCACATTTGTAATAGTAGCTTCTTAGGAGCCTGAAATTTGAGAATCATGGTTTGAAGTTAACCCAGACAGAAAAGTTCATGAGACTTATATCTCCAATTAAACACCAAAAATCCAGAAGTGGAGGACTGGATCAAATGGTAGAATGTCACCTTTGAGTGAAAAAGCCAAGCAAGAGGGAGAGATCTTGAGTTCAAGCCCCAGTCCCAGGACATGTGTGCATGTGCATACGCATACACATACACAAAAATATTTAGATTATAAAAAATTTAGTTGCTCTGTCAAATATCAGGAAGTGTTCTGTTATAATTTTAAGATGTTTAATGATCCCTTATATCTTGAAACACTTTATAAAGAGTTTGAGTTACATTAGTAAGATATTATGCTTTTTTGAAGATTATTTTTCATATCAGCTCTTTAAAATGCCTCAAGAAAATGTTTTTTTAGTCTTAAAAAGTAGTGAAAATTTGGTGCATAATTACTGTCTTTTTAGATTTATTGTACATCTTCAGGACTTTGAAAAGTCCTACAGAAAGAAAGCTATTATTATAACATTTCCCAAATTCTGTGGACAATGAAATGAAATATCTAATAATAGTAAAATAACTCTTAGAACATCCTGTAGAAACAATATCCTTGAAAATTGTCCTAAAGGGCATGGACTTACAAACTTAATTCCCTTTGCCATTTACTTTGTAATTCAGATTGTGTGGTTGGTTTTTTTTGTTGTTGTTGTTGGTTGTGGGCCTGAACTCTGGGCCTGGGCGCTGTCCCTCAGCTCTTCAGCTCAAGGTTAGCCATCTAACACTTGAACCACAGCGCCACTTCCGGCTTTTTCTGCTTATGTAGTGCTGAAGAATCGAACCCAGGGCCTCATGCATGCAAGGCAAGCACTCTACCACTGAGCCATCTTCCCAGCCCTGTGTGTTTGTTTTGGAAGGGGTTTCAAATCAACATGTCAGGTTATGAGCGCAATGTATCTTTGTCAATGTCATACCTTTCATTATTCTCTCCACCATCTATTGCACATCTACCAATCACCCCAAGGTATCTGGTTCTATGTTACCATCTGTATATTGACTATTATGACTGTATTCCCCTACATTTCCTTACTGAGCTAATTATCAGCCTTGATTTTCCTCTCCTGTGGTTATAGTCAGTGACTGAACACAATTAGAACTTCAAAACTTCTAAGAAAATGTAGTGAAACTATTTCCCAAGCTTGTAATGAGATCTGTGAATGGAAAATGTCAAATAGAATTCATTGCGTCACTATACCAGTAACATTTCATTTTGTCAAAGGGAACAGGTATTCAACTATAACAGAAACAGGAAGCGAAATAGAGGTCACAATGGAACTGTCTCACAGCTACTGAATATGGGATTCAGAAATGAATGAGAACTTATGCTGAAAACTTCTGGAGCAGTGAAGTAAATCACACCTGCAGATGGTAACAGCAAGTGTTCTGAATGCCACTGGACTTAGCCAATGAGTGAGTGGTTTTCTATGTGTTCAGGCAAGCATTTTTTATGTATGTTATTCACTTCAAGAGCAGCTATGATGAGCTCAGTTTGAACATGGTAGAAACTAGAAGATAGGGCAACTTGCCAGGGCTGTATATGCTCAGCATCATCCACGCTGGGTGAGATTCCAAGGTCAAGGAGCGTGACCTGATTAGATAAAAAGGAATAGGATCTTTTTAGTTCAATCTAGCATGTTGATTTGGTCCTATCATGGACTATTGCTTTAAGAAGTCTCTTGTTTTCACTTTACTCAGAGTTTTGTTGGTTCCAGTTTTGGCTTCAGCTTTGTTGTTGGCCCTGGGTCACAAGCTATGACCAGAGACCTAGGTCAGCCCCCAGGAGAACCTGGCTTGAATAGCTCCGAAAACTCTTCCTTCTCGCTCCTGCCCAGTTGCTGTTCTTCCCTTTTCTAGGTCTGAACATAGCCACTGGGATTAGACCCAGAACATCACGCAGTTGTCCATCTTGAAATCCATTTGCATTCTACTATGATCTTCTCTTCCTCTCCAGGGCAGTCTTCTGGCAACATTGTGGTAGTATTTGTTTATGAGATTCATGGAGACAATGATTTGACCTACAATGTCATGCACTGTCATCAACTCTAAATGGACAACTAAAATAAAGGAATTATCCAATTCATTCATTTAAAATTTATGAGAAACATTGCAGGCATCTGTCCAATTTCTGAGATTGTCTGGACCTTCACTCTGGGGGGTTTGCACTGTTTCAGATCAATGGATTGTGCTATGTTTCTATAAGTTGTTAGAATTTCTTCTTTGCCAACAGTTTTGATTTCTTGCTTGCTAGCTGACCATGTAAGGGTTATGTCTGAAGGATCTTGGGAACTAAACTCCCTCAGGTGATCCTGGAGAACACAGAGTAAATGACATATTATAGGGGAACCAGAAAATACATAAAGATGAGCCATTCAAACATGTTCAGAAGAACAACTTCCTATGCATGCTACTGCATAGATACAATAAAGTTAACATCTGAAAGTCTCATCTTCCAATTTCACATAATACTGCTAGTACTACAGGTATTCATTGTGACACATTGAGTTTCTTCAAGGTGACTGAGTAGATTAGTTGCCTGTCTCAGTTGAAGAGAAGGCAGCCAGTGTCCTCTCATCCTGAAGCTAAGATGGGACTAGTTTACCTTTCAGGAATGTCCAGGTCTTCCATTCATCTGTGACTCCAGCACACCTCATGTGTATTGTAATTGCAAGTTTACTTCTTGGCATCCTACCCTTGTTCTCAGTTCCACAGGGCAGGATTGTGGTTAAGTAGGCATTGACTCAAAAATGTTTGTCATATGGAAAACGCTTTATTAAGTTGTAATCAATTATAAATGCAACACACCATGCTGTATAAGTAAGTGGAGTCTGCAGTTCAGCTGCTTCTTGCCAGCTATCTGGCCTTGGCCAACGTCCACTTCTTGGTAAAGCTAGCCCCCATCTGTAAAGTCAGCACAAGAATGGAACTCATCTCAGAGTGTTGCCAGACAAATTAGTTGGTAGAAAAAAAATGACTTACACCAGCTAATGGTGTAAGTAATGAAAGCAACTCAGAGGGCAGAGAACCAGGGAGAAAGGAGCCACCGCCTGAAACTTGGAAAACGGAGAAAGGAACACATTCTATTCCAGTTGTTAAGTCGATTTTATTTAGATTCTTTTTATTACGTTGAAAAAACTCTGACTCACTAAATGATCAGTCTCATGGCTACAAGATTAAACTTCCTATAATTTAATTAGTATTGCTTTGCTAAATTAACAAGGCTGTAGTGTCCTCTCACACCAAAGGCTCATTTTTGTTTTGTTGTTGTTTTATGCCAACCATGTTCCTACTTGAGAGTGCATCTCCTGTCATATGCAATTCTATTGAATACTTATTATGTGTACATAGGTATATATATATATATCTATATATATACATATATGTGTGTGTGTGTATGTGTGTATCCAGTCTTAGATGTTTCTGTCATGTGGGCTGTAGAGATTTTTTTCTAAGCCTACAAGTTCATTATTTCTTTCCATTTTTCACTTTTTTTTTTTTGACAGAGTCTTGGTTGTTTTGGGCCTTGAAGTTGTGAACTTCCTTCTGCCTTCTCAGAGCTGTCTTTACATTGATTAAGGCCTTTCTTAATGTCTTTCATTAATGTTCTGTCTTTTTACATTAACTAGTATTTTACCTCTTTAAAACCTGAGTTTGGGGCTGGAAAGGTGGCTCAGTGGTAGAATGTTTGCCTTGTATGCATGAGGCCCTGAGTTCAATTCCTCAGCATCACATAAACAGAAAAAGCCAGAAGTGGTGCTGTGGTTTAAGTGGTAAAGTGCTAGCCTTGAGTTGAAGAGCTGAGGGACAGTGCCCAGGCCCAGAGTTCAGGCCTCACAACTGACAAAAGTAAAACAAACCCCAAAACAAAAAAACAAAAACCTGAGTTTGAACTCCGGGCCTTGTGCTTGTTAGCTGGGGTTTTGATACCCTTTGCCCAGCTGACATGTTTATAGCTGTCTTCTATTTTCCCCCATTTTTTTCAGTATTTTTTTTTTTATCAGGGTAGGGGTAAGGTTTTTAAAATGGCTTTTGCATGAATTGTGATTATTGAATATTTTTCCTACTTCTATCTATATAATGTATTGTATTAATTAATCTTGTTTATTAAACTGAGCCTGACTTCTGAGGGTAAGTTCCAGTCAGCCATCATGGGGATTAGTTCTGTTTTCCTTCAGATCTGCTAGGCCACAATACCTAGAGGCCTGGCGGAACACTAATTCCATTGTTAAAATGAAGGTATGTTTTCAATTGGGTTTGTATCGATGTCAATATAATATTTGTAAAGCAGATTATCCTCCATAATGTGAGTAGGCCTTATTAATTAGGTGAAGACCACAGGGGAATATGGCCTGAGAGACTATAAAGAATGAAGTCAACCTCTGGGCTGTGTTTGAACTTGTGCTGGGACATTGATTTGTCCTTGGGCTTCTAGCCTCCTGGCCTACCCTGCAAACTTTGAACTTAACAGCCTTGAGGCCAGATGGACTTCTCCATTAAGATAAATCTTCCTCTATGGGTACAAACCCCTCAGTGGCTCAGTTTCTCTGAAAAACCTTAACTAGTCAAATTGATCATTATACTTATATAATTGACTTTATAATTGTTTTAATAAGCTCTGGATTCAGTCAATTAGAATTTTGTTGAGGATATATGCATTCGATTCACTAATGGTATTAGTTTATAGTTTCCATATACTAAAAAAAAAAATCTGGCTTTTGTTTTGGAAATCATTACCCCATAGAGTGAGCTAGATGTGGTTCTTCCTTTTGTGGAAGAGTTTGAGAAAGAATGTGGTTAGTTCTTTATATTTATGGAAAAATTCACTAGTGAAGATCTATTGTTCTAAACTTTATTTTATTATAGTTCTTTTTAAAATCACTAAATCATTACTTTGCTATACAGAATAGCTACATATTTCTCCTTAAGTCAGTTTTAGTAGTTTCTCTATATATTTTCATAGAAATTTACTTACCTTATTTCACTTTTATAATTTTCTGACATATACTTTTTGGTAGAATCCCTATACAATTTATTTTATTTCTATAAGGACTTTAATACTGCTTGTATTTTCATGCCTGGTTTTATAAGTTGAGTCCTTTCTTTTTTTTTTTTTCTTTGTCAATCTACTTAAAGCTCTGGCAGTTTTGTTCAGGTAATAAATATTTTGTTATGCTTCATATTGTTAGGTGTTTTTTAAATTTAATTTTATTGCCAAGGTGATATACAGAGGGGTTACAGTTACATGTGTAAGGTTGTGAGTACACTTCTTGTCGAACATTGTTATTCCCTCCCTCCCACTTTCCCTACTCCCTAGTGGCACCCCCCCTCAAGTTGTACAGTTCATTTCCAACATATCATCTTGTGAGTATCACTGTTGCGTTGGTTCACCCTTTGTCCTTTGTCCCATTGTACTGTTAGGTTTGTAAAGGTTATATTCAAGTTTTTTTTTTCATTGTTTTCCCTGTGTTTCTCAGATTGAAAATTTTCGTTGCCCTACATCCAAGTAGAGTGCATTCTTTTGTTTTTGGTAGTAGTGACTATTGAATTCAGTGCTGCCTGCATGCTAAGCAAACAACTTACCACTTGAGCTTTAGCCCTTAGCCCTTTTGTTTTGTGTTTGTTTTTCATATAGGTTATTGCTATTGCCTAGGCTGACTTTGAGCTCAAGATCCTCTTGTCTGCCTCCCACAAGTAGCTGGGATTACAGGTATGTGCTATCACACCTTACTTTAACTGACTCTTCATCCTTTCATCTGCTTTGGAGCCTCTGTAGTGAAGTTTTCAACTAAATTAGTCTTAACTCCTGATTTGCATTTCATTCCACTTTATAATCTCTTTAAAATGTAAAATGCTGACATTTTATTAACTTGTATATTTTTATTGATTGTAGTCCTCTATTGATGAGATATAATTCTTTAGGTTTTCAAGAAATCTCTTCTAGTTCATTAACCATCTAAAATATCTGGCTTAAAGTCTTTGTCTACTAAGTCTGCTACTGAATATCTTCAGGAAGGACATTTGCTTTATCTTGATCCTTGTTTCTTCGTATGTCTGATAATATCTAATTGATACGTGGACGTTGAATATTACAAGATGGTAATTATGGCAATCAGATTCTTTCTTCTTCTGGTTTGCTGTTACTGCTTGTAGTTGCAATTATGTGTGTGTGTGTGTGTGTGTGTGTGTGTGTGTGTGTGTGTGTGTGTGTGTGTGTGTGTGTGTGTGTATCTGTCTGTCTGTCCTGGGGCTTGAACTCAGGGTCTGGGCTCTGCGTCTCAGCATTTTTGCTCGAGGCTGGTGCACTACCATTTGAGCCATACTTCTACTTCTGTCATTTTGGTGGTTAACTGGAAATAAGAATGTCACCGTCTTTCCTGTCCTAGCCAAATTCAAACCTTGATTCTCTTCAAACATTGAACCTCTTGAGAATCTAGGATCACACAAATGGGCCAGTTGCTCTTGGCTAGTTAAAATCTTTAATTTCCTTGTTTTATTACTTTTCTGAGCTTAGTTTGTGTAGTATGCGTTTTTATAGCATATGACTTCTCAAATTTCTGCTCCATTAGCTTAAGGGCCCGCTAATCATTGGGTAGGAATTATATGTCTAAAGCCTCCCAAACAAAATAAATGAATAAGCAAATAAACAGATACATTTTTATCTTTGCACAGCAGTTCTGTGTGTGCTGGGACATGCCTTTAGAACTCAGTCAAGAAGATTACAACTCTCTCTTGGCCTTAGTTTCTGCCTTTGAGGCCCCCAAGGCCCACAGAGATGAGAGGCTGAAGCCTTCTCCAGTCTTTCTGAGCATGTGCACCAGGCCTTCAAGATTCCCAGAAACAAGTCAGAGCTTTTAAAAGCTTTTATTTCCCGAAACATGTTATTCTCTAACTTTTTCTCCCAAATTTTCAATCCATCACTTTTCCCCAATTTACTCATGGCTTTAGACAACAACAGCTAAACCATATGTGTTTTTGTTTTTGTTATAAATACCCCTAAGGGGGTAATAGCTCTAGCACTGAATGAGTTCTCAGTTAGGCAAGATAGTTATGCCTTTTGGCCAATGTTGTAGAGAGCCACTAAAGTGAGCAAAATAAATAATTACAATTCTTAGTGCTGATGTCTGTTTGATTCTCTCTGGTACTGGGAAAGTAGGCTTTACTTTTAAGACTAATGCTAAACTGGGGAAAGAGGATCTGAGACTGGAGTAAGTTTAATTCACACAGAGTTCGTTGCTTGGTGAGTTTGTAATTTTTTCTTTAATAACTGTGCATCTGTGTTTCAGTTGTTTTCCAAAGTTCCTAAGATATGACTCTGACAGTGTTGCCAGCATTTCTGTTGCTTTTCTAAGAACCCCCAAATTTCAGTTCCTTTCTCTGCTAGTGACACTGTTATTCTCTAGAACATCTCTCAAATTTTCTAAATACATGTGAATATCATCTTAAAGAGAGATCATGTTCTTAATTCTTTGCTTTGAAAAAGCAATAGCCAGCAAGTGAGCACGATGATAGAAAAGAGCAGTTCATGTGCTGGAAGCTTGCTCCTCAATATAATGATCTTGAGAGGGGCTGAGTCCTTCAAAAGGTGGAGCCTAGAAGTGGGTGGTTAGATCATGGGAAGTGTCTCCTGCTTGGACTCTCTTTTTCTGTTTCTCATTTTTGTTGGTCATAGGGCTTAAACTCAGGGCCTGGGCGCTGTCCCTACGCTCTTTTTGCTCAGGGTCAGCACTATACCACTTTGAGCCCAGCACCGCTTCCACTTTCAGGGTGGTTAATTGGCAATAAGAGCCTCAAGGACTTTCCTGCCTGGACTGGCTTTGAATCATGATCCTCGAACTCAGCCTCTTGAGTAGCTAGGATTACGAAGCATGAGCCACCAGTGCCTGGCTGGATTGTCTTTCTTGAAAGATTGGGGTCAGGACTAGACAGGTGAATGTGAGGACTGAGTTGTTATAAAAACGACTGTCTCCCTT
Organism: Dipodomys merriami; assembly: GCF_024711535.1. NCBI lineage: Eukaryota > Metazoa > Chordata > Mammalia > Rodentia > Heteromyidae > Dipodomys > Dipodomys merriami. The sequence goes on from NW_027206601.1 coordinate 927,027, forward strand.
TTGCCTTCTTTCTCACACAGGTGCTGTTCTTCATGCACCTACTTGCTTTTTCACATTCCACCACAAGTTGAACAACTCTGAGGCCCTCACCAGAAGCCAGCTCTAAGCCTTCAGTCCTCCAAAACTAAATAAATAATCTAAGTAAACTTTATTTCCCCCTTACTAATTACCTAGCCTTGGGTATGTTGTTATACTAACAGAAAACAGACTAATTATTGGCTATAATGTCACAGTCTATGCTGATATGTCTTGAAGGGCTAGCAAAACATTTCTATCTAGTTTTAAAAAAAGTATCAGTGCTGTCATACAAATGGACTGTTAAGCTAATTGGCTTTAACTTTGGCTTTGCCATTGTGAAGTGGCTGAACTTGGGTTCTCATTTGCATAATCTTTGTATGACTCAGTGGCTTTGTCTCCATTGCTCTACCTCCTGGTTAGAAATGAGTCAGATGGTTCAGCTACATCACAGAGGCATAATTAGCCCAGGATGTGTATCCTGAAGAGGGGAATGCGGACCTTTGGGACTCATCTTAGGGGCAGTCTAACACACCAAGTCACATCTTTCTTTTGCATTGTTTTCTGTATTTCCATTTTTCCTCTCAGTACTTCAGCTAGGATATTTCCTCCTGGATATTTTATGACAGTGCTCAAATCATATATAACCCTCCGTGGCTGTCTTTCTATTGTTAAGTCTGTCTCATAAATTCTTAATTTAAGGAATTGTGGTTTATGTTCTTTTCTTCCTTAAAATTATAATTTGATTATTTCTATAGGGTAAAATTCTCATCTCATTTCTTTCCCCATTCCCCCCACTAATTTTGTTCCTCTTACTGACAATATTAAACACTCATGTTTTAAAGCCTTGCCCTTTTAATTACAACAGGACAATTTAGGGGGTCTTTCTATATTGCTGTTTATTTCCTTAGCTATAATGTATGTAGTCTTATCCTTCAGATTAAATAGCATTTTTAATGTAATTTTATATATTAAAATTTTTTAAGATGGGCACTGGTGGTTCATGCCTATAATCTTAGCTATTCAGGAAGCTGAGATCTGAGGATTGTGATTTGAAGCCAGCCCGGGTAGGAAAAGACATAAGACTTTTAACAATCAGAAAACCAGAAGTGGAGCCATGGCTCAAGGTGGTAGAGTGCTAACCTTGAGCAAAAAAGCACAAGGACTGTGCCCAGACCCTGAGTTCAAACCCCATGACTGAGGAAAAAAGAACAAAAAACAAAAGGAAAAAACAAAATGTTTAAATAGGGATACAGATTGACCCAGTGCAACAATTAGATATACAAGATGCAATATTGAAAAACGATATTTACAATTTAGGCGAGGGTGTGGGGGGTGTAGGGGAGGTGTAGTTGAGGAGGTGGGAGGGATGGGATGGTAGAGGAAAAACAAAGGAGGAGGCAACAATGCTGGATAAGAAATGTACTCGTTACCTTGCTCATGTAATTGTAACCCCTCTGTACAGTATTTTCACAATAAAAAACTTATTTAAAAAAAAGTCTCATCAAAGTCTTTGCTGACTTTTGGAGAATTTCTGTTTAAGGTTTTTGCTTTTCACCCTTCATTACTCCATTGTTTTATTTTCCTAGGCAGGAAGAGGGAATTGTACAAAAATAAGACAGAGATTAATAAAGTAGGAGGAGATGCTGGAATATTACACAGGTTGTTTTGGGGTAGCCATATTGGCGTTCTGAAAGTAAAAATTAATTCATAGCAATCCCTACCTGATATGTCTACTGGTCTAGAGAAAATTCCACTGAAAATTCTAGTGTGTTCTGCAGGCTTCTCTGTGACTGCTCCTATATGTCCATGTCCCAAGTCCATCCCTTTGACTCTGCCCTCTGTCCTTATGTCCCAGACCTGCTAGCCTCTGGGTCAAGATGAGGACATCTTAGAAACACAGCATTCTTCTTCTCTCTCCCTGAAAGCAACCTTCCTGAGGGTTCTTGCCTACAGCTCGCTTCATGAGGCATTGGCACAGGTTCCGAATCTATAGCTGTCACTCTCTCTTCTCTCCCTGTACATGGATGGGGTAATATAAATTTTGTCTTTGATTCATTTTTTTTTGTTTGCTACCTTCAGTGCAGCCTTTGTTAGATCAGGGAGTTCTCCATCTTCGTAGTTTGTGTCTGCCAGGACTAGAGTAGTGCTTGTTTGGTACCCGGTGATGATAGATGCTGCTTTAGATGACTGTGAAATACATGGAAAAATCCAGATTGCTGCCGTAAGACTGCAGCTGACCTCAAAAGTGTATAACTCCTCCCCACCAACTTTGTGCCCAAAATTTATCTCTAAAAGAATGTAAAAATTAGTCTTGTCAAAGATGATTTAGGAGTGATAGGAAGAGGGAGGGAAGAATATTCTGGGCAAAGCAAAGAGCTATGAGAAGATAGGGAAGAGCCCAGTGTTTTTCTTACAATCTCTACAAACCTATTAAAATGGTTTAAACCAGGGGATATGTGTGTGTGTTCATTATTTGATATTGCAATCAATTCTAAATCCAGACATACTTTGTAAAGATAATCCACTTCACGTTTACAAGGGCAAGGAAAAGGGTTTCTGAGAGGGAATATGCATTGAGGCGAGTTTCAGCTCACCCAGCCCAAAGTAACACAAACTTTAAAAAGCTTTAACAAATTGAAATGTACGACGTTACACTGCCTGTAAATACTGGAGATCAAAGAAGTCTGTATGTCCAGCAAACCTTCCAATAGTGAGCCAGATTCAGTGCCTCAGTACTGAGCGGCAGAGATGAGTGACAAAGAAGACTTCAGTGAATGCCTTCCTTATGCCCTAGCTGAGCACAGGAATGGGATTGCACAGGACTGGTAGTTGAAGACCAACTGTAACCACAATATTTAGAGGACATTGTTCATGATCCATAGTTCAATGTTTGCTGAAGTTAAAACTCACAAACATTTACAACACCCTAGGAGAGATCAAACTGGAAGGTACCTGCCCTTTGGGATGAAAACAGTAACCAAAATTGCTGGACCACACAGCACTTTTGCAGTCTCACATGCAGGCTTCTGAACACTGCAATGACTCACAATAAATTGATTTAACAGTGTTAGTCCTATGCCTTGCCAAGGAAAACCAATTTTGAGCTGTTTGTTTTCCAATTCCTGTCAGAGACCTGGATGAGAAGGTGAATATTTGGGAAAGTGAAGGGCAGGGACAGGTCAATGATATGTTCTTCGCTAAGGACAATTTTTTTTAATGCCTTAAGATTTCATTCTATTTCTCCCCCAGTTCCTCTTTTGATATACGCATCACACTCATAAGACTGCTGTGAGTGTTTGTATATCAGGTACTCAGATTTTTGGAAAGTTAAAAGAATGGAGAATCATCACTATGTTTTTTGTACACTTGCTACCGCGACATTGGTCACAGCTTGGACAATGTCCTGATGTAGGTCCTGCTAGTAATGTTTACTAACCTGTCATGTTCTGACTTCACTTCTAGATTTCTTAAAACTGAATATAATAGTGATTTGGGGGCATTCTCAGTTTGTTACTAAAACACTACATTAATATGAATTTTGATATATGTATTACCTGCCCTTTTTAAAAAAAATCCCTATCTATTAAATAGATCCTGATGCCCAATGCTTCGAAGTGTGGCCCAAGTAGACATCATGAATGACAAATTTACGTTGTAAGAGTTAGACATGCGGTGAATAAAACACATGAAGAGTCATTGTTAGCACTCAGACCCTGAGGAAAGCATGGGAAAGGTTGTTTGGTATTGAATCTAAAGCCACCGATGTGGGCTTTAGATAATAGGGTTTTCAGGATGAATTCATTTACAGTGAGAGACAATAGAGCTATAAAAGAAACTTGAGTTACTGACTGTGATGTGATGGCCCGCAGGGGGCAGCTGAGGTGCGGTGCGTTAAGATGGGTGGTGTAAATGGTTAGGGATAGGAAATGCTCTGCAGGGAGCCACAGGCTCCTGTGCTCAAGCCCCTTACGCCAGCCCATGCTGCTGTCTGCCCAGGATCTTTCTCTTCTCTGGTTCTCCTTAGAAGGCCTCCTGTTTATCTGCAGTTTTAGAGCTCTGAGCCTTAGTGTTACAAACACTAACCTCATGAACTCACAGCCTGGAATCTAGGTAGAACCTCATGTAGTTGGCATACAGTAATTCATCCTCTGTCTACAGCCTCTGTTAGAAGACTTAACAGCTAGGAGAGACTCAGAATGCTGAGGGCAAGGATAATTTGGGAGAATCCCTCTCTCAGTCATCTGGCATTTCAGATGGTTCATTAAAAGGCAAAGACAGGGATATCTATATCTATCTATCTATCTATCTATCTATCTATCTATCTATCTATCTATCTATCTATCTATCTATCTATCTATCTATGATTTCTCTTTATTACTGTATCATTCTTCATCTTCTCCTTTTTAATGTGTCTGTGTATGGAACAGTCCAGAGGCTTGACATCAAGGCCTGGGCATTTTCCCTGAGATTTTTTTTTCTCAAGGCTAGTACCCTACCATTTCCAGCTTTTTGGTGGTTAATTGAAGATAAGAGTCTCACAGCTGGGTGCTGGTGGCTCATACCTATAATCCTAGCTACTCAAGAGGCTGAAAGCTGAGGATCGAGGTTCAAAGCCAGCCCTGGCAGGAAAGTCCGTGAGACTTTTACTCCAATAAACCACTAGAAAACCAGAAGTGGTGCTGTGGCTCAAGTGGTAGAGCGCTCGCCTTGAGCTGAAGAGCACAGGGACAGCACCCAAGCCCAGAGTTCAAGCCCCACAACCGACCTCCCCCCCAAATAAAAAGAGTCTCACAGATTTCCCTGCCCTAGCTGGCTTTGAACATTGGTCCTCATACCTTAGCTAGGTTTGCAGGCATGAGCCATAGGCTGGTATAATTTTATCTTTCACTATGATAGTATTGGGTAGTGAGAGACTTACAAATTGGCTCAGGGTTGTAAGAACAAGGGTTGTACTAAAGGAAACAGAAGTTAACTGGGTTTTAGTGACACAACCTTTCTGTCATTTGAAGTCACATAGTATCACTTGTAATATAGTTATATAACAAATAGTTAAATAACTACATCTCCTCAGGTTCAAAGAGAGAGAGAATATAATATATTAAATAGTCAAAAAGGTGTTTACTGAGCGTATTTTATGATCCATACAATAAACTCACTTGGGAGAGATGGAGGCAAATGAGGCGTATTCTGTCTTCAAAGAGCTCCTAATTTGTAAAGAAACAAAGGGAAATAATTCCCAGATTGTAGTGATTATGACAGTATGGCAATTGGCAATTGGATTTTGTATCAAAGAAAGTAAACTAATGAATGAAATAGCATAGAATACAGAGACACAGGAAACTATATAGAATTTTGATGAATGATGACAATGTTATGGTAGGTCATTGTCTAAAGGAAAAATGTGTAATACATATATCTAAGCAAATGTATTTTACATGGAATTAATTACATAGATTTTTATCTCCTACTGCAGGAAAATTAAGTCCAGATGGATTAAGAACTTAAACGTCAGAAGCAAAGTCCTAAAAGGAGTAGAAGCAATATCAGTGAAAATCATTCTGACCTTGGGGTTGGGAAGAATTTCTTGAGCAAGAGACAAAGAGAACTAATCACAAGAGAAATGATTGATGAAGTCCACCCAACAAAGATGAAAACCATCTGGTTCTTACGGACTGCTTTAGAAAAATTTGAAAAAAAAAAGATGTTCTTAACACATAGATAAAATAGGGCTAATATGCATCTTTATTGCAACATATTTTGATTGTGTATGTATCTATTATCTCTCTACAAATCATGTGTCTATCACTTATCTACATCTATCATCTACCTCTCTCTCTCTCTCAACCAATCTGTGATGTCTCTGGCTTTCGTAATGCTCTTCTTAAGTTAGGATACTATCATAACCAAAAGATAAATCAGTAAGTTTCATCTACTGTGTTCTGGTGAGCACAGAATTTGACACATATATGCTTACTGTCTGTTTGAGGCCTAGACTTCCTTCCATTGTAGATTGCTTCCTTCCAATATAGCTCTTCTTTGTTGGTCATAGGGTTTCAACTCTGAGTCTTGACTCTATCTCTGAGCTCTTGTGCTCAAGGCTAGTGTTCGACCACTTTGAGCCACAGATCCACTTCCAGTTTTTTGGTGGTTTATTGGAGATGAATCTATGGACTTTCCTGTCCTGGCTGGCTTTGAATCACGATCTTCAGATCTCAGCCTCTAGAGAAGCTAGGATTACAGGCATGAGCCACTGGTGCTTGGCTTGAGTTTACCTTTTGATATTTCCTCAGAAGTCAAGTAGCTCCCTTTTTAGTCTGGAAACTTATTTTTTCCTAAACACTTCTTTTTCTTGTTTGTATGATTATTATTTAAGACAATTTTTTTGGGGGGGGTCTGGTCGTGGAGCTTGAACTCTGGGCTTGGGCGTTGTCCCTCAGCTCTTCAGCTCAAGGCTAGCGCTCTATCACTTGAGCCACAGCGCCACTTCCAGCTTTTTTCTCTTTTTGCTTATGTGGTGCTGAGGAATCAAACCCAGGGCCTCAGGCACGCAAGGCAAGCGCTCTACCACTGAGCCACCTTCCCAGCCCCTTGTTTGTATGATTATTTGTGTGTTGTACTCGGACTTGAGCTTCGAGCCCTGGGCTTGACTTTTTCACTCAACATTAGCATTCTATCACTTGAGTCATACCTCCTCTTTCTACCTTTTTGCCGGTTAATTGGAGATAAGAGTGTTGGCTTTATCTGCTCTAACTGGCTTCCAACTGTAATCTTCAGATCTCAGCCTCCTGAGTAGCTAAGATCACAGGCATGAGGCACAAGCACTTGGCACCAACATTTTTTAGTAATCAGAAGTCTTGGAATATAATGATATTAACATGTGCTTCTGGGGAAAAGGAGAGAGAGAGAGAGAAGAATATTTGAAGGTACAGACACACATCTGGACATTGGTTGTAGATGAATGATCTCATTGTCATCATCATATCAGAGGTGGAGACACAAAGTCGAGTTGGAAACACACATCTGTTCCAGGCCACATCTGGGCCACTTTTTGATGCTGAATATTAAAGTATACATAATGAGATAGACTTTCCATGTGCTCAACTCATGTCCTGCCAGGCAGGTGAGGCCTGGTGGACACATGGCTGCCTTTCTCTCTGCACTGTCTCCTTGGCGTGCTGCAGGGAGGAAGCCCTGGTCTGTAGACTCTTGGACTCATCACTTCTGAAAGGCCCCTGTTTGGAACTTGGGCCTGATTAGAACGAGAAGAAGTGTCTTTAATGCAAGTGCAGAACAAAGGGACAGGACACAGAGCAAGGATGTGATTCTGATTAAACATAGGAACCCCACTGCCGAACTCTTGCTCACTCCAAGACGTGTGGCAGGGTGCCCAGGCTTGTGGTTGCATATCTGGTTAGGCAGGGGTGACTTAGGGGCTGAGCATGCTTTCCTGAGATGGCATCCTTAGCTCTGAAGCCCAATCTCCTCATCCACACAGGTAGAAAGAAGCATAACCTTGAAATGTGTTTCTCCAGATTCCTGGAATCAACAACATAAAATTTGCCTTGGCATAAAAATGAGAGATTATTAAAGACATTTCAGTCATCTGCACCAATCTAAGTGGGCCAAGAACAAGAATATGATTGTAACTTTTCTGTTTGTGCTACTGTTATTTGGTGGCATGTGTGTATGTGTGTAGGGGGGATGATTTGCTGTGTGTTTATGAGGCAGCGAGGTATTGTCATTTCTGGCAACATCCATTCAACTAACAGGAACAGAATTTCTTCTTTGTCACAGAGGACAGCCAGGGTCTCCCCAAACCTGGCTCTTGTGCTAGTGGAGTGGAGGGTGGGAAGGGATGCACCTAATTCATCCAGGTGTGATGCTGGCCCAAGTGGTGCTTCAGACCTTATGAGTTAGAAGACCAGATCCTGTCACAGGATCCAAGGCTACTCCGAGCAGATCAAGCTTTCACGCATAGAGTCTGATCTTGTGTTTACCTCATGCTTCCTGCTTTGCCCTTGTGACCCCAGAGGAGTGCTACCTGCAGCTTCTTGTCTTTCTAATCACTGCATACTCACTGCTGCCTCCATGTCTGTGTGCTTTGCTTCTTACGCCTGCTACCTTGATGTATACGGCACTAGCTTCCATTTCCAAGGTCCTCACTGTTCTCCAGCAAGGAAGAGGCCATGCCCTTGTCCCACCAGCTTCACTACAAAGGGGTGCTCAGTGTGCAGTGAATGTGCTGGGATATGCACTAGGTTGATGGGCTCCGGAACACTGCGATGCACATACAATTCGATTTTGGTCTCCTAAGTTCCCGGTGTCATTGCTAAGGATTGCCATAGGAACTTGATATTTCTACCAATCTAATATCACCAAAATACTCATTTTTACTATTTGACCTAAAAACCCCACCACTGGGATATAACCAGAGGAAATGAAATGGTTACATTGAAGAGATATCTGAACTTCTTTTTTCATTGTGTCTCTGTTCACCGTGGCTAAGATACAGAATCATTGTGAGTGTTCACCAACAGATGAATGGATTAAGAGAACATGGCAGATATACGCAATGGAATTTTATTCATCTGTAAAAATAAGGGAAATGCTGTTTTAATGTCAATATGGGTGAACTTAGAAGACAATATCTTAAGTGAAATTAGCCAGGACAGAAGACAAGCCCCATTGTCTGTGGATTGTCTGTGGAATTAACCATAAAGAGGCATGGATGGGGTGGTGACTAAGGGGACTGGAAGAGGAGACATGGTGGTAAGAATCCCTCTCTGAAGGGAGTTTCTCTGTCTCTCTCTGTCTCTCTCTTTCTTCTGTCCATCTGTCTGTCTTTTCTTATTTTTATGTCAGTCCTGAGACTTGACCTCAAGGCCTGGGCAGTGTTCTGAGCTTTTGTACTTAAGGCTAGCACTCTACCATATGAGCCACAGCACCACTTCCAGCTTTTATATATATACATGTATATATATTATACACATATACATGTATATATGTATATATAATATATATGTATATAAAACATATATACATATATATTATATACATATGTATATTATTTTATTTTATTTTTTTATTGTGAAAATACCGTACAGAGGGGTTACAATTACATGGGCAAGGTAATGAGTACATTTCTTATTGTTGTCTCCTCCTTTGCACTTTCAGCGTTTCGGTGGTTAATTGGAGATAACATGGACTTTCCTTCCTGGGCTGGCTTTGAGCATGATCCTCAGATCCTCCTGAGTAGCTAGGATTACAGGCATGAGCCACCAGTGCCCTGTATGGGATTTCTGTTTCACACATAAATCTGTTGCACAATGTGGTGAGTATAGTTAATAGGAAGTAAATTTCCAGTGTGTCACTCCAAAAATGAGAAGTATTTGAGTTGATGGGTTTTTCCGCGTTGTATTCACAAAATCATGAGTTCTCTTTGTATTCCATAAATATATACAATGATGGGCTGGCAATTAACAATAGAATTTGAAAACAAAGACAGAACAGCAGACTGGCCAGATAACAGGGAAGTGTCAACATCTTGGCTCACTCAGGAAGAGGCCACTCTGAATTCCATGGTGCCAGGCTCCTCAGCTCACTAGCAAGTCAGAGAGAGGAGGCTGCAGGCTAGCCCAAGGGACAGAGTGTGACAGGAGGGGAAAGGGGCCTTCTTCCTTGCTCTGCTCTTGCCCTCAAATCTCTGGGTGAGGTTTGAATTAAGGGAGTGAAGAGATCAGGAAGTAATGCAATTCTTCTGCAATTCCCATTCTTGGCTGTAGGTGGGGATTGTGGGAGAAACCTGCATTTGGGGTCTTGAACGCTTGTGGCATCTTAACACTGTGGCAATAAACAATTTGCTGCGTTTGTGTTAAGAATGAGGGTTTGGAGTAAGAATAACCCTAAGTGTTCTACCCAGATGAACCTAAGTCAGAATCTTCATGCTTTATTAGTGATGGGATACGTGGCCAGCTCTGTCCTTGTGTTTGTAGCACGAAGTGACAGAAAGTTGGGAGAGTTTTGAATTAAGTTGTTGCCAGGCTATGGGGTAACTGAACCTGATATAGAATTCTTCTTTCGTGTGGTGAAGCTGTCTAAATATTTAGAGTAGCTCTCATGTGTTGGGCCCAAGGCAAGCATAAGAGACAGAAGAAAAGATGAGCATGGGTGGGGCTGATCCAGAGAGCATTTCCATCTGACACTCAGGCCAGCGATCTGTTTCTGTTGGTAGGTCATACCTGAGATCTAGCATGCTCCTACCTCAGTGCCAGCTGGACCACAGCCTCCCTGTGGAGAAAGGCAAACAACCTCCTCCTTCCAACGAGGAGGAGCCCAGTGGAGATGTGCGTTATTCCTTGAGGTCATTCTTCCCATGCATTGTGACGTGCCCAGCTGCCCAGCACCTGTCTGGTGCTAGGAAGGGCCCAGCTCAGAAAATCATCTCAGAAAACCTTCTTTCATTCTTGTTTTAGTTCTCTGAGCACCAAATTGGACAGAAAAGCAATTCATTTACAATGCAAACTTTTGCCTAAAGTATTGATACGATGAATTTCTGATGCAGCTTCCTTTCCCCTTTCTCTCCTCTCCAACATTGAACACAAAGATGGATACCATAGTTAAGATTCAATTCGACTGGGGTTTCTCTGTGCTTCATGGGTTTAGGGTTGCTTACTCACCCCAAGAGTTATTGTATTCTAGCACTAGTCCACTTAGGGCAATAGTGGCACCTGTCTCTCAGGGCTGTTGTACAGAGTTCATATCCTCTGTCAACTGGGAGATGTGAACTTGTATTAATGCTTACCCTTCATGAAGGACTCAGTAGATTAAAGGTTAGTTTCCAGCTTCAAGGAACAGTTGAACTGAATTGTTAATTCTATTGATCTAAGGGTGTCATTGTGAGGAATAGGGGTTTTAATTAATTAACTGATTCATTTTTTATGCCCAGTACAAGAGCTTGGATTCAGTCTGGGCACTGTCCCTTAATTTTTTCTGCTCAAGGTTAATGTTACAGCATTTAAGCCACACTCTGCTTGAGGCTTTTTGCTGTTTGAAATCAGAAAGTTAAGAGTCTTACAGACTTTCCTGCTCAGACTGTCTTTGAACTGTAATCTTCAGATCTCAGCCTCCTGAGTAGTTCAGGTAACAGGCGCAAGCTATCAAATATTTTTGTTAGCGTCTATATAGCTGTACCAGGTGGTTTGCTATGACATTTCCATATGTACATGCAATGAGCCCCTGATGAAACTCTCGCCTCCATCTCTCCCTGCTTCCTCTAGCCCACTTAAAACAATTACAATAGATGTCATGGTTCTATTTTCATACATGCATATGAAGTTATATTAACATTTTCAGTTCTGATATTCCTTTTCCTGTTTACCATGTTAATATGCATGTGATTTAACTTCATTGCAATCAGTTTTGTTGAGAGCTGTTTAATTAATGATGGCATGTAGAGTTATGCACCACTGTATTGACTGGGGTTTGTACAATAGCCATTTTCTAAAACCTTCAGAAGATACACATGCTTCATACTCTAGATATTACTGGATATAAAGGATGTATCACTCATATTTCTCCTATCTTGTATCTTACCTATTGCCCAAGCTCAAACCCTGAAGCTAGAGCCCCACAGACACAAGAGGGGGAGCTCTGGAAGACATGAGTGCATGGTTCCCCTCTGAAACCTTGTCTTTTTGCTGTGTGAATGCTTCCAGAACCTTCTACAGGCCCCACCCAGGATGCCTAGGAAAAGAGCATGGGTGGGGGTGGGGAGGGCAAGCAGGAAGACTAAGAAAGGGAACCTAGTTTAAATATAAGTTCAGCAACAACTCGCAATGGAGAACTCATAATGAAAAAAAAATTGTTAAGAGAAAGACAGGGATAGAAGTGACCACACACCACACACCTCAGAGTGGTGAGTGACGATGCGCCAGCATGCTGAGTGATGCGAATTTACCTTCATAGATTTACTGTTGAATATGTAGTACTTCTCCTGTCTTCACCTCTTTGCTGGGGCCCCTGGTTTGTGGTTACCAGGTTCATTTAATTGACCAGGAGCAGCCTGATGGCCTTGCAGGCACTGCACAGCAAGACTGGAGATAGGATGCCCAAGTGCATGGCGGGGAGTGCCAGACAGGAAAGCAAGATGCAGCGCAGATTACCAAATTACTTCTTATTACTCATGAGTTCAGGCAGAACACAAATATTTGTGTGTTTTCTACTTTGGTACTTTGAGCATTTCCTAAGTACCTAAAATTCATCAAAGCTTAACGTTCGCACGAGATTTGTGGTCATTTGTTTTAATTTCTTACATGCACAAGGAGGACCAGTGTTCTTGACTCGGCTTTACCAAGACGATTTTAGTTCCCCAAACCTAAATACCAATGCTACTTTTGAAGTCCTTGCTTACTCTTGCCACTTTGTGAAAATTGCTATGGATTTGCACCCAATGCAAAGAATTCTGTCTGAAAGAACCCATGAAGGTCTGCTTCATGTGGAAGAGCGATAATGCTAGGACCAACCTAGAAGGAGGAAGGCAGAGCTGTCTGACTGGAGACACAGAACAAGGTTAGATTCGCTTATTATCATCACAGCTCAGATTTCTCACCAGGAAATCTTCTCATGTGGTTCTTCATTTTGTTTCTCGTGTCTCCGTGTCTGTGGTCTCTCTGTCGCTGTCTCTCTCTCATTTTGGTAAACAGTTGGAAAGTCATTTCAACATAAAGGCTGGGTTTTTCCTAGTCAAGGCGATTTTTCAAAGGATTTTCATCCTTTCCTTCCGTGTCTCAGCCATGCTAGAAATCACTGTGGGTAATTGTTTTATTGTTTGATCTCATGTCCTCGTCTTTTATTTTCTTAAAAAAACGTATGTGGCTCACGGATGTTGTTCATGAATGTGAGTCTCAGTGAGGCAAACTTGATTTTCGTGTTTCTGCCTGGCCTAGAATCAGAATGGTTGGCAACAGGTCTTCTCAAAGTCACCTTTGCTCCCAAGTCTCATCTGGGCTGAGAAGTCTTGTAGTTATACTACCAAAGGCATCCTGTGTTCCTGTCTCCTATCTCCGGTATCCCCATATAACCTCTCCACAAAGTGAACTCATAGCTGGCACTTCCCTGAGCGCTGAAGGAGCGGGAGCCAGGGCAGGCCAGCAGAGCTGGGAACCTTTGCTCACCAGCCTGGGAAGTCAATCAGCACCTTTTCTTCCACACCAGGACAGCTACATAGGCCACCCAGGGCTCCAGGAGAGTGCCAAGACTGCCTCTTCATGGGAGAGATGTTAAAGAATTTGGGGCTAGACTTTGAAACTGCCACAGACAGACCTCTGGCCACAAATTATGTACATTCTTCCGACATAAATGATCAAAGCATATGCTATGTATAAATAGCACAATGAAAACCACTAAAAACCATTGAAAAGGAGGGAGAGAGAGAGGAGGAGAGTTATAGAGTAATAGATGATGAATTTGATCAAAGTACATTATATGCGTGTATAGAGACGCCACCATGAAATTTCTTTGTATAATTAATTACACGAATATAAAGAGTTGCCTCTCTGCTTCCCAGACACCAACTTGCAGCAGCGTGGATGCAGAAGATCTTCTATTCCTTGGTGAGACATCCCAGGTCCAGCTCTTCTAGAGACAGTTTCTCTGTCCATCACTTACCAAGCGTATGACTATGCTGCAGAAGTGAGACACCAGTACAGACCCTCCCTTCAGAAAGGGGAGAAACGAGGGACCTGGATTTCTCCACTCTGCACACAGGAACCAGCTGACACTTGCTCAGCTTTGAGAACGCAGTCCTGCCTGGGAATGCTTCTTCATGGCTTCCTCCTGGTTCTACTTAGTTTTCTTAGTCTGATTTCTACTGTGTAAGAATTACAAAGATTAAAGTAAAATAACCACAGGTTTATTATCTCATAGACTCTGAGTTCTAGAACCGAGGCCCAGTGTGGCTGGGTTCTGGATTCAGGGTCTCCCCCGATGGATCATTGATCGGGTAAAGCCTGCCTGGGTAACCTTTCTGTCTTCTTTGTTTTTAGTTTTGTTTTTGAAGAAACATGTTCTTTATTGCAGCATTATTTCTAGTTCTTTTCTAAATATTGAGTTAGCATGCTTTGGTCATAGGAAGAGATTTCATTGTGATACTGCGATGCATACTTCAGAGGATTTTGAGCAATTGTACTCCCTCCTGTAAGGTTTTAACTCTCCCTCTTTACTTGCCCTTCTTTCTGATCGTGTTTGATGGATTTCATTATCATATTTTCATCTATCTATCTATCTATCTATCTATCTATCTATCTATCTATCTATCTATCTGTCTGTCTGTCTGTCTGTCTGTCTGTCTGTCTGTCTGTCTGTGCTGATAACTACCTAATCAGCCCCTCTTTTACATTTATATTCCGTTGTCATCTTTCTCCTCATCATCACTGTCATCATCATCATCATCATCATCATCATCATCATTGTTTTAGGTCTAGTTTCCACAAATTAGGAAGCACACATGCAGTTTTTGGCTTTTTGAACTTGGTCTATCTCTCTGGACATGAGGAACTCCAGTTTCATCCATTTTCTTGCAAATGAAGTAACTGAGTGGAATTCCATGGTATATAAGTACCATATATATTTTTTGATGCATTCATTTAGGGGCACATTGGCTGATTGGACAGTGTGGCTATGGTGAACAGAGTTGTAATAAACATAGATGTTCAGGTGTCTTTCTTGTATACCAGACTTAGTCTTTTGTGGTTTTTTTTCAAATTATATTTTTGTTATTTTTAAGTAGTTGTACAAAGGGGTTACCATTTAGACTTTATTAAATATATGCCCAACAGTGCATAGCAGAGTCAGAGGGACGGTCTATTTTTCAGTTTTTCCGAGGAACCTCCGCACTGACTTCTATCATTGCCACACTAGTTTGCGTTCCCACTGGCAGTGGTGAGGGTTCCTTTCTCTCAGTCTCCTCATTAGTATTTGTTGTTGCTTGTTTTTCTGGTGATTGTTATTCTGAGAGGGGTGAGATGAAATCTTACTGTAGCTAAGAGAGTTGACTATTTATCCGTGCATGTTGGCCATTTGTATTTCTTCTTGTGAGAACTCTGTGTCAATCCTTTCCTCATTTACTAATTTGGTTATTTTTTATTTTTGTTCTTCGTATATTCTGCACATCAAGCCTTGGTTAAATAGCTGGTGAGGGTTTTCTCCGATTATGTAAGTTGTCTTTTAATTCTGGCTGTTGCCTCTTTTTTTTTTTTTTTTTTTTTTTGGCCAGGGGCTTGAACTCTGAGCCTGAGTGCTATCCTTGAGCTCTTCAGCTAAGACAAGTGCTCTACCACTTGAGCCACAGCGCCACTTCCATATTGCCTCTTTTGATGTTCAGAAAAAGAATTTAATATGATACAGCCCCATATGTCCATTTGTGTTCTTATTCGCTAGGCAATCAGAGTCCTATTCAGAAAATAACCCTATGTTCTATGCCTACCCCTTTCAGAGTTTTCCATCATTTCTTCTGTTGTAGTTTTAAGGTTTCGGGTCTCACATGAAGATCTGTGGTTCACTTGCGGTTAATTTTTGTACAGTGTTGGAAGTAAGGGTCTACAATCAGTCTAATGCGTAGAGATGACTGGTGCTCCTAACACCACTAATTGAAGATGCTATCTTCTCTACAGTGTACGATTTTTGTCTTTTGCCAAAGATCAGATAGCTGTGTGGTTTAATTTCAGGATCTCCTATTATGCTCTTTATGTCTGTTTTAGTGCTGATACACCTGTTTTTATAAGTATGGCTCTGTGTCTTAATTTGAAGTTTAGTCTTGTGTTATCTCTGCATTTCTCTCTGTGCTTAGGATTCTCTGTTTGGGATCTTTGATGCTCTTTGATGCTTCTCTATAAATTTTAGGATTCATTTTTTGTTTCTAAAGAGTGAAATGGGAATTTTGATGGAAATTGCACTGGCTCTGTAGATTATTTTCAGTAACATAACCATTTCTAATAATATGCACATGAGAAATATTTCCATTTTTTTGGTGTTTCCTCTCCCTTTCTTGGAAGCTTTGCAGTTTTTGTTGTAGAGGACTTTGGCTAAGTTTATACTCAGGCATATTGTTATTTTATTTGACAACCTCACATTTTTTGAACCAGTTGATGCAGGACTCAAATCATATCTTCAGATTCCTTTCCTAGATCACAAATAGCTATGGGTGTGTTCCTGTTCTTTAGAGGCTGGGACTTAGGAGGCATGTTAGTCCAAAGCCTTCTTTTCATTGTGTAATATCATTGCTTCTGTTAGCCCAAGCAAGGAGTGTTTCCATAGTTCAGGTATACTGAAGCTCTGCGATTTCCTTCCAGGGTCAGGGACATTGACTCCTGGGAGATGCCCAAGCACATATCTACTTAGATGAGCCTGTCTCTTTTTGGTCTCCTAGACAGGTTTCTCAGAAGCCCTATTTCTTGGCCATTTCTCAGAAGCCCTGATTCTCCTAGGTAGAACCTGAGAAGGCCCAGATGATAGATTCTTCATTTATTTACCCTCTATCTGGTGAGGCACCACCTTAGATCATTCTGAGGTCTTAACAAGTGATTTCATAAGCCTGACTTTGATTTCAGGATCTTTCTTTCAGCCTTGTTTGACAGCTGCATATGCTAAGAATGGCAAATAAGTCTTGTTTTCATGCTTGTAAGACCTGGCAGCTTCTTATAATTTCCTTTAAATTTTGTATAAAAGTGAAGTAGCCCCCTCATGTCTTTAATGCTTATCTAATTGTACATAGCTAAAATGCACCAGCTACCACTCAACCGCTACTTCCTTTTTAATTTTTTTAAACCCATAAGTAGTTGTACAAAGAGGTTTCAATTCACCAGATCAGATTGTGAGTACAGTGCATCTTGACCAGTGTTGCTTTTTCAAGTGTCCCTCTTCACGGGCTCCCCAGTTTCCCCAGATCTTTCCTTATACTTGTCCTTTCCTTCGTCACACTGCATGTGACCTCCCTGTTAAACTTCCTGTCACTATGCAACAAGCTGTCCTGTCCCTTCTTCAGTCTCTAGCACTACTGCCCTTCCTCAGTCCCAGGCACTCTGAAGAGTCCTGTCACTCTCCACCTGTTACCTGGTCACGAAGCCACTTGTTCACTTTCAGAACAAGTCTTGTTCTTACTCGCTTTCAATGTCTACATCTCTTCTGGTTATGTATAACCTCTGACAAACAAGGTGGATGCAGGAGCTCTTGGCAGTAACAGTGATAGACTCTGGAGATAGATGGGTTTAGACAGACATTCTATACTTACAGTCTCTTGTGCCTTCACACAGATGCATTAAGACTGCTTCCTTCCTTTGTCTGGTGTGGTGTCCTGGGTGGAACACATCACACATTTGAGAGTTGGAGTCTTGGGTTTCTTTGGGCATCTCTGTCTCTGCCTTTCTTTCTCTTCCTCCTTAATTCTCTCTTTATGTATCCCAGTTTCAGTGTGACCAGAATTAAGTTGTGGCAAGTTGTTCCTAGATTATGTCTCCCGAAGAATTACTTCTTATTTGTTAACTTTTCTTCATTGCTTTTAATCTTTGCCATCTTTGTTGCAAATAGATTTTTTCCTCAGTTTCTGTATTTATTTCATTGCTTGCTTTAGTAATCATGTTTGCATCATTTATTTTTATTAACTCTTTTATGGCTTGGTCAATTTTATGTGGGCCACACTGAACAAAAGTAAATACTGCCCCCAAACAGTGGAGTGAGGGTACAAAAATGAGGTAGATTTAGCCCTCATTGGATTTGCATTTGCAAGGTGAATGCCAGAAGGGATGCCACTGGAAAGGGAGAGGCTATGTGGAGAGGAGGACAGGTAAAATCCTTTTCATGACCTACTTATTTTGGGCTATAGGACAGGGAGAAATTTTGATCATATAGAGACTGTAGCATACACATTTTACAAAGAGGGAGTAGCTTAAAAAATTGCAAAGAAATCAGTAGTTCAGCAGCTCTACCCCAGAGAAGAGAGGATTATTCCTCTCAATGCTGTGCCTAAGAAAAATCAAAGAACAGAAATGGACTGTTCATTCATATCTGTCTGAGTTTCTTCCATGTAGCTCCATTATCTTTACCTAGTGCTTGATCTGTGGTTATTATTGCTATCATGTTATAATAATAATGTCTTCGTATTATTTGATTACTTAATCTCTAGTTACCTTACTTTATTACCATGTGTCTTAGGCTGGCCTGGGTTTCAATTCTCAGTCTACTAGCTTAGAATTCAGAAACATCAGTTTATTCCTCTGAACATTTAAAGAGCACTGGTTGCTTATTAAATTATTCTACTTTAGTGATGAGTCAACCTGAGTTTTATTTCTTTGATTAAAAGCAGCTAGTTTTGATTTCTCTTTGCTCTAATTATTCTTTACTTTAAATTTCCTTTGCTCAGTTGGCAGATATTACATAAGCACAGCAGGGAGCTTTTATTTAGACTTTTTCTGTATTAGTGCAAAATTCACTTTATAATACAAGGAAGAGAAATTCCAGGGTGTTTGGCTATGTGTTGCAACTTTCTTTCCTTTTGGACCATTTATCTTTGAACCAGTCCTGTTTCTGGCTCCACAGTTATGTTTTCAGAGTGCTTTTTGAAACCATAATACTTCTCTGTCCCCATTTTCAGAAAATTCCCTCCACTTCATGCCTGAATTTCAGTTGGTTACTCTTGGGAATCAAAGCAAAAAGAGCCTTTGTGGATGAGGTTTACAATCCAAAACATGAAATTCAGGGATTTTTTTTTAAAGAAAAGTTTAATCATTCATTTAGGGAGATTTATTGTCAGCTCTTAATTTAGTGGAACCTGTAAGGCTAAAAAACAATTATCCTCTCAAGAAAGAATGAGGTTATCTTTACCTGCATAGCCCACACCATCTTTCATTGCTTTTATCTCATGTGTTTAACATCTTCATTTATAAAGGAGGAAACGGAGATGTGAAAGGTAACCTACTTCCTCCAAGTATCAGAGCAAGAAAAAAGAGCCGAGTATCCCCGTGAACATTGTTCTCACTGCTGTTCAATGAAGAGACTATTTCCCCCCACTAAAAACAAAACAAAACAAACAAATAAATAAAACCTTTTTCTGTCTCAATGCAGATGGCGGTGATATCTTCCCCCAGAATATTGAGCAATTGCAAACGACTTTTTTGCCCCTCCACACTGAAGAGAAACCACAACTTATTATAACAAAACTGGTCATTGCTCTCGCCAAAGTATTTCATCAGTCTCTGGCGTCCATTACATCTGATATGCTTATCCAGCATGACTGATGGCTTGGTTCTTAATAAGTAGGCAAGTTAAACAGAGAAGTTAATGACAGGAGATTTTTTCTTTGGCTCCAGGGCTCGGCATGCACAGACAGGACTCTGCATGCGTTCCCCAGCATGGGATGATAAGATATTTCAACTCTGCCAGCAGAAGCCAACTCCATTAATTAAGAACACATTGCATGTTATCACAAAAGATGTTTTTTCCCCCTAGGAAGAGTTACCCTTTGGCATGTATGCTGAATGTGAAGGAGAACAGATAGTATGATTACAGACATGACTTTATTTCAATTTAGGGCAGCAAATATTTAGGATTAGGATCAGGATCAGGACGAAAACTTTAGCAGGGACAGCCTTTACCACCATTCTACAAAGGACAGACTTGGGTTGCTGCTTTCATTCCGTGTAGGCTGTCTCTGGTAGGTAAACATTTGTTCAATCCTTCTTGATATCAGGGCTTTAACAGGATATGGTCTTAAAATTTAAAGAACACTTTTGAATATTCTTCTGTGCTTTAAACAAATTACAAAATAAATGAGGAATGGACCAATAAAGTGTTTACAAAGCTGCCAAATGCTGAAAAATTCTAACAAAATCTCCCTAAGGGAGCGCAGTGGGTCAAAGGGTTGGGGCTGTGTTGCATGGCATTAGGACAGTCTGCTTTCTAGCACGAATACAGACCCATAATGTAAGAGAATCTGGGAACTGAAACCTGACTAGAGGCCATCATGTTAACACCCAACCCAATGTAGGTATTTCCAACACCCCATCAAGCAATTTTGTAATTTCCGCTTGTATTCAACTGTGAACCTCATGATTTGACAAGACCAATGTATAGACTTCCAATCTCCAAGAAGTTCTCTTTAGCTTTTTTGCCCACTGCTGTAACACATCAATCTTTTCCATTTGGAGTTATCTACTCTCTCCAGCCCTCATTTTCTCATGCCCAAGCCAGGTCTCTCCCAGGAAGTATTAAGTATTATCCCAGCTTTCTGCAACATCCCAAGTCTTTTTACCATATGTCACAGGTCACCCCAAATCAAGCTTTTCAATCTAATCCAGTAAACATCTCATCCTTAAGTGTCTGTCCTATGCTTGCATTCAAGCTGTGTAATGTTGATGTTTAGCTAGCATTCTTGGTTCTTCTCACTTATGAGGCAATGATGAGCCCTGCTGAGCTTTTCTTCCATGGATGGTGTTTTAAATAATTCCCGCTCTGTAAGGGTCATTTTGAGCAGGGGGCCTTGGGGCAAATGCTTTCATCCTCTTAAGCCTGGCCTCATTAATTTCACCCCTTTATGCAGCCATTTAGAGTCTTTTAAAATATGACTTTATAGTTCTTGGGATTACATGTGTAGCCTTGCTTTGTGGCCTCTCTTGACCTGGTATCATGCCTTTTGTTTCCTGTTAATATACCAGTGACTGAAGGTCCCAGTAGGCTGAGCTGACCCTGGCTCATACTTACTGGTTATGTGCAGAAATGAAGAAAAGTGATTTTAGGAGACTTTACTTAAAAAGTTATAGCAATAAAATAGATCTCTTGCATTTGGCCCATCCAACACTGAGACCCTTATGTCTTTCCTTCTCTATTAATTTTGATCTGGTATAAACAAAAGGCATGTCAAATGATGTCAAAGAGCTATAGATCATTTCCTAACTATGGAAAAAAAATCAAAGAGTTGTGCAGGTCAATGGCTCACATCATATTTATACAAAAAGTACATAAATATTGCTCCACCAAGTGGCCTTTCTCTGGTATCTTATGAACCCAATTAATGTTCTGATGGAAAAATGGTACAATAAAGCCAAGTCACCTTCTCTGATCTTGGCTCTATGGACACTTCTGCCTGCTGTTCTCGTTACACTAAGGCTCCACTACAGAAACTTCAACTTCTGAATTTGCCAACAGGCTTTCCTTTGATCTAGAATGCCCTTTCATTCCTGTGTGTCTGCGAATGCTCCTGTCATCCTTCAAGATTCAGTGCAAATTGTGTCTGCCTAGAATGTCAACTCAATGCCCCCTCAGTGGGCCACGTGTACAACTAACCGCACTTGTACTGTCACACAGGGCAAATTTCCTACCTCACTGTACACCTATGTATCTAAGCAGTGGCCCTTTTGTGAGTTCTTAAAGCAGAGGCTCTCTACTTGATTTCCTTCTCTTTTTTGAGGGGGAATAGTACTGAGGTTTGAACTCAGAGTTTCACCCTGGCTAGGCAGATGTTGTATTGCTTGAGCCATACCTCCAGCCTTTTTGCTCTGGAGATAGAGCTTTATTTTTGTTCTCATCAGCCTGGACCATGATCTTCCTATTTTATGATTCTTGTCATAGTTGGGGAGATAGGTACATACTACCATGCCCAACTTTTCTCTATTGAAATGGGATTCACACAATATTTTGCACAGGCCGGCCTGAAATCACAACCTTCTAAAATTCAGCCTCCAGAGAAGCTAGGATTACTGGCATAATCTTTATGTCCATATATCTTCTACTCTCGCCTAAAGCATGGTGGTTTCTGGGCTAGCACTGAATTGATTTGATTGTCTCTGAACTAGTGAGAGTGTCTTGGTCTTAGATTGTTCCTTTTTTTAAAAGGCTTGACAATGGAAGAATTGAATCAGGTACCTACACTTATCATAAAGACATTGTGAATAAAAATATGAGTGGGGTTTGAATACTCAATTTGAGTTCAAATACAAATGGTTTCCTCATATTAATTTTTCACTTGAATAGAACTTTACAGAAACTTACTTTAATGCATTCTCTATTTCCTATTACTCTTTCAAACTCAATGTTGCACGTGTAAACTTAAAAAAAATTGATGAGAATACCAGTCTTTGTACATTGTCTCCTACCTACTGCTGCTTGTCAGTAGCCCAGGAGTCCAGATCAGGTGTTTAAACAACAGTTTCCTCACTATAAAACAGGAGCAGTAACAGCACTGAACTCATTGGATACATGTGGTGAGGAGTATGGTATGTTAATATTTCTTTTTTCTCTTTTATTTCTTATTTTATTATTTTTAAAAATCTTTTAGCTATGTAAATATTTCAAAGAGCTTCAAACTATGTAGTATGCATTCTATAAATGTCATCAAAATAGACTCCATTTTTCTCTTGATGGATGAGAGAGGTTTCCATGAATTTTAGCCTTTCCTTCTCCCTACGTTATTACTTCTAAGCTTATTTCTTCATGTATAGATCTGAGACATCCTTTAAGGATAAGAATAAAATGTTGCTATGAGTAAAATATGAGTAAAGAGCAAAATAAAAAGAGTAAAAGAGTAAAACATGACTGGCTGGAGAGTAAACAGAAAATATTCATATCTTCAATGCATTTAATGTCACTATTTACCAGCTGCATGATCTTGTGCCTGGCACCTAGTGAGTTTAGACAGCTTTTCATGAACACGTTCATAGAACCGTTGACTATATATAGCTTTTGAAAAAATTAATTTACCTTTTAGGTCTATATTAACCCAAAATATATTTGCAAAGAGCCTGATATGCATCATTACTCTTCTAGATGCTTGAGTGGCAGGAATAAATGCTATATATTATAACTTCCTTCTTGTAGGATACTCTCACCTCATTGGAGAAGACCAGCAATCTACAATGAAGAGAAAGGTAGCAACCACCAAACCCAGAGGTGCTGCATGTGAATTCAGAGGAGACCTGTGGATAGCACAATCAAAGAGAATGTGTCCCAGGGGCTGCTAGCTCAACAGAGGCCAGAATGGCTGCAATAGGCAGGTCAAGTGACAACCTTGGGAAGAGTGTGACATAATGACACAATAACAGCCACAGCTATGACATGATGACAATCACAACCACAACTCTCTTTCTCTCTGTGTGTGTATGTGTATGTATATATATACACACAATAATATATATGTGTATATATATGCATAAACATCTATATATGTGTATGCATACACACATTTATAATAGTAATAATTGAAAATATATAATGATGATTAGTATAATCAAGAAGTTATCTAAGATGATTTACTTACAAAAACTGTGAGTAGGTGCTATAATTATTTTTATATTTGACAAATGAACCAACATAAGAATGAAGTATCTTGCTGAAGGTCTCAACTAGCCTAAGGAATATGTAAGATTTGACTGAAGACTCTAGGCTTCCAGGTCTATGATTTGAACCCCCATACAATAATATCTCAACTTTATGAACAATAACTTGGCAAGTCTATCAAACAATATGAATATTTCGAATAGAGTGTTGATGAAGTGATTGTGAATGAAATGATTCACCAGCTACTTAAGAGGTTGAGATCTGAAGATTCTGGTTGGAAGCCAGATCAGGCAGAAAATTTCATGAAACTTATATTTCCAAGTAATCACCCAAAAGCAAGAATTGGGGCTGGAGTTCAAGTTGTACAATGCCAGCTTTGAGCAAAACAGCTAAGCAAGAGCACAAAACCCTGAGTCAAGTCCTTGCACCACACACACACACACACACACACACACACACACACACACACACACACACACACACACTTGCATAACACATTTACCAGAAGAAATAGTATAAAATTTGAAATGACCTGGTGTAGTCTATGCAAGCTGATCGAAGGAATGAGAGTTGTTCTCTCAGCTTTTGGGATATTTATTCATAGTTTTAAAATATTTTATATTGGCTTGGGAATCATTTAACAGTTTATACATGAACACCTCTTTTATGGCTCTAAACATCTTTCTTACACACTCTACAATTTATAAGATATATAAGCTTATAAAAGATCACAGAAGCCCCAACAGAAGAGGACAAAAAGAGGAGGGTAGGAGAGGAGAGTGGAGAGGAGAGATGGGAAAGGGAGTATAAAAAAGAGAGAGAAAGAGAGACAGGAGGGAAGGAAGGAAAAAGAAAAGGAGGTAGAGGAGAGGGAAGGAGAAGGAAGGAAAGAGGGAGGGCAGAGAAGGGAAGGGAAAGGGAGAGAGGGAAGGAGGGAAGAAGAAAAGAAGAGGAAAAGGAGGAGGGGGAGGTGGGGGAAGAAGAAGAATCCATTTCTGAACACATGCAGAGTATTTCAGGCAAGGACAAAATTATGAAAACAGTGTCTAATAAAGTAAATAAAGTAAATAAAACCTGTAAAGGAACAAGGGTATTGACTGAAAAATAATATAGTAGAATACAAATGTCTTTACAGTTTCCAACTCTACACTTGAAATACTCTTAAGGTTGTAACTGATGACCAAGAATTTTCTCCCCAGAGGGGCAACATTTTAGGGTAATGGCAATTTTTAAAATACAGAGTGACAATGTTTATTACCAGCCCATCCCCAGAAAATCTACTTCTGAAGGATGTACTTTCTGAAAGAAGAAATTGGAGCTGGCAGAAAAGATTGACATGTGAGAAAGAACGTTCTTTAGTGATTTGAGATCTTTACCAGGCCATGTGCAATGCTTTGTGGGTGCATGATGCATCCACACAGCAACTTGCTCACGAACTATACTGAGAAGCAAATGGATGGATAGGAATGTGTAATCTGTAAACCAAATCTGCTTAAGGGAGCCAATCAATGATAACATGTGACAAAATGCGACATAACCATTTGATTGATTAAAGATACACAAACCTTATTTGTTCTTCAAGGTAATGACACTACTTGTGACCCCGGGGTGTGCATTCTCTCCAAAACTGGGCAGCTCTCAGAGACTACATGTCCTGAAGATTAAACCTCTGTGTGTGTGTGTGTGTGTGTGTGTGTGTGTGGCTTGAACTTGACCTATGCTTTTTACTCAAGGCTTGTGATGTACGACTTGAGCCACAACTCACTTCTAACATCTTCCTGGTTAATTGGAGATAAGGGTCTCTTGGACTTTTCTGCCCTGGCTGGCTAGCTTTGCACCATAATCCTCAAATCTCAGCCTTCTGAGGAGCTCGGATTACAGACTCGAGCCACCAGTGCCCAGCTAGAAAAGATTAGATTTCAAAGAAGAAGAAACTGGAAAGTGAACAGCCATAGTCGTAGACAGTAGTATTTATTCAAATACTGATTTAAAGTTTTTTTCCAAATTTCTTACAACTACTATGTTGTGATGATGATGATGATGACTTTCATGTTTATCATATTACTATTATTGTTATCATTATCATGCTGGGTTGAAATCCAGGTAATTAATATCCTAATAACTGTGAGAAAATGCAAATAATTCTCTTCTACCCCAAAAGAACACAAATACCACTGGGCGCTGGTGGCTCATGCCTGTAATTCTAGTACTCAGGAGGCTGAGATCTGAGGATCATGGTTAGAAGCCAGCCTAAAGCAGGAAAATTTATGAGGCTCTGATCTCTATTTGACCACCAAAAAGCCAGGAGTGAAGCTATGGCTCAAGTGGTAGAACACTAGCCTTGAACATAAAAGTGCAGGGACAGCACACAGACCCTGAGTTCAAATCCTAGGATATTTTTTTCCAGAAGAAACAAGTTACTGTTTAATATTGCTGCTTCAGGGATAATAATAAAAATCATTTTCTAGACATCCCCACTCCCCCGGTTCTTTGAAATATTGTAAGAGTGATTACCTTAGGCATGAACGTGTAACATATCCAGGTCACGGGCCACTGGGCAGATTCTGACCATGGTATATATCATATGAGTCCACACTGGGAGGTGTGCAGGGCCCAGAGCATATGGGGAAATAAGGATAATTACGCTACAGTGGGACAGCAAGAGAGGAGAACAGGAAGACAGAGACATTATGGGCAATGCACTGCTGAAAGGCATATATATATATATATAACATAGACTCATAGACTCATAAACAACCCCTAATCCCCCCCCCCAGGTGACAGCAGGTATATGCCAGGGCTGACCTCCAATTTTGATCCTCTCAATCTCTGACTTCTGAGTATCTAGGATTATAAACGGGAGCTACCAGTGTTTGGTTACTGACCTTAGTCATTATATTTATGGAATTTCCTGGGGAGAGAGAAGGTAGAGAAGGAATTCTGGGAAAAAGGAATACCTTTCAGAAAGGAATATCATACTGAATTTTCTCAGTGTTATTTCTAATAGAAGAGGAATTGTCCATAGATTAACAGTGATTGATTGATATAATTGACCTTCACAATGTAGCTTCTATTTCAATGTTGTAGACTTGTCGTTGTATGAAATTCAATTCAGTGGCATTGAATTTCATGGCAGCTTCATGCTAAGTGTCCATACTCAGATTGGACAGTGAGTCACAGCTCTTTTCTGTAAAAATTCATATAGCGCCAGATGCCAGTTGGCTCATACCTGCAATCCTAGTTCCTCAGGAGGCTGAGATCTGAGGATCGCAGTTCAAAGCCAGCCCAAGAAAGAAAACCTATGAGACTCTTATCTCCAATTACCACAAAGCTGGTAGTGGAGCTGTGACTCAAGTGGTAGAGTTCTAGTCTTAAGCAATAAAGCTCAGGGCCAATGCTCAAGCCTTGAGTTCAAGCCCCAGGATTGGCATAGAAAAAAAATCCATATAGAAAATATTGTCTTATTTTGAATGTGACGTGTCCCCCATAGGCTCACACTTTTGGAGGTCAGGCCTCACGGGAGTGCCTTTGAAGTCACTGGTTCTGGGTCCGTTTTCTAGATGTTAATCTAGGGGTCGGTGTCTTTCTCGAAGGACAAAATTGTGGCAATGACAAAAGTGCCACAAAAACTTAAAGCCCTCAAATGGTTTTACTTGTGACCCCAGAGTCAGGCAGCCTTTCATTCCATCAGCTAGAAAGAGTGCTCTGAGGAGCCAGGTGGTGGGGTTGGTTTATAGACAGAGAGAGGCTGGAGAGAGATGATTAGTGATTTCAAAGTCAATTTCTTTATCATGAAGGGACTGGAACTGATTGGTTCCTATCAGGCAGTCTGGGTTTCTTACAAAGATTAAATCAGAGAAGATTTCACTATGAGCCCAGTGGCAAGTAGCTTTGTTGGGAACTTCTGCTGTAATTATGACTTATCAGAATGTCAGATAAGTCATGTAGTTTCAGGTTGGTGATGTGGAACTTTAGCATGAGTAATTCCATTTAAAAAATTTTTATTACTACAATTGTACTATCCTTAAGAAATTGTACAGAGGGGTTTCAAGATGACAGCTTATGAGTATAATACATCTTGATTAATGTCACCTCTTTCATAGTTTTTCTCTCTGTTGGGGGCTGTTGTAATATTCTTGTCCAAAAATTTGTACCGTAACACTCAGTCCTCCATGTACTGATGATCAGAACATGGGGCTTCTAGGAGATTCCTTCCAAGAAGCACAGAGGGGAAAATCAAACAGAAACAGTGGCTTTACAGTAGAGTTCATAATAGAGAAAATGCATAAAGGTTCTCTGTGCCCTCTCAGCATTTTTTTCTTTGAATCAAAAATTCCTCTTTAAAAACACCAAAGGTCATCAAAGATGAGGTTATGGCGCTCTTGGGGTATGGAGAAGTCTCACTGACAGGGTTGATTTTGAGCTAAGAAAGGGTGAATAAGAGTTGGCAGCCCATGGGGAGACTAGCAGGTTTAAATAGCTGATCAAACTGTTGATACAAGGTTGAGAGAAAACATGGTTCCTGAGAACTTCAGCATCACCATGCCCTAGGGATCTGGGTGTGGGTGAGGAGGGGGACCTCATTAGTCTCTGTCCAGGGCCTAAAGTTCCTGGACCATGGAAATAGTTGGAGATATCCTCAGATGATTAGCATGATCAGACTTGTGGATTTGAAGGGTTATCTTCTGTAATTTTGTAAAATTTTATTTTAAAGAAAGTTCTCATTGTTCTAGTCCATTTCAGAACCAATAGGGCTAATTCTGGCCCAGCTTCCTCTGGGTGTCTACGTGGAAGGAAGCTCCATGTCCCAACCCTAAAGGCCCTATGTGGATCTTATAAGGAGGTTGAAGTTACTCCCTGTAGGCCATGGCGGTGGCTGTCTCAAACTCATTTGCTAATTACCTGGAACCTTGGCAAATAGGCTCTCACCTTCTCCACTTCAGACATAGTTCTCAGTAATTAGTAATCAATTACCACTCTCCTCCTGAGACAAGGGTGATCTGTTCTCCTCACCAAAGCTGCGCTGACAGGCAGCTGAGTCATATCTTCCTCAGGTCCGCCAAAAACCACACACCAAACAAAGGGGGAGAAACACAAGAAAACTAAATGATCTGCATGGGGCTGTGGATTCCAGATAATTAGATAATTATCCCTCCCTGAAAGCACACCTTGCCTTCGAAATGAGGAGATTTGGCAAAAAGACTGCTGCTGTCAGGCCCTGGGTCCTTTTGTGTCAGAGAAGTAGCTGAACAGGAAGATTTAGTCATCTTTAATTCTAGCTTCAGCCTTCTTGCCTCCTCCCTATAGCTTTGTCTTTCATAATTCAAACTCTGCACTATCCCCAGAGAGAATATTCTAAATGGAATGCTGTCCTTTGGGGGACCAAAAAAAAAAGGCATGTATGTGTGTTGGGGTGAGGGTGTACTCACGTTCATGATCAAACCCAGATGTATACGGAGGACTTGGGTAATAGAGCTCTTCCTGTATTTTCAGTCTCATCTCTGCCCTATGCCAGAGGCCTTAGACATTACAACAAGACTGGGCTCAATGTCATGTCTGTACAAATCACTTTGCTATGTCAGATGCATGACCTTCACTGCAGGTCCTAAGAATAAGACATCTAGGTACGCTTCAAGACCAAGTGTTACTTTAATGTAGTCTAATCCTCCTTCCTTTCCCTTCCTCCCTCCTTTTTTTCTTTCCTTCTTCCCTTCCTTCCTTCCTTCCTTCCTTCCTTCCTTCCTTCCTTCCTTCCTTCCTTCTTTCCTTCCTTCCTTCCTTCCTTCCTTCCTTCCTTCCTTCCTTCCTTCCTTCCTTCTTTCCTTCCTTCCTTCCTTCCTTCTCTTCCTCTCTTTTTTCTTTCCTTCTTTCCATGTGCCATCTAAGAAACTGTGGCCTATGGTCTCATAGAAACACACCTATTTTCTCTTAAGGAAACAGACTCTTAGATTTAGATCTCTGAAACATTTTGAATGGATTTTTCTATATAAGTAAGTGGCCAAGTTGCTCTCTTGTGAGTGGACATTCATTGTGCAGAACCTTTTGTCGATATGACCATTGTTTTTCCACCAAATGATGTGGCATCCTCCTTGAAAACCACTTTATCCTAAATGTTGTATTTATTTCTGAACATCCAGTTCTACTCCATTGACCTATAAGCTTATCCTTGTCTTTGTACCACACTGTCTTGACTATTGTAACTTAATAGGATGCTTTGAAATTAGCAACTTTTTCTCTACCTTTTTAAAGCTCTTTTGTGTATTTGATATGCTATGCATTCCAATATGAATTTGGGGATCAATTTATGTATTTCTGCAAAAATCACATTTATATTTTCAAAAGAGACAGTGAATCTGTAGAGCAAGTATGACTATTGAATTTCAACAAGGTCAAGTCTTTTGATTCATGCACACGGATTGCCTATCCACATTTAGAAGGATTCTTGGGCTTTTTCTCAAAAGTTTTTGCACTTTTCTGTGATGTCCTATACTTCTTTCATTAAATTTACTCATAAACAGTTTTTGGTAATATCTCCATTTTTTCACTTTACTTTTAGATGATTCCTTGCTAGTGTATAGAGATTTACTAAGGTTGACCTAGTTTATTATCATGTGTGTGGCTTTATTTGGGTTATTCATAGAAAAGATAATGTTATCTGCACAAAGAGATATTTTCAATACTCTTTTCTAGTCTAGATTTTCTGGGTCTCTTTTGTTTCTTTTTATCTGGTTTACCTGAGTCTGCTAAGTCCTTCAGGGAAGAGTCAGACAGAAGAGGTGATAGTGGCTCTCCTTTGATACTTAGTCCTGAGGTTTGGGAAAACACTTCTGGTGGATCTTTTGCCACTGCATTAATATTCTCTGTAGCTTTTTCCTAGATGACCTTTGTTGATCCTGCGAATCCTCTTTTGTTGCGTTATTTTTTTCCATCATGACAAATGACAGGATTATAACTACAAGTTCTTTATCATTTGAGATGATGGGGTGGAGTAGAGACTTTATTTCTCTTATTCTGTGAAGATGGTGTATCACAGTGATGGATTCTTGTCTGGTGGGCCAATGTTACATTTCTGAAATCACGCTCTCTTGGTCAGGAAGTAAATCCTTTTAACAAGCTTCTGGATTTGCCTTGCTAGTATTTTTTTGGGGGGGGTCTGGTTGTGGGTGCTGTCCCTCAGCTCTTCAGCTCAAGGCTAGCGCTCTACCACTTGAGCCACAGCACCACTTCCGGCTTTTTTTTCTGCTTATGTGGTGCTGAGGCCTCAGGCATGCAAGGCAAGTGCTCTACCACTGAGCCACCTTCCCAGCCCAATTGCCTGGCTAGTATTATCAGATAGACATGGAGGAGATTCAGTGGAAAATACCTGTGAAGAATGAAGAGGAAGGAGAGACTTCCTTCCTATCATGACTGCTCCAACACCTGTCAGAGCAGAGAGGACAGGAAGAATTCAGAAGAAAGAGACGTGCGTAGGATACAGATGTGAGTCTCAGCCAGGCTGTTGGGGAATGGTGCCTGCTGGAGAGAATCACACAGGATAGAAATGTTCAGGTCACGATGTCCAGCCACTGGCTGAGAAGCCAGAGCATGCAGGAACCCAGCCAGGTACTACAATTGCTTCAAAGTTGGTGTCTCTGAAATCTGCTGGCCAACTGTACCCACTGCAGCTGATCTCTCTGGATGTCTCATCTGTGTGAAGTCCATGGTCACCAAAACTGCATAGGAGGTGGGAAGAAGAGCAGTCGTCAATGTCTGCAGTGGAGCTGACTCTCAGGAGCACTGTGGATGACTCATACATTGAGCGCACAGGCCTTGCAGCAGATTTATAGCTCCCAACAGCCCACGTTCCAGCTCTTTCTGAATCTGATGGGCCAAGGAAGGCCCAAAGTCTCATTGCTTATCCAAGGATCTCTGCATGAACCTCCTACTTTGAGTGCTGGCAGTTGTAATTTGTTGCCTTTATTATCTTGTAAAGATGTTAATCTCGCAACCACAGCAAGGGGTTGCTTCTGTGATTGATTCTGCTTCACCACTTGACATGTCAAAGAGCTTGCAGAATCTCTGTGCTGCCTTGCCAAGGTCCCTGCATTCCTCCTCCATCCTAGCGAAAGCGAGGAGACAGAACTGTACAAGCAGTACCTTGTCGCACTCTGGCCCTTGGCATCCATAGTGAGTCACAGGGAAGGGTGGGGTGAGCAGTCAGGCCTTTTAGCATCTTATATCTCAGCTCGGCAGACAGATAGGTGTGGATCCACAGGACTTTCACTAAGCTGATGTCCTTAACATGGGCTTTGCCTACCACACCGAAACATCCATGGACAACTCTGAAAAAGTGGACTACGAGGATTGTAGTTGGCTTCTTGCCACACACATCTTCCTCTGCATTATGGTCCAAGGCCAGCTCTGTTGGTCCTCTGTCCTTAATCTACTCCCTTAGTCTATCCATAGTTTGTCTCCAATATTCTTGCACCAGTCACTATGGCAGACACTCTAGCAAACAGCTGGCTCACACATCTAGACAGAGCTTTCAGGACTATTGTTATCAGAACTTTCTGCTGTTGTTGGTAGTAGTGGTCATAGAGCTTGAACTCAGGGCCTGGGTGCTGTCCCTGAGCTCTTTCACTCAAGGCTAGAGTTCTACCACTTTGAGCTACAGCTCCACTTCCGGTTTTCTGGTGGTTAATTGGAGGTAAGAGTCTCATGGACTCTCCTGCCTGGGCTGGCTTTGAACTGCAATCCTTAGATCTCAGCCTCCTGAGTAGCTAGGTTTACAGGGGTGAGCCACCAGCATCCCGCTTCAGAGTGACTTGTTTACTGCAGTGCCTATGCCCCTTGGGCGGATAGTGTTTTAGACATCAGATAAAGGCCTGGTCACAGTTGTGATCATGAGAGTAGCAGACTGCTGCTTTCCACATCAATCTTTCCAGTGTTCTGAAAGACTGGCTTATGAATGGAACTGGAACTTGGTTCTAGGTGGTTTTACCTGCAGTGCTGGTGACCTGGTCTTCTACCAAGTATAGCTCTGGGGGTGAGCAGTAAGATGTGTGGCTGCCTTTAAAACTGGGGCTCTTGATGGCTGGGTTCCTTCTTCCATCTTCTGCCAATGAAAGCTACAGACCTGACAAAAGTCACTATCCATGAAGAGAGTAACAGACACACAGAAGAACATGAACCAAGCAATGAGGGCATTTGAAGTATGCCTTCAGCCTTGAAGCATGTTTATTTCCTATTGCCTTCTTGCTACTTAACAACACAATCCACTGCCCAGCTCACAACTGTTCTCTCTGAGCCAAAAGTCTGGGGATGACTTAACTGGCCCCCCTTCTTAGAGGTCCACAGGCTGAAATCAAGGGTGATACTTTCCTTTGGGGTGGTGAAGCTGAAACCACTCTAGGCTCATGGAGATCGGTAGAATTCAGATATCTGAGGTTGCAGGGCTCTCTCTGTTCCTGACTAGTTGCTGGCTATCAACAGAGTGGTTTCCAGCTCCTAGATGCCACGTGCATTCTCTGGCTTGTGGCCCCTTCCTCCAGGTTTAGTAGATTCCATCTCACACTTTAAATTTCTCCCACTTCCTTCCTGCCTCAGTCATCCTACCTCCTCTCCTCCTCTTCTCTCAGGGAGCTGGAGACAGTCTTCTGCTTGTCAGGGCCCATAAAAATGTTTAGACTCATCTAGAGAATTCATAGAATCTGTCAGTTTTAAGGAACTTAAGTGAGGCACATCTGAAAATCCCCCTTTGCCATGACCTGCAGCACATTCAGATGCTCTAGTGTGTGGACATCTGAGGTGAGGAATATTAATCCACCTACCACAGAGAGGATAAGAAAGAAGGAGACAAAAGAGCCTACAGTTGTAGAAAATAAAAACAGAGTGTTTGGGGAGGAATAAAGGAGTTACAAAGGGGAAGGTGGCTCCAGGTAATAAATATAACATGAAGATTTACTCATAGGATTTACTACATGTGGCTTGAGTAAAATGGGTCCATATAATCTGAGACTCTGAGACACCTATTATAATAGCTGGCCCCACCTTTCCTGTATGGTGAATACTCCCCTCCCCCCAGCACTGAGGCCTGCACACAAAGTTCCAATACCAAAAAGTACTTGGATCCAAGTGCTCTAATTGAAGAGGGTAGCATAGAAATGTGCTTTTCCCACAGAAGATAAGCACAGTGGAACAGGTGCACCTGGGGCGGGCCCTGCTCAGTTACTCTGACCTCGTTTCAGGTTGGTGGTGTCAGGGGAAGAGGCATCTACACTGCCCTGACTTAGAATGGGGGTCACCTACACGGTGGGTCCAGATAACTCAGTCAGTTTAGTCTTCTCAGTTGTAAAAGATTTTAGATCTAGAAGACTGTAACAAATCTCAAGAAAACATTGGTAGTTCTAAGTCATTGATATATGTCTTGAACTTCTCTTTTCTGAAGTTTTTTTCCTTGTCTGGGCAGAAACTTGCAAGAAATAGGGGAAAAATTAATTCAGCATCTACAGCTCTAATAACAATTCCACAGTGAATGGCCTCTCATATGAGAATGGAGAGGAAGTCATTGGGAGGGACGGAGGGAGTGTCAACTGGAGAGGAAATGAACCTGACAGTCCCAGGCACAAGCATATGAAATAGATCAAATTCAAATATTTTTGACCTAAAAATATCATTTTTTTCTGTCCATCTGTCTATCTTTTCTGATACTGCATTTAAGACTCCTTACTTGCTAGGAAGGTGCTCTAAAAATACTAACAACATCATAAGAGTTTGAATAATTCATGAGAACTTTCTGCATTATTCCAAAATCTCTCATGGAAAACAGAACCTGAGCCAGTGTCTGCAAGAACAAAACCAAGATCCATCAGTTATTGAAATTATATGTTTTGAGGAACGATTATAGGTACAGCCAAACAGCCTACAGACAGAATAAGCTATTCTCAGAAGAACTGAGTTTCCCATCAGTGGAGAAGATCAAGAACAAACTGGACCACCAATATTAATTTTTTTTCTGTAAAGTTGTAATCCTATCCCTGAGATTTGGAGGTTTTGATTGCAAGAATATAAACAAGCTTTATTTAACATTCAAATAACTACTATAGACTTTTATTTTATTTATTATTATTATTATTTTGGTTTTTTTTTGAGACAGGGTCTATCTTTGTTATCCAGGCTGGCCTAAAGCTTATAATCTTCTTTCAGTTTCACAAGTGCTAGAGTTATAGGCATCCACCACTATACATGACTGTAATTGGTAAATTTTTAATGATTATTAATTAATAGAATGTGGTAGGTTAGCTAAATAAATAACTTATTTATTTTAGTTGACAAATATTTATTTCATGTATTTCCAAAATCATTACTTACCTAGTAGAGTAAGGAAAGGTGTACATTAGGAAAAGTGTAATTCCTAACCATTTTGCATTATTTAAAATACATCTCAGGATCCTTTACATTCATAAGGACTTTTTAGATGAAAGTACAGTAATTTCTTGGCTTCTTGAGCACTTCTTTTTCTTTCGGTGATGGTCCTGGCGCTTGAACACTGGGACTGGCTGCTGTCCCTGAATCTCTTTTGCTCAAGGGCAGTACATTACCACTTGTGCCACAGCGCCAGCTGTTCTGGCTCTTCCTGAGTAGTTTATTGGAGATATTTATTGGGGAGTTGTTTATTGGAGTCTCACAGACTTTCCTGCCCAGTTTAGCTTCAAACAGTGATCCTCAGATCTCAGCCTCCTGAGTAGTAGGTAGGATTTCAGGCCTAAGCCAAAGGCACCCGGCCATTCACACATATTCTAGGTCAGAGAAAAATATTTTAATGGTCTAGTTATACCTTTGAAGCCAAGTTAATCCACACAATACTCCTGGTAAGTTTCACAGCAGAGTTATTTAAAATCTTTTGACAGTAAGTGATCATTGTTTTGTCATTAATTTATTTAATTATTTAAATCTTAGGGAAGAGCAGGCTCTATAACCTCAGCCCACAGTAGTAAAGCTAGAGTGTATCTTTACCCCTTCTCCACGGGCAACGGATTATATTAAAGTTTTGATTCTGGGCTGGGATGGTGGCTCAGTGATAGAGCGCTTGCCTTGCATGCCTGAGGCCCTGGGTTCAATTCCTCAGCACCACATAAGCAAAAAGAAAAAAGCCAGAAGTGGCGCTGTGGCTCAAGTGGTAGAGCACTAGCCTTGAGCTGAAGAGCTGAGGGACAGCGCCCAGGCCCAGAGTTCAGGCCCCACGACCGGACCAAAAAAAAAAAAAAAAAAGCCTGAAGTGAAGCAGTGGCTGAAGTGGTAGAGCACCAGCCTTGAATGAAATAAAAGACAAAAATAAAACCCTCAACAACAACAGAAAAACAAAGGACAGGGTCCAGGCCTTGAGTTCAAGCCCCAGCACACACAAATAAAATAAAAAAAATAAAGTTTTAATTCTCAGAGTCAGTGATGGGCAGATGTATTCATTACTTTGATTGTAGATCAGAGTATTTGAGTAATTCTTGAGTACGGAGAAATGTAAATCTGTGAATTATCTTTTTCCTTCAAGGTAAGCTTTTGAGTTCAAAATAGCTTAATTCAGCAGAATTTAACAGGTTAGGTAGTCTAGCCAATTCCAGGGGACCCCAAAGTAGCTTAGCAAAGAAGCAACCCTAAAGTTAAGACAAGTTGGGATCAGTGATTGTCCCCCATTCTGGGCTACAGCGTGGCCATGATGGGGTGTAGCTTGGAAGGAAAGGAAAAAGAGAGGTAATGTCTTCAGTGTGGCAGCCTCCCCATGGCCAGGTCTCTATCCTAATGCCCACTGAGCTGGCCATTTGGGATGGTGTCACTTCCTTCCCCTGCCCCCATCCATCCCCTTTCTCCCCAGAGCCCCAGGGAGAGAGCTCTTGTTTGGCCCAGTTAAGACCTTCTGTGACCTCAGCCCAGCCTGCTGAAGGACTCTAGCTCAGCTGGTGAGAAGATCACCCAGGGAGCCTGGGAGGCTTAGAGATCTCCCATACCCCTGTGCTCCCTTTCCACAGGGAGGGTCTTCTCCTATGTACTGCAGGTGTCTCCAGGCCATGGTGAATTCTCATGTGTGTGTGGGGTGGGAGAGAGGGTACTGAACAGAAGAACTAAGAAGAACTAAACCATTAAACACGACATGGATACAGGCATGGAGCATTATTCTTGGCCCTCAAGGGCTCTTTATGTTGCCACTGAGACTGAAGGATGAGGCCGAAGGAGAAGAACACAGAATGTGGGAGGCACCTGACCAAGCTCAGGACACAAAATTTCAAATTAGATTAAAAGAAGGAATGCATGCCTTTCCCGGAGCTTTTCACTATACATCATCCTTATGGGAGTTTTCTTTTGTGATAAGAAGAATGATAATAATCATGTTTGAAAAATTGGTTTGTGTGATCTCCTGGGAGGGAGAGTATCCAATATGTGCCAACTTTGTAGATGAAACAAGGCTGATAAACATCTTAATTTTTTTTGTTCTCTTTCTTAAGTTTGAAAGCTTGGGTTGAAATTACTTTGGGGGGACAATTGGATGAAACTGCCCTCCTCCAAAAGACAAAATAAACTTCCACAAATTATCACAGTTTTATCAGTGCAGGGGGGAAGTATTCAGATTGATAAATGCTATACTCAGAGGTTAAGATACTTAGTGTTTACTTAATAATTTCCATCCCCATTTTTGTTTCCAAATTCCTTTCCATTTTCAGTTCAGTTCAATTCAATGATCTCTTGGCCCTTGCAGTACTTGGGGTGGTACAAACGTGTTTGAAATGGAAGTTCTATACTCAAAAACACAATGCAAAATCCCTTTGGCTCAATTAGAAAAGAAAAATGTGGACTAGGACTAGAGAAAAGAAAACTTGGTGGAGCCATTCTATTTTAGGTTATGTTTTCAAAGGTTTCAGTTATGTTTACTTGTCCCCATTTTTTCCATCATTACAGGATTATGTATGGTGGAAAATGCTCACTTCATGGGAACCTGTAAAGGGGGGAGGGGAGACAGAGGGGGGCGGGGGAGAGGGGAGGGAGAGGGAGAGGGAGAGGGAGGGGGAGAGAGAGAGAGAGAGAGAGAGAGAGAGAGAGAGAGAGAGAGAGAGAGAGAGAGAGAGAGAGAGAGAGAGAGAGAGAGAGAGAGAGAGAAACTAGGTGCTGATAGTTACTTAGCTACCAGCTACTCAGGAGGCTGAAGTCTGAGGATCACAGCTTAGAGCCAGCCTGGACAGGAAAGTCTGTGAGATTCTTACCTTCAATTAAACAGCAAAAGTCCAAAAGTGGATCTGTGGCTCACTTGGTAGAAAGCTAACCATGAGCAAAAAAATCCAAGGGACAATGCCCAGGCATTGGCCCACATGCTCTCTGCCTGGTGTTTCACACACACACACACACACACACACACACACACACACACACACACACACACACACACACACAAAGAGGAAGAAGAAGAAGAAAATGAGGAAGAAGAGGAATTTATCAGTCAATCCATTTTATACCATCATGTGCCACTATGTGAGATATTTGGCAAACATTTAGGTTTGCAATTCTAGTTAAGTATGTTTGACTATTAAATCTGCATCATTAGATTTTTTTAGGTTAAGATCTTTTTAAATACTAGTTTGAGTGTTTGATTCCTTTACCATTTAGAAGCCTATTTTAAATTATTTTAAAATTACGGTCCCTCCACTTCCTTTCTCTTCTTTTCCTCCCCCCCTCCCTTCCTTCCTTTCCCTCCTTCTTTCCTCTCTTCCCTCCTTCTTTTCTCTCATCCCTCCTTCCTTCCTCCCTTCCTCTCCTACATGTACTTCCTACATGCTGAGTTTTGGATGCTTTACAGATGTTAACCTATTTAATCTTAGTGAATGCATGCTGGAGAGGTGTAGAGTCACTTCCATCCTGGGAAAGATGGAGAGCCATTTCAGTGGTCTTGTACAAGAAAGCCTTGGGAAAACAGAAGAGAACTCACCCCATTTGTATTTTCCATTCGCGGAATCATTTACACAGTGGCTATGTGGAGAAGCCAGTTCTCAAGCTGTTCTTGAACTTGAATGAAATGATCGACAGCCCAGTTCTTCAGTCCTTAGTGATGCTCTGCACAAGACAAACAGGCACATGACAGTCTACACAGGTTTAGCCCACCTTCAGCTGCTCCCCAAACTCCACCTTCCCATGGAGATTTAGTGACTGCATTGATCACCTAGGAATACCACAGTCATGCAGTGTTTAGCATTTGTCAATCACAGAAAGGCCGGCTACATCCATGGACTTGCTCCTTCTATGCTCTCTTTCTCGATTAATGGAATCGGCAATCTTTGGATGACCATCCTAGGAGCCTGAGTGGGTCCAGTCCTTCCTTCATCTGCCAACTTTGGCTACCTTCTGGTGCTGATCTCCCTTCTCCAGCAAACACACCGCCTCCTCCTTCCACTCACACCCTATGCCTATCCCTTATTCTTTTCCCCGACAAGCCAAAACAGCTAGGATGCTTCCTCCTCAAGGTGGGTTAGAATCCAGCCACAAACCTTCCCACTATGACTTTAACTTTCTTCTGTCTCTCTGTGTAGCAGCTAACCATATAGAAATTAAGACTCATTGCAGATAGGCTTTGCTCCTTCCTTTAGTGGAAGAAATGCTATAATTGACAGGTAAATAAGAACCTGAGCAGATTTTGCTGAATTTTTCCCCTCTGTCTATTATATTAGCTCAGGTTCTTCCTATCCAGTCTTTAAACTTTTTTTTCACTAAGTAGTTGTGCAAAGGGGTTGCCCTTGAACAAAGCAGTTTATGAATGCAATGTATCTTGATCATTGTCACCACTTTCAACATTGTCACCTATCCCTTTCCCCTCTTTGCCCACCCATTCCCTCATTTCCCTAACTTTGTAGGATGTATTTCTGCATGGCTGTCTGCATTTCATTGAACCTAAGCACACAGGTAGGTAGCTCGCTTAGCCTCTTGGCATTCTCAGTCTGAAGGTTCCTGTCTCATGTGAGAATAGAACACACTCAACTTGGCTTTGTTAGAGTGGTGTTAAACACAAACCTCTGTGAGGGGCAGAGAGGGAGAGTTCCTCTTTTCTACTTTGCCTGGGTGGGAAGATCCCGAGCTAAGCACTTGGTAATTATTTGAAGCTGATGACTGAATCATTGATGACAGGATTCCTCCATCCTGTCTTCCCCTGGGTGGAAGGAGAGGGGGTGGCTGCTTCCTGTAGCTGGGGTTCTTCAACCCCTCAGGGCTTACCTTTCTGCTCACACAGCCCTCCAACATGCTTTTGGACTAAGTCAGCAAGTATAGAAAGTCAGAGGGGGTCGGGTAGGGAGGCATGATTCCTCCAATGGCTTTTCCCGTAAAGAGAGGCTTATGCTCACAGGGGTGTAGGGTGGATGGAGCTGTTCCTGCAGACCAGAGATGCACAGTTCACAGGACAACATTCCCTCCCGTGCTCTGCTCACATTGGCAGCACACACTAAAACTGGGATGGTACAACAATGTGAGCATGTGGTCCTCCAGTAGTGTTGGAACAAGACTGCAAGCCAAAGGTGATGGTTATAGTGTGGTGCTGAGGACAGAAAGTCCCTGTTGTGTGAGAGCTTTGCCCTTTGTCATGAGATGCCCAGTGTTCTTCCTTTCAGGACTGAGCACTATTTATTTATTTTATTTATTTATTTGCCAGTCGTGGGGCTTGAACTCAGGGCCTGGACACTGTCCCTAAGCTTCTTTTGCTCAAGGTTAGCACTTGAGCCACAGCACCATTTCCAGGTTTTTCTGTTTATGTGGTACTGAGGAAGTGAACCCAGGGCTTCATGCATACTAGGCAAGCACTCTACCACTGAGCTAGATCGCCAGCCCCAACTGAGCACAATCTAAACCATTTAGTACTGTGTGAGCTAGTCTTATGACTGGATCTTATGAAGGTAGGAAGTTAAGCAGATTAGTGAAATCACAACAGCAGAGCCAAGAAAGAAAATTGTCTTGCAAGTTTTACTGTTGGGATCCTGAGATAAGTATTATTGATTCAGGTGAGTATGTGCAGATGACAGGAGAAGCTGATAAACTAAAACCTGACTGACAGTGAAACAGGGGCAGGGGGCTACATAAGAATGAGGAAGTGAAGACAAAAAGATGAGGAACTATGGAGGAGACAATGTATCCTTGTCATTGTAACCTTACAGGAAACAGAAAGGATATCAGTCCTGTCCTCCGGGAGTCATTTTCAGCTCTCACTGTATGGCCTAAAGTCAACCTCTGTCACAAAGGAGGCCAAAATGCCTGACATGGGCTGGAGTACTATCTTGTCTATGGCATATCTATACCACATGCTCTCTTTCTCTGTCATATTTTTTTCCTAATAAGTGTCCCTATCACCTTTATTTATGTTCATGTCTTACCTGAATTCTTCTCTTGCAAGACACAAGGATCGAAGTTGTTTATCTACCCTAAACTTTCTGGTGGGTTGGCTGGGAAATTAGGGATTACATATGTCGTTTTCTGACTGGGACTCAATGAATGGCTACATAATCTACTACCTAACATAAAAGACTATGGTGCTTTTTTTTCCATTAAAGTTTCAAATGTTTACCTCAGTTTAATAGCAACATTTGTCTTTTAATTAATTTCATCTGGTATTTTTTTGTCTCTGATATTTTAAAATAAACATTATAATATTTGTTTAATAGTCTATGCCTGTGCTTAATTTGCTACATTCTCAAAATTTGGTGTGACTAAGCTATATTTTCTGCTAATATTACTAAGACTGTAGCAGATAATCCATGAGACTGTTTGCTTCTAGGGGGATTAACTCCTCCCCCACAAGGAGTTAATCACAGAGGAAATTGCTTTCTTAAAAAGCATTCATGGACATAGAACACGATGACTGGAATGTGGGTTACCACAAATGTAAGGAGCTAACCACAACCATAAGCCCTTAATGCTCTTCAGAAGGGTATTGCTTCCAGAAGTTTCTAAGTTCATCAGTTTCTTGGCCATTTCAATCATGCTACATTTACTCATATAGTGGTTACTTGATTTTGCTTTAATTAATACTTCCTTTATTGCTTTTCAAGATTAGTCTTTTTGAAATGTTGGTTATTATAAATATTTCTTTGTAGGATGTACACTTAGATTCAGTCTGAATCTGTCTAACTATGTATGAATCTCTTTTAATCTTAGATATGTCCATAATAAAGAAGAAGAACATTTGTTTTGGCTTAAACATCCAGGCAATCACACATGCAATCACACACACATGCACACACATATATACATGAACACACATACACACACACACTCATACAATAGCTATATATATAGAGAGAGACACACACACACATATATATAATAGCTAATATGGATATCTCTTAGCAAACAATAGTAAGTTACAACAAAGCTACAACTTAAATAAACTATCAGCTGAATTGCCAAAAAGAAATTAAAAATTAAATTAAAAGTAAGTATCAGATATCAGGAGTGATGTAAACATTATTGAGATGATAATGAAAGCTAAAACAATGTGTCACAGTTCAGAAAAAGTATCATAAAATAAAGAAATGTTGAAATTAAGAGTATAAAACTTAAATTGCATGTAGAAACAAACAATGAAGAGAAGGAAAGGAAGTATGTAATGGAAAGGATGATGATAAACATGTCAACATAGGTAAATGATCAATAAAGGAGTAGAAAAGAACCAAACAGTAACTCTGGATTTGAAAAATATACTAAATGAACAACTCATGGTTGAAAGCAGATGGGAGGCGAGAAGGGAAAGAAAATGATCAGTGAACTTGAAGATGAGTCAATTATGAGAATCTAATCTGAGAAACAGAGAGGTAATACAGTGGAGAAGAAAATTAAATGAGCAGAGCTGGGAAGTACTCCCCTTCTAGACAGGGGTCAGTCATAGTAGTGGAGGTGGTGGAGAAGTTAAGCAGATTAGAATTTTATGGTGGGAATGGTTACACAGCTTTGGCCTTATACCAAAATGCCTAATTGTACATGCTTTCAAAGTAAGTTTTATGTGAGCAGAATTGTATCTGAACAGAAATTAATTGCTTAAAATACTTTTTAGAATATAATCTTATAGACTAGGGGCTGGTGGTTCATGCCTGTAATCCTAACTACTCAGGAGGCAGCGATCTGAAGATTGCAGTACAAAGCCAGTTGGGGCAAGAAAGTCGGTGAGACTCTTATTTCCAATTAACCACCAAAAAACTGGAAGTGGTGGTGTGGCTCAAGTGATAGTGTGCTCGCCTTGAGCTGAAGAGCTCAGGGACAGCAGCCAGGCCCAGAGTTCAAGCCCCACAACCTACAAAAAGGAAAAAAAAAAGAATATAATCTTATACAGATAGAAGAAAAAAATTATGTTTTCTAAGGCTTCAGCATGTCAGGAAGCTCAACACACAGCCCAAGCCCCATCTGAGGGGACCTGTGTGATCCTTACAGCAGCCTCAGCACCCTGGGGACCTCTTCTTCTCTCCAGCCCCTTCCCTCTGACTTTCCACTTATTCACTTGTCAAATTATTGCCTGTCTGGGTCTGGATTACGAGCCGGTGAGAGCACCTAGGAAGGAGACCTTTTTCTTCCATCAGAAAGTAAAAGGAATATTAGATACAATGGCCAAATAGCAAAAGAAGCTTCTGTTGCTTGAGCCATTGACCCTTCTGGATGGACACTCCCTAGGAAGCACACACAGGCTGGAGATGTCCTGTGCTCCACACTGTGTCTCTTTGGGCCTGAGGGAAAAAATGCAAAGGCCAGACGAGAATTAGGTTCATGAGCACTCAGCACTGCTGTGATACCAAAGTAGAAGCTGGGAAGCTGGGAAGGTCAGTCAGGGTGGATGCTTTGAATCCTGAACTTGAAGTCATTTGAGTTGGGCGACTTGGGGTGGCACACACAGTCAGTGGAAGTCATCAGACAATGGAGAATACATCTGTTCCTTGAGCAGCAGATGAGTGGCTCTTAACCTTTTTATAACTGTTCAGACTGCCTAGCTATGTCCAACTCAGTTCCAGGAAAGAAAATTCCTATTCACTAACCGAATGGTCACTGCACCTGCACCGGATGCTTTCCAGTGCTGCAGTGTCACTTCACCAATGCGCAGAGCACAGAGTACTTCACTTTCTAAACTCAACCTTTGAATAACTCAGGTCAACCAATCAATGCAAAACCTATAGCTGAAAAACCCATCCTAAAGTGTTCATGAACATCAAGTTCAGGGCTTTGGGAACAGAGAGTCATTTTGGGTGCACCTGGGTAGCCAATAGAAAGATGCACACATTCTTTGCATTTAGAAAACAAATTTCCAATGTATTGTAAGAGATGAACTCTGGCTTTCTCTTTCCCATTAGTGGTTAGACTGTTTGTTCTAGTTTTATCATATAATCTACAACATATGGTGCACTTTAAATAAAGGTGGGTTTGTGTCCTTGGTCCTGCTAATAAAATGGAACTGTCTTGCCTCAGACTTTGTGGCACCATCACACTTCTGTGAATGTTAAACCGAGCCACTCAGATGGGAACTTTTATTGGCACCTATCAGAGCCATCTGTATGTGAATCAATCTCCTGGCTGGCACACACATGGCAGATTTCTTTTTCTTAAATACTTTTTTAATTGTAAAAATACTGTACATAGGGGTTACGGTTACATGAGCAAGGTCATGAGTACATTTCCTAT
The DNA here is from genome assembly GCF_024711535.1 of Dipodomys merriami. Taxonomy (NCBI): domain Eukaryota; kingdom Metazoa; phylum Chordata; class Mammalia; order Rodentia; family Heteromyidae; genus Dipodomys; species Dipodomys merriami. The sequence goes on from NW_027206601.1 coordinate 971,022, forward strand.
TAAGCGTTGTTATTTCCAGATTTCTTCACAAGCCATTTAGGAAAAAGCAGATTCGAATTAAATCATTTGACCTAAGAATTTGTATCAGTTCAAAGGCCTTTTCCCCACTGTGGGGTGGGAGGGACACCCCACCAACCTTGGTGTAAACTATCTCTGCTGTGTGTTTTCATCTTGGGTCACATCTGGAAAGAAGGGGGTCACCTGGAGAGCACATACCTCAATGGGGTGAGTCCTGGCTTGTTTTCCACCGTAGGGATTCGTTCATTAACACTGTATGGCTTATGCATGCGCTTACTTTTACATTCTTCTTCTCTTCTTATATAATTTACATTTGAGACTGTAAACACAGCAGTTTGGTTCCATGGTGACAGAATGCACGATGGGCTTGTGTTGCAGGCAAGTCTCTTTAGAAATGAAAAAAAAATAACGGCTATTAGGGTCATATGTATATATGAATGCCACCCTATCTTCTAATATTTGTTGTTGTGAATGATCATATTTTTGTAGCTAATACAGTTATTTACAAATTTGGAAAAATAAAAATTGCTAATTTGAAATAAGATGTGTTTGTGACAATAAACATTTTAAAATAATTTGAGTTGCTGGCTGAGTTATCTTCTGTTGCTTTCCTCCTCCTTCTCCTTCTCCTCCTCCTCCTCCTCCTCCTCCTCCTCTTCCTCTCCCTCCCCCCTATTTTTCACATAAGCTAGGTGCCTGCAAGTCTAGCCATTCTGGAGACTGAAATGCAGAGGAATCCTGTTTTGAAGCCACCCTGAGCAAAACAGTTTACTGGAGTCTATCTAATTTGAAGAATTAAAAAAATCAGATTTCAAGATATATAACAAAACCATGCTAAGACATTTTGGCATTGGCATAAGGAAAGAAATGGTAGAAAGAAAAAAATAGCAAGAATAGAATCACCTCAATTTGGTTAAAAGTGTATTAAGTCAGCACCAGACATGTATCAAATATTGAGATGACAACTCTTTGTCTCTCTGTCTCTGTCTCTCTGTCTCTGTCTCTGTCTCTCCGTCTCTGTCTCTGTCTCTGTCTCTGTCTCTGTCTCTCTCTCTCTCTCTCTCTCTCTCTCTCTCTCTCTCTCACACACACACACACACACACACACGTTCTGGGGAAAGACATGGAGGAATAGAAAATTTCTTAAACTCTGGGTGGGGGTGTATGCAGTATGGACAATTCAACTGGGAAATTACTTTTGCAGTGTCTTCCCAGTCTGAGGATTCACATCACCTAGAGTAGAATCAGTGATTTTATTCCATGATCACTGAAAATGTGTGCAAATATGACTGATAAATACAGGCATGTTCTTGTGTGCAAATATGACTGACAAATACAGGCATGTTCTTAGCAATCCTACTTGTAATAGGCCCAAGCTGCAAGCATATCAAATATCTACTTAGCCTGCCTATATAAAAATTGTGTGATATTATTCTACAGAGTGGAAGGGAAAGAATTGCTACATGCAACCTCTAACAAGAATGAATCACACAAATGTAATGAAGAGTAAGGGAGTTGATGCAAAAGATCACGTAATGTGTCTATTCATTCACACAAATTCTCAGTGCAGGACACTGATATCTGGCGATGACCTTACATAAGTTCATACTTTTTTTTCTGGCTTGAACTCAGGGCCTGGGTGCTGTCCCTAAGCTTTTCTGCCCAAGGCTAGTGCTCTACCACTTTGACCCACAGATCTACTTCCGGTTTTCTGGTTTATTAGAGAGAAGAGTCTCACAGACTTTCCTGTCTGGGGTCTGACTTTAACCATGATACACAGATCTCAGCCTCCAGAGGAGTTTACAGGCATGAGCTCTGCAAGTTCTTAACTTTTGAGAGAAACAAGGACTGTGATATTGTGCACAAAGGTATCTCTAGAACTCAGTATCATTCATTTTACTATTTTTAGCTACACACAAAATATTTGCTCTGTAGGTACTTTATCTCTAAATAAAAAATACATAAATGCAAAGGAATTTAATGCTAAATTATCTTCATAGATTCTGACTTTTCTCTGATTCTCAAATTTCTCCTTACTGCATGGTCAGTTTTAGACTGGGGATTTAGTCATATAATAATGACCACTCAGGGTCAAACACTGTATCTTTCAAAACAAATGACAGAATAATTATCTCTTCAAAGTTTTAGCAAAAAAATGTGAAGTTTCACTTTTTCTTTTTAATTGTAAGGTTCTGTATGAACTGGCAAAACATTGCCAATATGTTTCTGAAAGTGCAAAGGTACTTTTATTTGAGCAAGTGAGTTTCAACACCATCTTGTAAAAAAAAGTGAGATGCTACTATCACATGTCAACTAGTTCTGACCTGAAATAAGAAAAGCACTTATGTTCATATGAATCCAAATGACCTGTTATTTTTTGTTCATTTTTGGTGGATTATATCTAACACATAGAAAGTTACAAAATGACAAACAGATAATATGGTTCATTATAAGTTATTTAACAGCATGCATATATGTTTGCACTATCTTGTTCAATTCTAGCTGCTAACAGACGACATAGTTGTTACAATTACATATTACACAAGAAACAATGCATAGAGAAGTTAAGCCAATTGATGACAACACTTGTAGCAAGCTTTGACACCAAGCCCATGGTGAAGCCAACAGCTATTGGGTGGCTCCAGTGCCATTTCAGCTCCTCAGTGGTACTACACCAACTTGAAATATGAGTGGACAAAAAACACAGATTTACCGGCCAATTCCTTAGTGGAATGCCTTTGGGCTAGTCTATACAGAATAGTATGGAGGTGCCCAGCACCTGTGGATTAAGAAGATTAGACACATTGCCTCTTATCCTGACTCATGGCTGCGAGTGAAAACTGAAGAAAGTTGCAAGAATCCCTTCACTCTCTCTGAAGGATCTGTTTTGTGGAAGTTCTCTGTCATAGGTTACCATACTTTAAGTGATTGGTTTCAGAAGCCACTTTCATTGCTCTTGAGCTACAACTGGAGATGAGCATTCAAGTCATAGCTGAGTTTTCCATGGAGCCCCAAGCCAGGAAAGTACAGCAACAGGAATCCAGACCTTCATAAGAGGTCAAACTTTCCAAACTCTCTGTCAATTCAAAGGTAAATGGTAGGGCAGTTAGCTTTTGCAGACACAGATTTGCCTTTATGAATAAAAATGCCAGCTAGTATTTTTAAGCAAAATAAGATTGCTGTTTTAAAGAACTATCTAGATCTAATCAGTTAAATTCAAGGCATCTTTTTGTTTGAAATTAGAACAAAATTAAATATAGAAAAAAATAAAAGTTCACTGAACACTGTAGGTCATGCTTGTTATCCTAACTACTTAGGAGGCTAAGACTGAGAAAATTACCATTGGAGGCTGGCGAGGGCAGAAAAGCTAGTGAATGCTCTTTTAAACCCATAGCTGGATGCCATGGTATGTAGCTGTGTTCCTAAGCTATGTGGGATGTGGAGATTCTGTGATCCTAAGCTGTATGGGACACTGAAATTTGGAGGATACTGGTTATAGGTCAGCCAAGGCTCCATGGAGGGAAGCCAAATGTGGTGGCATACCTGTATTCTCAATAGTGATGGAAACCTGAAGCAGGTGAGCTGTTGCTCAAGCATGGGCCCCAGTGCGAAGCAAATCCTATTCTAAAAGTAACCAGTGAGAAACAATACTAAAAGAGTGGCTCTGTGGTACTGCACCAGTCTAGCAAGCAGGTTCAAACCCCAGTATCACTGCCAAAGGGCAGAGGGAAAGGAAGAGGGAGGAAATACAAGTTTGGACATAGATCTTATTATCATTGTGATGAGGAAAACAACCATCTTTATTCCTAAGATGTCCAGGCCCTAGATACTAGGTCTTGTCACCATTAACTTACACAGAGACATTATGCATGATTAGCATTGGGATCCTGAACTATGGAGATGGTCTCCAGTTATTCACACTCAACCTTTCATAATGATGCAAATCCCAAAGAACAGAAAACCTTTCAGGGAAGCTGTGGTCTGGATAAATGTCATTGAGAAACAAGTCAGAGCTGCTATGATTTTAGTCCTGAAGACAGAGGAAGGTCAGCACACAAGAAATGTGAGCCAACTGGTGAAGATATGAATTCTTACCTAGACTTCCCCAAAATGAACACAATCCTCAGGAACCTTCATTGAACCCATTCCTGACTTTTAACCTATAGCACTGTAAAAGCATCAGTTTATGTTGTTTTTATCATTAAGGGGAAGAGGATGTTTTATTAGGGCAGCAATAGAAAACAGTAGACAAAACACTGCATACTATTCTTTCTCCTACTAGTGCAATTAGTCACTTGTTTTAACAATAGTATAAATCATTCTGTATTAGTCCTCATCAATGGGAATGTAAACTTGTCAAACCACTCTGGAAAGCAGTAGGCAGGTTCCTTAAAACAATTAAGCACAGAACTACCTATGTATGATCCAGCAATTCCACTCCTGGGTATTTATCCAAAAGATTACAAACCAGAATACTAAAGCCATCAGCACCACCATGTTTATTGCAGCACTATCACTATAGCTCAAGTATGGAATCAGTGGCAGATAGCCCTCAGTGGACAAATGGGTCACAAAATGGGGCATTTTTATGAAAATGTGATGTATATACAAAATGGAATTTTACTCTTCATTGGAAAGAAAGATATAATGCCATTTGTAAAAAATGGAAAGAGCTGAAAAAAAATATGTCAGTTGAGTAAGTCAGGCCCCAAAAGACAAAGAATGTATATTTTTCCCATGTATGTTGAAGCTGGATTTTGCTTATAAACGTGTAAGTAAATACATTGGGTGGATACACTGGGTGGAATGCAAGTATATACAACCATATTACTGAAAATTGGTAGATTTAAGGTAGATCTTAAATATTGTAATTCTTTAGAAAGGCAAATCAAAGTTTAATAAAAGTAACTCCAGGAAGCGAGTACGTGAAAGGGGTGGGGTGGGTCAACGGGAAAGAGTAGAGGAGTGAAGAGGAGAAAAGGGGGAGAATGCAGCCAAGAATCCAATGTATACTCTACAAAATTAAGACGCGCGAGGGAAGGAGTAGGTAGAGAAAGGATGGATGAAAATGTTGAAAGGGGTGCCATTGATCAAGATATACTGTACTCATAAACTGTTTTGTTAAATGGTAACTCCTTTGTATAACTTAAAGATAATACAAAATAAATAGCAGTAAGAACCATGGGTCTATCCATTTGTATTTGCAAAGTACCCTCTTGCCTAAATTTATTGCTTCTTCTGGTTAAAATATTTTCTCTTTGTTTTTTGAGCTTCTTTAAAGTCTTCAAAATACAAATCAAATTGCCTTTGGGCATGACCAACGGAGGCAGAGCTGGTCCCTGGGCTTGCTGGTTTCTCGATGGATAACTGCATGGGACTTAATGCATGGCAAAGCTGAACTCCCATGTCTAAGGCCAGTATCCACAGAGCCTGTTGAGTTCTAACATCTTTCAGCCCTCATTTGGTATAGGGGCCTGGTCTTCTGTGGGGATCAGGGCAGTGTAAGTCAGAGTGGACTCTGCTAAAGCAATGCTGAGTAATAATCAGCATGGTTCCTCAGTAGCCACACCAGAGCAGGTGAGCAGGTCACCTCTACAATGCCTTGGAAAATGAGTGAGAGAAGGAATAACAGTAGTGATCACGTGAGAGGTGATAGAGAAATTTCTTTTATCCAGCTTTGTTAAAATTGGAGAATGGGTTATGTTCAGCTGCAACAAAGACCAAAACTAGCAAAGCTGAAAAAAATAGTCCTTAATCCATAACCTTCATCTTGAACTTCGTGTAGGTCTAATAGTTGCTCAGCCCAGAAGTTCAGGCTAGGAACAGTGGTGGATATTTAGATGGGAGTGTGGAGGCTACAAAATTGGTTTTCATTTATTTTTTTTAATAAAAGAAAAGATTCTTGAATGGTAGCTCTAAATGAAAGAGTGTCCAGCTGCTTGCTGGTGGTTGAGGCTTATAATGCTAGCTCATCAGGAGACTGAGATCTAAGGATCATGGTTGAAAGCCAGCCCAATCAGAAAAGTTCACAAGACTCTTATCCCCAATTAACCAATCACAAGCCGTAAGTGAAAATGTCACTTGGGTGGTACAATACTTACCTTGAGTAAAAGCTAAGCAAAATCCAGCTTCAACAAGTTCTTGAGTTTTTAGCTCTAGTATTGGTACACAAACAAACTAGCAAACAAAACATAGTTTTGGTGAAACGTGCAGTGAACCAACAGCCTGAGAGTGAACCCTGGTTTAAAGGTTTGCTTAGCATCTGAGGTCATGCCTAGGAAGCACTGATGCATTGAGCCCCTTGCATATGAGTGATGATTTGCAGTGAGATCAAAGCCACAGGCTAGAGATTTGGATGGCTGAGAGAGGACTCAGAATATGTGATGCTATTTTAAGGGGTCATATCCTCTATAGGCCTAAAGCCAATTCTCTTGTAATGATGGGATTTCTAGTAAGTCTTTTCCTTTGCTGAACTTCCTGATCTACTGAGTCTGCGAGCTAAAAGCCTTTGCATTTCCAGCCCCAACGACCTCACCCTGAGTTTTGGCATCTCTTGGCCATGTTCCCTTGGTGTCCTGTATCACCCTGACCATGATTGATGTCTGTGTCTGAATTGTTCCTGAGAACAGTGGCCATGTTTGATAGAGTTCTCGTTCCTACCTCCAGCTACAAAGACAAATGACATAAACACAGTCAAAGTCGATGATGGCAATGAGGTCATTCTTCAATTCAGAGATTGCTCTGGCTTTGGATTTGGGAGGAAAGGAGCATAAATAACTGTCTTATATTGAGAGTTCTATTTATTCGTAAATTTGGTGTGTGTTTATGTGGCCATCTGTGTCATGAAATGATCCTTGTCTTGGCTTACTGGCTTGTCTGAAGTGGCTAAGATTTGATGACCAAAATGCGCAGAATTATGAGTTATTTGCAAGTTCAATAAAGTTTATTTGTTCATTTTTCAAATTTGTGTCTCCTTTATTTTTGGTGGAGTTTTGGTACATGCTGTTTCTTGGGTTTTCGGGCTTTTATTTGTAGAAGTTTAATATTTAGGGTGGTCTGTTCTCTTGTTTCTAGGCATTCTTCTGGGACAATATGGGTTGGAAATATATAAAAAAAAATAACAGCACAGTTTGGTTTAGGGTTACGAAATGGAGGGATCTTCAGAACTGAAGTTTCAGAACGTTCTGTAGTTCTTCAAAGAAGGTCAACAGGCATTGTCTCTATGACTGCTTGGGGAAGCAGAATGAAGCCAGATGAGATGGATTTAAGACTTGCATTTTCAGAGAACTGGTTTGGACTCGAGAGATGAGTCTGGAAGTCAATGTAAATCTGTCACTTAGCAGAGGGATAACTGACAAAAGAAGATCATTTCTCTGAGCCCCAGTTCCTTCTTCCGTTTACAAACTAGAGATCAAAAATTCAATATTAAAGCTAGACTCAGAAAAGCCAATGCAATATGGAAGGAGAACAAAGTGACTGACTTGATACCACTCAGGTCAAAGACTTACTATGAAACTGTAGTAGTGAAGACAGTATGGAGTTGGTAAAAAGAAATAAATGAATAATAAACAAACAAAATAGACAAGCAGACAACTTAGATACTAAATCATGAGATGATAACTGTTTTGCATATCCTATCTTGTCAGACCTACTGAAAAATGGCTTCAGTGGGAACTCAGAGCAGGACTTTGCTCCTGCCAGGTATGATGAGGGAGTCCCAGGCCTCTGACTGCTGGGCACTGGATTCGGACCATGAGGCCACACTGGGAAGGAGAAGAACCCCTTGTTATTGCTGGGTAGGGTGGAAGTCAAGTCTGCCCACATGGCATCTACTGATACCATGAGAAATGAAAGTCCTAGCCCTTTACTTGGCTTTCTCTGCTCTCTGTAAAGAAAATAGCAGGTCTTTTATTTCAGCTTTCCAGTCTTAGAGGCCTGGCATTTCCATGGGCCACATTATACAGGTGGGGCTACAGTGTGAATGGTGTTTGGCTGGAGTCAGGCTTTCATTGTGTGAAAACTTCCAGCCTTCCTCTTTGTTTGCCCTTTTTTTAAAAAAGATATACTGTCTATGCCTGTAGTGTTTGCAAGTTTTTCAATTCTGGAGCTCTGAAACTCACAGGGCAGCATTGAGTCCTGAGGAGCTCATCACCACGCTGTTCCTCAGACTCTGAACTTCCTCTCCAGCCAGCTTGTCTCTGCTTCCTGTCTTGCAGGGTTTCTTGGCTTTGTGTTAAGTAGGTAGTAGCTTCGAATTTTCATGTTATTTAGTGGTAGAAATAGGAGAAACCATGTCTGTTCCATGTTTGTAGAATCCAGGGGTCAGTGTCTCTTCTCATCTTCCCTGAGTGCATTGTCTGTACCTGGGCCCTGAGGTTGATTAGAGCCAGGACTCTAGGTAACTAGGAAGTGCACATGTGAAAGATGGCTATGTATCCATGAGAGACACAGAGCCCAGTGATTCAGATGAGACTGTGTTGAGGTAGTATGTGCAAGGCCAACTGCAGAGGCTCTTGGAACGGGGTGTTCTCTACACAGGAGTTTGTGCCTTGAAAAGATCTGGGTGTGAGCAGATTCCTGGGTCAGACGTAGGCTATATGCATAGAGATGGGTGGTGTGAGGGTGTGTGTGTGTGTGTGTGTGTGTGTGTGTGTGAGGGTTGGTGTATTTGGGCATGTGTAGGCAATATGAGTGCACATGTGGGGTTCAGTGTGAAGCCAGGAGTCTTAGGAAGATGAAAGAAAGAAAAAGAATTTGGGGGCCCAAGAATTTCTGCATCTGGTAGAGAGGCTAGCCTGAGAAGGCACAGCCTGGGGGTGTGGGGCCTGTTGTAAGAGTACATGAGGGCACTTCAAAGCCTGTGGGTGTACATGCAAACCCACGTGGAGAGCAGAGAGTTGGCGGTGTGCATAGTGAATTTAAAATCCATGCCAATACCACACGAGAGGGCAGAAGAAGGAAAAGGAGAAAGAGGAGAAATAGAGAGAAAAAGAGAGAGAGAGACAGATAGACAGAGACAGAGACAGAGAGAGACAGAGAGAAACAGGGAGAGAGAATGTGAGACAATGAGAAGAAAATGAGTCTGTGTCCAACAGATGGCGGTGACAAGCATGCCCTGGCTGTGTTTTGAACGGGTGTCGGATGTCTGTGTCAGCCCGTGAGTAATTTGTGTATGGCCTGTGGAGCTGTCTACCTGTGAGTGTGAGGCTGGTGTGTGTGTGGTTGTCGGGAGGTAGGCTGTTGTGTTTGAGTGTGTGTTTGTGTGTGTGTGTGTTTGTGTGTGTGTCTGTTGGGAGATGACTCCGAGTGTGCTCCAGGGCTTGACTAAGTGCATGCAGCTATGCCTGTGTGCATCATTATGGAATCAGGGTGCATACAGAAGTATAATGGACAATGTATTATTTTTAATTCACGAGGACTTAAGAGTTTCTGTCCCAGCAATCGTGGTGCATATGGGGGTCTCTGAGGGTCAGGAGATCTCCATTTATCATCAAAGATGTGTGTGGAGCTCTGGGCAAGACAATAGGTTTCTGTTGATATGTACTTTATCTCCTCTGTCTGTTGTTGTTCTAGTACTGGGGATTGAACTCAAGGCCTCACGCTCAGGCTTAGCTTTTTTTTTCTCAAGACTGGAGCTCTACCACTTGAGTCACACCTCTATCTACTTATAGCCTTTTTGCTAATTAGTTGAAATTAAGTGTCTTATGAACTTTTCTGCTCAAACTGACTTTGAGCCATGATCCACAGATCTCAGTCTTCTGTGTAGCTAGAATCACAAGCATGTTCACTTACTTTTTCTTAGAAATATTCTCAAAGGAATGGCCATCAGTATCTGGCTTCCATGTCCCTTTTACTAGACCTTTCCATTACTGCTGTAAGTTGCAAAGAACAAAATTAGACATATGATACAAATTTAATTCTGCCATTCTAAAATAATTTAGATATACGACAACATTTTCATTCTGCCATTCTAAACCCTTGTCCTGAAATAGACTCAACATCCATTTATACTTTTAGTAATTTCAGGGCTTACAAATACAAAACCCAACCAACGCCAAAGCTCAGCCTGTGCCTCTGGTTCTTTATTCCTTCTGGGGATCTGAAGAGAACATAAAATAACATGCTGCATCTTCCAGCATAGCAGGCAGACAGGGAGCTGGGAGAGTCCCTGGCCAGGGCCCGCAGGGCCTCTGCAGCTGTGTGTACCTGACCTGGACCATGAAGCAGAAGGAAGTCAACATCCACCCTTCCCACTCTTCAGTGGCATCCCTAGTCTTTCTCATGGTAAGAGCAAAACTCCTTCCCTTACTCAGGCGTGGCCTCAACCTGTCCTCATAGGAGTTCACAGGAGGTAGCAAAGTCCTTGGCTGACATGGGACAATCAGGTCTGCCAGAGATCACTTCCCCCCAGATCTGTACTGCTTTCCAACAGGTACACATTTTCTTCTGGACCTTTTCTTCTTGTGCCCTCTCCAGGGTCCCAGAAATGGAGTTTCACCCTTCTTCAGCCAATACCATCTTGAGAGCTGGTCTGCCCACCCTGGCCTTAGCCACCAGCTCCTTTCCTCTAAGACTACTTGGGCTCACACCTGCTGTTCACACCTTCCCTCTGTATCCTTCATCTCACGTCATCTGCCTCACAATGCGCCTGACACTGCTCCCTGCCAACAGTCCACATGTCACTCTCTGCTTTGGCAAGATCCTCCTTGTGCATCTCTCCCCGCCATTAGCCTCTATGATGCCCACCCTGAGACCATACCACTTTTATTTTTTTATTCCTCCTCAGATAGAACAAATGAAGTGAAAAAATTAAGAAATTAGAGATGAAGAGCTCTCAGCTACCTGACAGCTCACTGTAGTGTGTGCCTGGTGTTGGGAAGTAAGGGGAAGTCAAAGGCCAAGTCAGTGTGCACTCTAGTATAAACTCGTTCATTTGCTCTTAAAGGAATAGTTAGGAACCGATTGCCTGACCCCTGCTAAAGCACAGTGCACTTTAAACTCCCGTGCTGTTTGAAGACAGTGGTTCTCAAGCCCCAAAGACACGTAGCATTGACAGGACAGACTTGTAACTGTCACAGAGGGTGGAGAAAGACCTGAGGTAGCCATTGGTACCTAGTGGGCAGAAGCAACAGATGCTGCTGGAGCACAGGGCGGTCCTCCAGGACACCGCTGACTCCCAGTGTGTGCTGAGATTGAGAAGGGAAGCAAGAAAAAGTGGCAAAACTCATGCATACCTTCTCTTTGTACAATAGGGAACACTGACATAGAGGAAAAGTGAAGTGGAAAAGGGTAGGATGGAATAAAAGACATTGCACTTGGTCAGATGGGGAATGAGATCCAGGTGGAAAAGCCCTTCTATCCCTGGGAAGCTTGCAGGCAAGACTCCAGAAAGACAGGGAAGAGACACAGGTTCCCTGGCTTCTGGGGGTGTGCTGGGCTTTCTGTTTCTACTACTGAGTGAACAACCTTGGGGTCACAGAGGCCTTTGTTCCAGATGGAAATGGTGGTAACTCTTCAGATTGGGGTTTTGGGACTTAGACAAAGCAAGCAAAGGAAAAGGCTTTGCTAACCTGAGTCCTGTATTGTTAACCTCAAATCAGAAGCAAAGTAGAACGCTGAAAAGGAGTCAAGGAGAGGAAGAAAAGAAGAGCAGTACAGGTGGAGGTAGGAATACGTAGGGAGTGGGGAGAGAATGAAAGAGTCAGACAATTAACAGAACTATGAAGAAGTTGGAGATTTACCTGACCAAGGGAAGTGGGAAGACTCAGGGTGGGGGTGGGGAGGGTTCAGGACATATTGGGACAAGGGGAGTAGTGGGACTCAAGAGAATGTTTAGGATCAGAAGACATAGGGGAGAGGGGAGCCCAAAGAGAAGAGAACAGGACATGTGGATCACTGAAATTCAGTAAGACGGGGCTGGCTGCTTTGGAGGGAGAACAATGCCATTGAAGGGGGTAATCGGCACTCAGAAAGAATGGACAAAGAGGGCATTGATGAGCAGGGAATGCAAAAGGGGGCTGGGGGGCCCCCCGCTGTGGAGTAGAAGAGCCTGTGGATAGGAAAGGATGTGGGTGGGTGGTTGGCTGGGAAAGGGAGTGAGCTCAGGCTTCCTGGCACAGAAGACATGCTTTCCCAGAGGATGAATTACCTAAATCAGGTCATGAATAGCTGTGGTGCAGGTCCAGCAGATAGCATGCCTCTGTTAATTGCCCTTTACTTCCGTGAGCAATAAATGGGGCCTCATCTCACCATGGCTCATGAGATGAACATTTCTTTATATTCTGGTTATATCCTTCTAAGTGGAACTATAAACCAAAGGAGTATTATCTAATCTTTTTTTTCTGAAAGGAAAACATCTGATTACAAAATTTTGCATTTCCCCCAATACCTGCAAAGAACTCATCAGAAGGATTTCAGAGTTGGATTTTGGAGAGGTTTTCCTGTCAGATGGTTTTGGAATGTGTCATTCACAAGCAACATTGAACAGTTTTTCTTGGGCCCAGGAAAATGGGAATATGTTACGGTGGTGAGTCACATAACCTCGAAGTGGATGCTTTTTCCTAGAAAAATGATGAGCTTGAAAGGGTGCAGACAGGCATGAAAATATGTTCTGGAGGGCACAGTGCTCAGAGAAATATTGCTGTGGTGGAGATTTAGAATATTTTACGTAGAGTATCTTTTTACATGCCTGCATACTTGTTCTAACCACTGGTGTGTCTTCTATCAAGTTACGTATCAAAACTTTTTGCTATTTTTAAATTGAATTATTTGCTCTGTTGTTGCTATTGACTTTTATTTTTATGACATTTACACACATGTATAATATATTTTGATTTTACTCACCCCCCAACACACACACACACAAACACACACACACACACACACACACACACACCATCTTTTGACCCCTCTTTCTGGTTCTTCATTGAGTCACATGTTTTTTCTTATACAGTCTGAGTGTTAATTTTTCAATAAAGATATATAGCTGATAATTTTTTTGTATTTTGTAGGAGGCTTTATCACTGCAGGAGCAATTTTGCTTGGTATAATGTCATCTATCTACTTCTGCACATATGCAGAAATTTCTGTGCATTGGGGATTATTTTAATGAAATTATTTCCATGAAGAAATCTATAAAGACTTTCCCTGATGTTTTCATTTAGGGAAGTTACAGGATCAGGTCTTATATTTAATTATTTAATACACTTTGGATTGTTTTTGTGTATATATTGTTAAGTATGGGTCTGATTTCAATGTGTGTGTGTGTGTGTGTGTGTGTGTGTGTGTGTGTGTGTGTGTGTGTGTGTGTGTGTGTGTGTGTGTGTATACTTGGCTTGAACTCAGGTCCTCTCACTCTTCGTACTTGGCTTTTTCACTTAAGGCTAGAGCTCTACCACTGGAGCCACAGCTCCACTACCAGCTTTTTGCCCATTAATTGGAAACAAGAGTCTTATGAATTTGCTTCCCCAAGCTGGCTTCAAACCTTGATTCTCAAATCTCAGCTTCCTTAGTGACTATGAGTACAAGTATGAGCCACCTTTACCTGCCACCCAGCTTCATTCTTTTGCATGCAACTATGCAGTTTCACCAGTACCACTTGTGGAAGATATTTTATTTGTCTTACTATTATTGACACACTTGTTGAAGACCAGTTAACCATGTATGTATAGATTTATTTCTGGGTTCTGTTGACTCCATTGGTTATATGTCTGCCTTATATTTTAATTACTGTGACTTTGTAATATATCTTGAGATGACAAAGTGTGATGTCTCTAGCTTTGTTCTTCTTTTACAAGATGTTTTTGGCTCTTCAGGGTCTTCTGTGGTTTCTATGAAATTTGAGATTACTTCCTCTATTTTTGTGAAAAATGCCACTAAGATTCTTCACAAAGATCACATTGAATCTGCATTAAAGTAATACAAATCAATACCACAATGAAATGTCACCTAATGCCTGTTAAACTATGACAAAGAAAAACTATGATGTGGAACCCAAAACCATACTTACTTTCAGTAGGGATGCATAGTTGCTATGAAAACCAGCATGGATCTGTCTCAAACAATTTAGAATAGAACCATTGGGTGACCCCATACATCTGAGTATTATCTAAAATACTTGAAAATAGGATCTTGATGAGATATTTACAGTCACATATTCATAGCAACATTATTTATAATAGATCTGAAAACCCTCTGAGATTTGTCAGTGAATGAATGGAGTAGACAAACATGGCATGTGTACATGTAATATTCTTCAGCCTTTATAAAGAAAAAACCTGTCGCTCATCAAAACACTGATAAACCAGGAGAGCATTATTACTAAGTGACAAGCCAGTCACAGAAGAACAAATGTCACACATGTAAAATCAAGAATAATCAAATTCAGGGCTGGGAAGGTGGCTCAGTGGTAGAGCACTTGCCTTGCATGCATGAGGCCCTGGGTTCGATTCCTCAGCACCACATAAGCAAAAAAAAAAAAAAAAAAAACCGAGAAAAAAAATTTGAGTAACAAGAATAATCAAATTCAGAGACAGAGAATGGTTGCCAAAGGCTGAAGAGAAGAAAAGATTAGAAGTTTTTATTTACAAGTCACAAAATTTCAGTTAGCAAGGTAAGTTCTAAAGATCTGTATGCAACATTGTGTTTCTAGTTTAACAATATGGAACAGTACACCTACAATGTATTGCCAGTCAATCTCCTATCAAGTGCTCTGACCACAATAAAGACATTTGGCATAAATTTAGGGGTACTGTTTAAATAGGAGTATTTCAAGCCATGCCAGGCTGATTCTAATTTTGTTTGTTTACAAGTGAGGAATACGGGCAACACTTGCACTAGTTGCTATGATCAGAGATTGTTTATCATGATCTGTTTCCTCCTCTCATGTTCAGATGTGGAAGACAGTACATATCCTCTAGTACATTAGCTGTGGATGCAAAGCCATCAGTCTCCTAGGACAAACTAAGCATCTGTGAAGAATGCTCCAGGAAACACTTACTTAGAGAGCTGAAGAGAATACTGGATATAGAGAGGGATGGTTTTCTGATTCACGGACTCATCTGGTTTGACACCATGGTCAAGGTTAACCCAACATTTTACATATACTTTAGTTTTGCAAAATTGTGTAACTTACAATGTTAGGCATTTTGCCAGGTTTTAAAGAGTTGAAATGACCGGATCCTTGTCAAAGAATTTATTGAAGCTAATGAAGGAAGTAATTACCAGAGTGTCTTAAGTGGAGAATAGAAAAGCAGTGTGTACCTAACCCAGAGAGGAGCTGGCTTTCTGACTCACTGGGTTGGATGGGCTCTCAGGGTGTCGTGTTCAATGACCTTGGCCAATTGCCAGGTATATGCCAGGCACCCTTCATTAATCATTTAGGTCGAGGTTCACAAATCTCTCTAAACTAGACCAGTTATCTCTCGTTTTATTTTATTTTTTATTATTTTTGCTAGTCCTAGGACTTGAACTCAAGATCTGGGCGACTGTGTCTGAGCTTTTATGCTCAAGGCTAACCTTCTACCACTTGAACCACAGCTCCATTTTCAACCTTTTGTAGTTAATTGGAGATCAGACTTGTGGACTTTCCTGCCTGGGCTGACTTTGAACCGAGATCCTCCGATCTCAGTCTCCTGAGTAAGCTAGGATTACAGGTGTGTGTCACAGAGCCTGACTATCTCTCATTTTATTAAAGAGACTGCCGTAAGAAAGTTCAGCAACTTATCTGCTAGGATGATTTGCATGTATCCGCCCACAGTTCGTGTGTTGGGAATTTAATCTCCAAATTCACATGTTAATATTATTTGGAAATGAGGCCTCTGGAAGGTGATAGTGATTAGATGGGATTTGAAGATGCCCCTTCCTCCATGGTTGAATTAGCACATTTGCCTAATCTGGAAGCCTTCTGCCATGTTATGATATAAAAGAAGCTCTCATAACACTGCAAGACAATGTTGGTGCTATGCACATTGCATTATCCCAAACCATAACCAAAGGAACTTTTCTTTTTATAAAGCACCTACTCTCTGGTATTTTTTAAAAAATAGCAATAGCTATTACCCAAGATGAAAAGCTGGCAAGTGACCAATCTGTGACAAGAACCAAGAACAGCTTGGGACAATGTTGGTGCCTCTTCTTCTGTATGAGGTTATGCCAATCTGCAGAGAATCCTGGCTGAAGTCAGGTGAAATAAACAAATCATTGGCTGGTGTCAGAATGCTAATGGGAACCTTTTGCTTTAATTTTTTAATTACTTTAGAAATATTGTTATGATCTTTAAATAGTTGTCCAAAAGAGTTGCTATTCAACAGGCAGTTTATGAATATATCTTGATCAATGTCACTTTTTTCAACATTCTTACCCATCCCTTCCCTTACTTTTCTTAATTTTGTAGGATGTACATTGAGTTTTCGACTGAATTCTCTACCTTCTTGTCTTTATTGTTTTGGTAATTTATTTTTATTATCTTTAAGTTGTTACATTTTTTTTATTTTTATTTATTTATTTTTGTTTAATTTTAATACTTTTTGCTGTAAAAATACTGTACAGCAGGTTACAGTTTCAAGAGCAAGTCAAGTATTGTTGCTTCCTCCTTTGTTTTTCCCCTACCATCCCTTCCCTCCCACCTCCACAGCTACACTCCCCTCTCCCCTGCCCCCCCTTGCCTAAATTGTAAAGTTTGTTTTTCAACATAGTGTCTTATACATCTCATTGTTACAATGGTCAACCTGTATCCCTATTTAAGCATTTTGTTTTTTCTCTTCCCCTCCCCAAATTAGAGAAGTGCATATACAAGATGCAGGGCACTGACATCAAATACAGTGAGAACAGGGGTTATACCATGGCTAAGATATGGAACCAATCCAGATGCCCCTCAGTAGATGAATGGATCAAGAAAATGTGGTACACACACACACACACACACACACACACACACACACACACACACACACACACACACACACACACACAATGGAATTCTATGCCTCTATCAGAAAGAATGACATTGCCCCATTTGTTAGGAAATGGAAAGACTTGGAAAAAAATTATATTAAGTGAAGTAAGCCAGGCCCAAAGAAACATAGGTCCCATGATTTCTCTTACTTGCAATAACTAGTATATGTCTGGGACAAGCAGAAAAGGTCAAATGCTATGTACATATGACCATATAAGATGATGTTAAGCGAAATGAACCCCAAGATAGGGACACAAGTGTTTTTTTTCTTTCTTGCTATTGTTTCTAACATATTTATGATGTACCATGTTATATTTTTTGTTTCTTTGTATGTTCCTTCTCCACTGTATTTATTTATTTTTGTTTGTAAAGGTGATGTTAAGAGGTGTTGCAAAGTCAGGTAAAGAGTACATTTCTTTTTGGATAATGTCATCCCTTCCCTTGCTCTCTCCCAGTTTTTCTCTCCTGTATCCATGTACAAGTTGTATAGTTCATTTTTAACATAGTGTCTAGTGAGTATCACTGCTGCATTTGTTTACCCTTTGCCCCTGTGTGTCCCTCCTTCTTCCCAAAGACATAAATGAACAAACAAGACAAAAAAGAAAAAAAAAACAGAAACAAAGAAAAACACCTTTTGCTTCCAT
The DNA here is from genome assembly GCF_024711535.1 of Dipodomys merriami. NCBI lineage: Eukaryota > Metazoa > Chordata > Mammalia > Rodentia > Heteromyidae > Dipodomys > Dipodomys merriami. Next base: position 988,638 of record NW_027206601.1, read on the forward strand.
TTCCTAGAGTTAATTTTGATAAATATTATTTTACATGATCAGATGCACATAGTCATTGTATCTTTGTGTTTCTCCCCTAAGAATGTCCTCCTTTGGCCTCACTGTGTGTGTCTAGAGTCCTGTATAATTTATCATGTCCTAGTGTATTTTAGGTTTAGTTTCTGCATATGACAGAAAACATGTTGTTTGTCTCTCTGAATTTGCCTTCACATGATTTGCTCTAGGTCCATTCATTTTCCTTCAAATGACATGTTATTCTTCCTCATGGTTGTATAAAATTCCATTGTGTATAAGTTCCACATTTTTTGGTCCACTCCTCTATTGTTGGGCATCTGGGAGTAGTTGATATTTGAAGGAATAAACAGTGAGCTTGTCTGTGGTGTTATGTGCTGTTGGTGAAGGAAGGAGTTCCTCCTGGAAATGGAGAAGTGTGGCTTTCCCACAAGTAAGCACAAGGACATTCGGGTACCTAAAATAAGCCTGGTACAGTGGAGACATGAGGACAGGCTATTGGGAGGAGCTGCCCATAATCACTAGCTAAAGTAGTCAGCCTCAGGAGCTGCTCACTGGAGTCACTGAGTCACGTGGCCGAGACCTTTCTTATGCCAGGGACTGCCCTCCTCACCTCCAAATTGTTATCAAATGGAGGGAAAAAGTAACGAGCTTTATCTGCGTACATTGAGCTCTACTTAAATGTCTAATTCATTCATTCACTTAGTCCAGAATCTTTAAGAAAAGAGGTGAGCATAAAATTAGCAGGCTTTTAAATCATAACATCTCATAGAAGGATAGAGACTCAGAAGTTTCACATTTGTAGAATGCAGTGAATTTTCCCATTACAGCCACAGTATGAAATCACAAGCCATATAAAATTGACTGTTGTAACCATGCCAACCTGAAGACACTGTTGTCAGAACGTATTGATGGTCTTGTGAGGGGAAATTGCCTCTTCTTCAAGCAGCATTGAACTATTTGTTGACACTGTTCTTTGGAAGCTCTCATACCCAACTCCTTGGTAGTCTAGGGTCAAATTGGGAGTATGCAGCTTCCTGAGACCACGGGTGGGTGTGGGAGGGGCTGGAGTAAGTAGCATGGATGCCTTCAAGAGGACAGGGGTAAAACGCTGCCAGGCATCAAGGTTTACATGGATATTTTGCAAGAACAAGCTTTCTGACACTGCTTTCCAGAGTAGCATGGAAACCAGATTTATTTCAGAATTTTATTATTTTTAGTTCCTTTTTAAAGTGAAAATGGAATGGCAAATTTTATGGAGAAAAATAAAACAGTCTATTCTCTCCAAATTTTCCTGTGATTCTTTCTCTCTCCTAGAGAAAGAAGGAAAAAAGAAAGAAAGGGAGGAAGAAAGAAAGAAGAGTGAGAGAAAGAAAGGAGGGAGAAAGAAAGAAGGGAGGAAGAGAAAGAAAGAAGGGAGGAAGACAGAAGGAAGGAAGCAAGGAAGAAACAATAAAAAAGAAAGAGAGAGGGAGGAAGGAGGAAGGAAGGAAGGAAGGAAGGAAGAAAAAGAAAGGAGAGAGGGAGGGAAGGAGGAAGTAAAGAAGAAGAGAGGAAGGAGGGAGGAAAGGAAGGAAGAAAGAAAGGGAGGAAGGAAAGAAGGAAGGCAGGCAAACTTAAATCCATGAGAGTTTTAGAATTTGGAGACAGTTTCTATTCTAAAGGCCACAAATGACTTAGAGGTCTATTAAGGAAAAATGAATGTTATCTTGCTTACATTTCTAGTAGAAAGTTTTAATTCTAAAATGTGTTATAAAAAAGTGGGTGAATGTGTACCATTTTTACCATGTTCTAAGCAAAAGTATCCCCAGCCCAACCTCTTTTTTTTTTTGACAGAAGAAGCTAATGGATCAGCAAGCCAAAAGTGGTGCTCATGGGGAGCTGGGGCTCCCCTCGTGGTTTGAGGTACACTCCTCCCTGCCAGCCATTTCTATGAGGTATCAGTCTCCAGCAATATTCATACTCTTACTATGCATTAAAAAGCTTAAAAAATAGGCAATATTTTTCTAAAATAGCGGATTATAATTTTATTCATTGTCTTTCCCCTTCCCCTCCACAAATTATACTGACATCAAATACAGTGAAAGCAGGGGTTATGCTGTGGGGGAGGGACATACAAAGCAACAAAGTACTAACCTTATAAATGTGTTAGAAACAATTGCATGAAAGAAAAAAAAACATTTGAATACATATCTTAGGGTTCATTTCCCTAACATCAACTTATCTGACCTTTTCTGCTTGTCTCAGATATATACTAGATATTACAAATAAGGGAAACTATGGGACCTATGTTTCTTTGGGCCTGGCTTACTTCACTTAATATAATTTTTTTCCATAGGGATATAGGTGGACCCATCGCAACAATGAGATGTACATGTCGTTATGTCGAAAATGAACTTTACAACTTTGGTGCGGAACGGGGGGGTGGGGAGGAAGGATTAGTTGTGGGGGTGTGGGGGGAGGATGGGATGGGAAGGGGAAACAAAGGAGGAGGCTACAATGCTTGATAAGAAATGTACTCATGATCTTGCCCATGTAATTGTAACCCCTCTGTATAGTATTTTCACAATAAAAATTTTTTTATTCATTGTCTACTTTTTTCTGAATTCAAATTCTGTTCTGCTTCTTGCTATTTTAGTAACTGACACCCCCATGGAAAGGAAAGGCCTTTCATAACCAGATTAGTAGGACAGCCCATTATGTGGAGAAGAGCCAGCCTCTTTCCCTAATGGACCCTCTCATCACCCACTAGGCTTATGAATAGATGAACCATAAATAAAATTCATATCCATTCTCCTGGAATTTATTGGTCCTACTTTGCTTCCACCATCCAGAAGTAGCTGGATGGAATAATAGAATGGCCCTGGGAAGATATCATTATGGCAATCAGCCAGGTGGTAGGTGACAGTACTTTTCAAGGCTGGATAAGGCTCTCCAGGAGACTGTGTATCTTGGACACAGGATCTAATTTATCATCTAGTCTATAGTACTGCTTTCCCCACATCCAAGATTCAAGAGGCCAGGCATCAAAGGTTAAACATGGCAGTGGCTCTAGTCACCATTAATTCTAGAAGGTCACTCATAGCTTTTTTTTCTTATTCCCATGATCTGAACTGATGACCCAGAGGCTTTCCTTCCAGAAGGGAGGGTGACTCTTCCAGAATACATAACCAGGATTCTTCAGAATTATATAGAGAGACTGCCACCCAACCATTACAGAATGGTCCAGGCTTAGAAGTGGTGAACCAGCAAGGTAGTTACAGTGCTGGCTAGAATAACGGTTTCAAGGGGGCTTGAAATGCTACCCTGAGTCTGGCTGGCATTGCAACCTGACTGTGACAATATCAAATGTGAGCAAAGCGGTGCAAACCTGCTTGGGGCACTGAGCATGCTGCACGAGAGGCCCAGATTGCAGACAGTATAGGAATGGGTATTTCTAGTGACAATCTCAGTTTTGAGCTCCTTCTGGCCCAGCCACTACACATGGTGAATACAGATGCCTGCAGATGGCTCTGGCTCCCAACCATTGTTTTCCTCTTATCTTGGGGTCATCCCATTGAGCCCTCAGCAACAAACCCATCATGGACCAGCCATGTTGTCTGCTGTATCTGCATTCCTGCATTCACGAGTGAGGCAAATGCATTGTTCCACATGTCTAAACTTTGGATTGCCTGTTGTACATCAATAGTTGTGTGCCAAGAAATTAGTTTACCTTAGTTTCACCAAGCCTAGTCTTTGATCACAGCAGACCCTTTTCTCTCATGAGACAGTTAATTCATATCCCCATAAAACCATTCACCTTTAAAATCATTTTAGAAAATGTTACTTCAGTCTATGGGACAAAGTAATTTTCAAGTGCTGAGTAGGAACCTGAATTCAACATGTATTTTTGACTACAGTGGATATTTGAAATTGTTAAATATAGTTAAAGCTATTGAGGCAGACTCCCCAGCTAGGTATAATTATGAAGTATTACTGAGGAATTACTTAAATTACTTTGTGTCTTGTGTGTGTGTGCTGGCATGGGGCTTGAAGTTTGGGTCTTGAGCTCTTGCTTGCTTTTTTGCTAAGGCTGGCATACCTACTTCAGACACTCCTCCACTTTGGCATTTTTTGTTAATAGTAAGAGCCTCATAGACTACCTGCCTTCACTAGCTTCCAACCTTGATCTTCAGATTTCAGTCTCCTGAATAGCTAGGATTACAGGCATGAGCTACCAGTGTTTGGCTTGGCTTACTTTATTTTATTTTATTTTTCCAGTCCTGGGGCTTGAACTGTGGGTCTAGGCTCTGTCTCTGAGCTTTCTTTTGCTCAAGGTTAAGCACTCTATCACTTGAGCCATAGCTCCACTTCTGGCTTTTTCTTAGAATTTTATTGGAGATAGAGTCTTACAAACTGTTCTGCCCAGGCTGGTTTGAACCACAATCCTTACATCTCAGACACCTGAGTAGCTAGGATTACAGACATAAGCCACCAGCACCCAGCTTGACTCAATTTTTTTAAAAAATTATTTTATTGTAAAGAAACTGTACAGAGAGGGGTTACAATTACATAAGGTAATGAGTACATTTCTTGTTGAACATTGTTATTCACTACTTTGTTTTTTTCCTACTATCCCTTCCCTCTCCCCAACTCTGGTGATTTTGAGTTTCACAGACTTTCTTGCCCACACTGGCTTTGAACCGCAATCCTCAGATCTCAGCCTCCTGAGTAGCTAGGATTACAGGTGTGAGCCCCTGGTGACCAGCTTTACAGTTTTATATTTAAAGTTTTACTTCTATTTAGAAAAATGGCTTTCAGTATAGTTAGGAATTCCAAAGAACATTTTAATTTCCCCAACTGTGAAATAAGTCTCAGTCCAGTTTCTAACTTAAAGAATTCCATCAAGCTGTTTGCTAATGGCTCATGCCTGTAATCCTAGCTACTCAGCAGGCTGACATCTGAGGATCGCAGTTCAAAGCCAGCCCAGGCAAGAAGGTCCAGAAGAATCTTGTTGCCAGAAAACCAGAACTGGAGCTGTGGTTCAAAGTGGTAGAGTGCTAGCCTTGTTCAAAGGAGCTCAGGGACAGCATCCGGGCCTTGCTAAATGACCAGCAAGACAAGGAACAATTCATCAAAATGTAATGCAAAGTTTGCCAAAGAGTTTGACACAATGCTGGTATGCAATGGTCACTGAACCTGTTACCATTGGCTAATAGTGGCTAAAGACACTGAGAGCCAAACTAGTGATTCTAGTGTCTGTTTATTGGGACAATAGCCTTGGATGACAGTCATCTTGTAGAAAACAGGAGAGAGAATAGACAACAAAATAGAGAACAGACAACAAAATAGAGAATAGAAAACAATCAAAAGAATTTTTAAAAATGAACAGAAAAGAGTGAAATCCTGGCATCAGAATTAAAGCAAACTTAGCCCATCCTTTTAGAGAGAAATAAGGAGTGGAATGAAATTAGCAAGTACCAGTGCTCTCAAAGTGCAAGCATGAAAAATGTGGAGATGTTTTCAAATTGCCTTTATAATTGCTTTCTACAGCCACAGGGGGAATGATCCAGATGGTGCTCTGGGTTCTGAAGTTTCTAGAAACTACTTTTCTCTTTAGTATAAACCAAGGCATCTATGTTTTTGCTTATTCCCAAGTAAGACCGTGAATAAAAAGGAAGTTTACAATTTCCTTCTAAGCAGTTATAAGCTTCCTTAAGATAAACAGAGCAACCCACGGTGTCATCTGATCACAGGACATTGTAGACATAGGAACAGACAGACTCAAGGCCTTCGGCTTGATGCACTTTTCCTTGACATGCTGCGTGGGAAGCCCTACTTTTTTTTTTTTTTGGCAATTGTTCACTAAACTTCAATTTGAGGCTCAATAAAGAGTCTTGAAAGATCATTGTAATTGCTAGTAAGTAGTGTCACATTTGGGGGCACATCTGGTTTAAATTTCTTTCACTTGGCCCATAATTTGTAGGGCGCCAAGTGGTCCCTTCGGAGCTTCAGACATTGGTCATCACCACACCTCTGTCTCCCGCTGTGGAGCAGAACCAAGCAGTGGTCATCACCCACACCTCTGTCTCCCGCCGTGGAGCAGAACCCTGCAGAGCAAGCCCTTCCCTTCCCAGGAAGGTCATTACATGTTAGGTGAATGAAAATATGGCAGCCTCAGTTAAGTCTGCATTTCATTTTGAGAATGAATCACCCTTAGTATTTGTTAAACCTGCATAATATTTAGGAAATATTTGTATATTTTCCCCTAAATACAACTGAATGCCCTATGTTTGTTTAGCAATCCTATTTTTATGAGTAGGGTGAAATGAAGACTAAGCCAAACACAAATCAGAGATTGAAACTCAGTTGTCTGGGTTCCACATAAATATCTAGAAAAAAATATGGATGATACTGGACCATCTTCAGGTCTCCCAGAAGACTTCCAGGAGAGAAGAGTTCAAGTTCTTTTTTTAATTAAGTTTTTTATTGTGAAAATATTGTACAAAGGGGTTACAGTTACATGAGCAAGTTAATGAGTACATTTCTCATTCAGCATTATTGCCTCCTCCTTTGTTTTTCCTCTACCATCCCTTCCTTCCCACCTCCTCAGCTACCTGCTCCCCCCCACCTAAATTGTAAAGTTTGTTTTTCGACATAACGTCTTGTACATCTCATTGTTGCAATGGGTTAATCTGTATTCCTATTTAAACAATTTGTTTTTTCCCTTCCCCTCCCCAAATTATACCAACATCACATACAGTGAAAACAGGGGTTATACCATGAGGGAGGGACATACAAAGCAACAAAAAAATCACATGATACCTTATAAATACTTTAGAAACAATAGCAAGGAAGAAAAAAAAACACTTGTGTCCTTATCTTGGGGTTCATTTTGCTTAACATCATCTTATTTGACCTTTTCTGCTTGTCTGAGATATACTAGTTATTGCAAATAAGGGAAACTATGGGACCTATGTTTCTTTGGGCCTGGCTTACTTCACTTAATATAATTTTTTCCAAGTCATTCCGTTCTAACACAGATGCCCCTCAGTAGATGAAGATCAAGAAAATGTGAGATATATAGATATATATAGATATAGATATAGACAGATACACACACACACACACACACACACACACACACACACACACACACACACAATGGAATTCTATGCCTCTATCAGAAAGAATGGCCTCACCCCATTTGTTAGTTCAAGTTCTTAAATCCAGAGCTTCTCTCTCTCTTTCTCTTTCTTTCTTTTTCTTTCTCTTTCTTTCTCTTTCTCTCTCTCTCTGTCTCTCTCTGTCTCTGTCTGTCTGTCTGTCTGTCTGTCTGTCTGTCTGTCTGTCTCTCTCTCTGTGAGTGCATACATTTACATGTCTACACTGGTTTGGTCTTAACAGACTGTGTTCAGTGTTAAGGCAAAGCCAATTCAGATGAAAACAGAGCCATGGAAGCCCCATACCCTAAGAATGATGTAGCTTGCTGTTACCAAGTCACCCTGGGCCAGGCCCAGCCTGGATAGCCACTACACTGTGCTGCAGGAACCAGAGCAGTTCTAGAAATGTAGGTCTTTTTAATGAAAACTAAAGAAGCCAGGTGCTAGTGGCTCATGTCTGTAAATCCTAGCTACTCGAGTGGCTGAGATCCGAAGATCATGGTTCAAAACAAGTTCAGGCAGAACATTCAGAGAAACTCTTATCTCCAATTAACCAGGAAAAAATCAGGAAGTGGAGGGATGGCTCAGGTAGTAGAGCACCAGCTTTGAATAGAAAAGTGAAAAACTTACTGACAGGGTTAGAGTCTACTGTCTGGGATGTTGAGAACATAACTGTGCCACAAGCAGTCCACATAAACGTGTAAATTTCTGAAATACTGTTCAGTGTGGAGGAAGCTGACTTGTTTGTACCTGTCCCTCCCTGGCCAGGCTGATAGACACTTACTTAGGAAGGACATATTTTCATTCTTGTTGCAGATTATCTGATAGGAGGTTTTGCTGATCCTCCAGTCTCCAGGGAGCTCAGGCCTTCACGCACTTGTATTAAGAATCTCACACTTCCGCCTTCCCTCCAGTATGTCATGAGAGTTAAAATGCTTAATGTAGTTGGTGCATTTAGAGCAGCATAGGCCTGGTGCTCATGGGTCCTGCTGTCAGCCAGCTCCTTTTCTGCCCGATCATGCCAGATAGTCTTGCTTTCTCCTTTTAGTCATTGTGGAGACTGAGTGATTTAGCAGTGCTTAGGGCAAGGCCTGATGCCTGGAATGATCTTTCTATGAACGGAGATCTCTCTTACCAGACTATGGAGGACAAGCAAGATCTTTGCTTGTCCTCTGATCCAAATCCTTCATGTCCTCTGCTGTGTTACCATCTCATGGTACTAAGAGTATTTCCAGACTTTACAGCAACTTTGATGCAATAGTTTAAGCATGGATTGAAATGACTGCTGTATTCTTGGTGAGAAATTCAAGGATAGAAAACATTTCTACATGGGAACAGCACATTCCTGTTGCGCACTAAAATAGAAATGATGCTCTCACACTCATATCCACACAACTCAGCCCCCACCCCCACCCCTGACTCCTCCACCGTGGACCGAAGATGACTTTCATGGAAAATTCTTAGGAAATGATTTGGAATTTGCCCCTAATAGTCTCATTAGACTTTGATCTACAAAAGATATGTGTCCAAAAGACCCACTGTCCCAGGCACCAGTGGCTCCTGCCTGTAATCCTAGTTACTCAGGAGGCTGAAATCTGAGGATCACAGTTCAAAGCCAGCCCAGGTAGGAAAGTCCTTGAGACTCTTATCACCAATAAACCACCAGAAACTGGAAGTGGAGCTGTGGCTCAAAATGGCGCCTTGAGAAAAAAAAAAAAAAAAAAAAATCTCAGGCACAGTCCCCAGGCTCTGAATTCAAGCCCCATGGCTGAAAAAAAAATTCACTGTGTTTGTCTTGATCCCAATTAGTGAGCAAGAAGCTTATGCAAGCTCCTCTTCAGAACAAGTCTAGTATTCTTCATACAGTAGTAAAGTCCTGACAATGGCTTGATACACAACAAGGTGTTTTCTGGCTATAGATTACTTCTCCCTTTTTGAAGAGCCAAGGTAAAGAGAGGCTAGAATGGGAAGAAAGGTCAGAATTATAGCAATACAATTTCATCCACTCCTGTCTATGATTAAGATGAAGCAGAGCAGGCCTGGCCAGCTGCTGTGGCTTGGAGAGTATTTCTCCTACCAAAGTTTGTGTGCTAGAAAACTGGTGCTCAGTGTGGTGGGGGGAAGGTGATGGGACTTTTCACAGTTGGTGCGTGGTGGAATGTGGTTAAGTCACTGGAAGAGCTGACCTTTGGAAGGAACCACTGTGGTGCTTATGGGACTTGGAATTAGATCTTAGCAGAGGTTGTTGTAAAACAGAAAGAGTGACTCCACTCCCCCTGACTCCTGTCTTACTATATGGTTCTCCCCCTTGGGTGCTCTGCCATCACTGTGATGCTGTCTACCATGGGGTCCACAACAGGGCACAGATGATGGTAATGCTATGCCTTTGACCTTCCAGAACTGTGAGCTGAGTAAGCCTCTTCATAAAGTTACCCACCCCAGCAATTTCATTACAGTCACAGCAAACAGACTAAGACAGCAGCTTTCTGTATGAAAGAATTTATCAACAGACATAGGACCTCCTAACAAGCTGCTTTGTACTTGCCCAGGCTCTGTTTAGGGAACATGGCATATTTATAGAGAAGGTTACATTCCTTATAATTCCAGCAAATGTTTCCACTAGAAAAGTGGCAGAAGGGATCAATCACTTTTAACTTTTTCTCATAAACTTATTTATAGCTAATAAAAAACATATGCTCTAAACATTTAAGACAAACCCAGCTAAGTAGTTTCAGCAGAAACTGTATTAACTAGACAAACACAAAACCAGAGTTTGTTATGACTTACCAAAAAAGAAAGAAAGAAAGAAAACAACACCTCATAAAAAATAAACTTATTAATCCCCCCTCCTTCTCTCTCTCTCTCTCTCTCTCTCTCTCTCTCTCTCTCTCTCTCTCTCTCTCTCTCTCTCTCTCTCTCTCTCTCTCTCGGTACTGGGGTAGAATTCTAGACCTCATACTTCCTAAGCAAGCTCTGTACAATTTGAGTCATACCCCTAGCCCAGTACTTGGCTATTTTTAAATCAATGCCACCAACCCAGTATTTGAATTATCAATGCTAAACCACTTGCTCAGGACTCTAAATTTATGCTGATGGCCTGTGATGCCCTGAGGAAGGAAATGGGATCCAGTAAGAGGGAAATTATTACAGAGGTCCTAATGGGGTGGAGTTAGAGGAGATTATATCCAGAAGGGAGATTTGCAATAATGGCCCAAGTTGTAACCAAGTTGTACGTCAGATCTAGATAAGACCCAATGTTTTGCGGTTGTATAAAATGCACAAATATTTGGCATGCAATAGACCATACAGTTTTTGTGTGGGAAACTTAGGGTCTTGATTCTTCCTCATTTCTCAAAGCTAAGAAAACTACAGGCAAAAATTAAGAATGCTGTTTCTGAAGGCTCATTAGCTCAGGATGTCCAGATATTTGCTCTTTCCCTTCCATTTTTAGGATAAAGCAGTACTAGAGAAAGATAGCACAGTTTGTCACTCTTAAATGTGACTCTGTGTGTGTGTGTGTGTGTGTGTGTGTGTGTGTGTGTGTGTGTGTGTGTGTATGTGTGTACCAGTACTGGAGCTTGGGACTTGAGTGCTGTCTCTGGGCTCTTTTGTTCAAGGCTAGTGCTCTATTATTTGAGCCACAGCTCTACTTTTGGCTTTTTGTGATTACTTGGAGATAACAGTTTCATATATTTTCCTGCCTCAGTTGGCTTCAAACCTTGACTCTCAGATCTCAGCTTCCTGAATAGCTAGGATTACAGGTGTGAGCCACCTTCCTCAGTTTGTCATGTTTGACAGAAAGATTACTATGAGCTAAGGATATAAGAAAAAGCAGATTTGAAGATGTATTTTCCTAAAAGTGGACATAAACTCACAAAGATGCCTGCTCCCCTCCCTTTGTTCCAGGAAGGGCAATTCTTGATCTCCTGAGATGACAGGGTTCTTTTCAGCCCAAGGGGTCCAGAGAAATCTTCATCGAGACTTCAGTCAGCAGTTGGCCTTACCTATAAGATTCCTATATATTTGTTCTCCTGCAGTTTTCTAGCCCCAGAGATCAGCCTTTTTCCTTTGATCTGTTACTTGCTTTAGAACCATATTATTTTTTGTTGAGGGTGACCAAGCTATCTCTTAGAGTCTCATTTTTCCTTGAGTTTTGTACATATATATGTATATATTAGATATATTGCTTTATATATTTATATATTGCTTTATACGTATTGTTTATATATATTATATAAATGCTTTAGAGCTCAAAATGATGCTCTACCACTTTGAAGCACAGCTCCATTTCTGGTTTTCTGGTGGCTAATTGGAGGTAAGAGTCTTATGTCCTTACTGCCCAGGTTGGCTTTGAACCTTGATTCTCAAGTCTTGGCCTCTTGAGGATCAGAGGCATGAGCTTCCAGAGCACAGCTTAAGGTATGCTTTAGAGCTCTAATATTATATATTGCTTTTCCTTATATATGCATAGTATTATCCTTGTTTATTTTTCCCTTGCTAATCTCTCTCTTGTTATAGGAGCTCCAGCTGAGAATGCAGACAGATGGAGGGGAAACTGAGTTTTTACATCCCTCTAGTTTCATGTGTGTGACCCACACTCATGCTCCCCAGGCCTGATGAAGAGAATAAAATGCAGGGAAGAAATACTTAGGTATGTCTAAGCATTCCAGACAGGGCCAACAAGGCACCAGAAAAATGGAGAAAGGCCAGAAGCCAAGGCTTGCTGAGTATCTGAGAGAATATGGCCGGTCAGATACCTTGATCTTGGACTTCCAACTTTCAGATCATGGCACAATAAACATCTATTGTTATAGTTGCCCGGTTTGTGGTATTTTGTTACTGAAGCCCTGGCAAGCTCATGCAGATGACAAGACAGTTCTGCCAGAAGCTGGTCACCCACAGCCTGGCCTCTAGCCTCCAGATTAGCATGGCTGCTGTGTTATCACAAGCAGCAAGGAACCCATCAGTCTGCTAGTCCGAGGGCACAAGAGCCCCGCAGGTGAATGAGACTCACAGAGGCAGCTAAAGGGAGCCTTTCTCTGATGCCCTTCCCTACATGACATTAAGGTATGCTTTTTCTTTTTTTTTTCAGGGTTTGTGTGCTGTCCCTGAACTTTTGTTCAAAGCTATGCTCTACCACTTTGAACCATAGCTCCATTTCTGGTTTCCTGGTGGTTAATTGGAGATAAGAGTCTTATGGCCTTTCCTGCCCACAATGGCTTTGAACCTTGATCCCCAGATCTTGGCCTCTTGAGTAGCTAGGCTTAGAGGCATGAGCCACCAGCGCTCAGCTTAGGGTATGCTTTAGAGCTCTAAGAAGCTGCATGTGTGGGCCTTGCTTAGTTCTCTGCCTCACTGAGTTATAGCTGGATGTGAGGCTCTGCCCTACTTTAATAAATAGTCACATTTTATACTTTTGAAAATTGCCTTTGCATTCATGTCCTTGTTCAAAAGCATCAGTATTGTCACATGGCTTATTCAAAAGCACCTTGAAGATCACGTTTACACACTGTTAGTTGTGACTTACTATTTCTAGAATGTACTGAGATGACTTAGCAACCTTCATTTTTCTATACCTTTCATGTTACACCATGTGCTAAGAGGATTCATGACTGTCATAGATATTCTAGCTGCCATCCAGACTTAATGTTGTCCTTCAGAAGGAACTCAGACTCAGCCCTGATTGTTTGTAAATCTTAGTAAGTTTCTGCTTTTATCTATCTATCTATCTATCTATCTATCTATCTATCTATCTATCTATCTATCTATCTATCTATCTATCTACCTATCTATCTATCTCCTCTCTCTCATTCATTCTCTATAAATATAATATAGTTGATAAGTATATTGTGTGATTTTTCCCAGCTTCAGGACCCTGTCTAGAAGCATGAGAGTAGGCAGTGGTTTGGTGAAATAAGAGACATTTTAGATTTACACCAAGGGGAGGCTGAGGATAGTCAATCACAGTCTAAGATCCTTCTGATCAGCTCAAGCCTAATAGAGTAGCAATAAAATACATATTACTGAGTTATCAATTGTGTAGATTTTTATCATGTAAGCATGTCATCCAGTTTCTACTTTGCCAGCTTGGGGAAGGGCTGTGTCTTCAGCTATAACAGCAGTAGCTGTATCCATTAATGAGTTACAAGTCCTTCATTTGGCAGAAGCCCCCATGGAGTACTTGGAGAACAGCAGTGGCTTCGTCGGGGTTCCACAGACTGCCACTTGGAGCTGGCTCTTCACTGGGGTGGATATGGGGGGATTGGGGAGTGTCTCAAGGGGTAAGATCTCAAATCTCCTGGGACCTGGCCAATGGCCAGGACTTTCCAGTGGGAGTTTTATAAGCTCCAGGTTAGGTCCTGCCACTCAAAACTCCTGTCCCTGCATGGCACCTGATGTCATTGTCATCCCACCTCCTCTTTCAGCAATAGTGAGCGCCCTTCCATCAGAATGGTGCAAGCCAGGAGCAGGAGCTTTGTGTCTCTCTCCTCTGTGATGAGTGGTACACAGGACTCCACTTCTCTGGTCAGGGGGCTTAGTCATCACGATCATGCAGGCAGCTTTCAGCCTGGCTCATGAACTGACCCTGCAGGTATCCATCCACTTGGCTCATGAACTGACCTTGCAGACGTCCATCTGCCTGGCTAGTGGATCGACCCTGACTCATTGCTGACCCTGGAACTCTTGAGCATTTTCCTCAAAACTTTCCAAGGGATATGAAAATTTTCTCCTGTGCCTCCTGTCATCCCCAAGTAAGTGACTGGGACTGTGAACCTGGTGATGCAGGGACACTGAATCCTGCCTTGTGCTCGGCCTCATTCTGCAAGCATTTTATAAATACCTTCAGGAAAACTCCTCCCTCTAGGGTCTCCACTGCCCAATAAGCAGGGGTGGGGCATCACTAATTCTGTGCAGATTTGATTTTTTTCCACCTATGGACAGACGGCAAACCTCTTGCTAACATTCTTCTATATCAGGAGTAGGCATGGCTGGGTTTGTACCAATGTGGCATCAGCAATCTTCCACACTAGAGGAAAAGGCTGGTTCCAGAGGCCTGCCCCAGTGAGCTGTGTCCTGAGAGCGACTGGTCTGGCATGATCACCAATTGCCCATTTCTAGAAAGTGGTCACTGTAACACATCTGTAGTCCTAGAACTCACATGGGTTACTCTCTCTGTATTGAGAATAGACAGCTAGCTGTGGAGTGTGTCTCAGGCTGCACCATCCACTTCATCATTAACTGTGTACTTTGGGGAATATTAAACCAAGTTGATTTCCTCTTCCCTTCCCTTCTTTTGTTTATTTTTTTCTGCTAGTACTGTTGCTTGACCTCAGGCTTTCATGCTCAGTTTCCTGTGCTCTCATTCAGATTTTTTCATCATGGCTAGTGTGCACTACTTCAGCCATGACTCCAGTCTTTTTGTTAGTTCAGACGAGCAGCGCAGACCTCTCAGATCTTAACCTCCTGAGTAGCTAGGGTCCTGAGCCATAAGTACCCAGCTCATAAGTAGATCTTAAATAACTACAGTCTCATCAAGAGTTTTTGTTAGTTTTACTCATTGCCTCTCTTTTTTAAGGTTTTCTTTTGTAGAATTTCAGGGGATTAAAAACATAGCACAGAGATACACAGGTGTTATTCCCCGTTTCCTCCGTGGCACAACATCAGAGCCAGAAACTTGGCTTGGTACATTTTGTGTGTGTGTGTGTGTATGTGTGTGTGTGTGTGTGTGTGTGTGTGTGTGTGTGTGTGTGTGTGTGTGTGTGTCCTTCCAGGTCATTGTCAAATGCTCCTAGACCACAAACACCATGTCCTGCTGTCTCTTCAGAATCTTCCACTCCCTTCCCTACTCTTCTCCCATCCCCAGAAATTTACTTTCTGAGACTGTTGGATCAAGGAGATCACATATCATTTAGCCTTTTAAGATCAGCTTTGTGTTTGCCCAGCAGAATGCCCTTGAGAACAATAAAGATTAATAGCCTAGACCAATAGTTCACCTGGCTAGTATTGAATGCTAAACCATTCACCTACGGGAAAAAACAGCCTTTTCTGTTTTCATTTGTGACATTACAAATAAAATACCAGTTAACAATCAACTTCAGGTTTTTATGTGGACACACATTTTATTTCTTTAAGTTAAAAATTCAAGAGTGTATTCACTGGGTCTCTTGGTAAGTGCAGGTTTAGTGTGCTAAGAAAATGGCAAACTATTTTACAGGGTATCTGCTCTATTTTATATTCCATTAGAGAATCAAATGGTTTCTAGATATTTCTGATATCCCTTGGTATTGTTGATATTTAAAATGTAGCTGTTCTGTGAGTGTGTGCGTGTGTATACGCATGTGTGTGGGCGTGTACGTGTGTAGCAGTATAGGGCTTGGACTCAGGGTCTCTTGCTCTTAGCGTTTTCACTCAAGACTATGACTCTACCACTTGCACTATGTTTTCACTTTCCACTTCCTGCTTGCGAATTGGAGATGGACTCTTTCAGACAAGCTTTGAACAGCATTCCTCAGATCTTAGCTTCACAAAGTAGCTAAGATTACATGTGTGAGCCTCTGGTGCCTAGCTTAAATTTAGCTCTTCTCATAAATATGGTGTGACATTCTATAGTCATTTTAATTTGACTTTTCTAATAGTTGCCATCTCCAGTTATTTTTAATGTGATTATTTACATTCACTTCTACTCAGGAAATGCTTTTCATAAATTTTGCCCAATTTCTGAATGGGATTGCTTGTTCATTTAAATTTTTATCATTAAAATCCATAGGTTACTTATAGAGTCTACATATGAGAAACTTGTCAGACAAATAGCTTACAAAATATTTTCTCCCTGTCTGTAATTTATCTTTAAAAAATTTTTGGAACAAATTTCCATTTATATAAATATGATGGAAAACTATAGAAAGTTCTCATGCATCCAAGCCTATGTTTGCTTATTATTAATGTTTATATTAGTCTAGTACATTCATCATAATAAGCGGACATTATTATTATTAAAGTTTACTACATTATTCCAGTTTGCTTAGTTTTTTTAAAATTTATGATTTTTTTTATTGTGAAAATACCATACAGAGGGGTTACAATTACATGGGCAAGGTAATGAGTACATTTCTTATCAAGCATTGTTGCCTCCTCCTTTGTTTCCCCTTCCCATCCCTTCCCATCTATCCCCCCCTTACGCCCCTTCCCCCTGCCAAAGTTGTAACATAACATCAACATATTGTACATCTCATTGTTGCAATGGGTCCACCTGTATCCCTATTTAAACAATTTGTTTTTCTTCCTTCCCCTCCACAAATTATAACAACATCAAATACAGTGAAAACAGGGGTTTTCACTGTGGGGGAGGGACATACAAAGCAACAAAGAAATATCTTATAAATATGTTGGAAACAATCGCATTAAAAAAACATTTGAATACTTATCTTGGGGTTCATTTCCCTAACATCAACTTGTCTGACCTTTTCTGCTTAACTCAGACATATACTAGTTATTTCAAATAAGGGAAACAAACAATGGGACCTATGTTTCTTTGGGCCTGGAGGGGCTGGAAGGAAGGGAGAGGGAACATCAGCTTCACAGGGCAAGGTGTGGGGCTCCAGAAGCACGGCACAGCTCTGGGGCCTGTCTGTGTCCCCAAGTACCTTCCCAGCCAACCCTAAGGACAGTGACAGCAGCTCCACCATTCACCTCCAGGACTCAGCAGTCAGAATGGTCACTGGTTTCAGAAGAACCTAGACAGATAGACACGTGTGTGATTCTCATGTTAAAGCTTCATCATTTTCCTAACATCACATTATCTGACTTTTTCCGCTTGATTCATACATATACTAGATATTGCAAATAAGGGAAACCATGGGACCTATGCTTTTTTGTGTCTGGCTTACTTCACTTAATATAATTTTTTCCAAGTTTTTCCATTTCCTAACAAATGGGGCAATGTCATTCTTTCTGATGGAGGCATAGAATTCCATTGTGTATATATACCACATTTTTAGATAGGTATTTTAATTTTTTTCTTTCATGCATGTGTTTCTAACGCATTTATAAGTTTATTTCTTTGTTGCTTTGTATGTCCCTCCCCCACAGTATAACCCCCGCTTTCAATATATTTGATGTCAGTATAACTTATGGAGGAGATGGGGAAAAACAAGTCATTTAAGGATTCAGGTGGACCCGTTGCAACAATAAGAAGTACAAATTGTCATGTCAAAAAGGAGCTTTACAATGTCGGTGGGGGGGGGGAGGAAGGATTGGGTGGGGGGGAGGGGGGAGGCTGGGAAGGGAGGTGAAGGGTAAACAAAGGAGGAGGCTGCAATGCTTGGTAAGAAATGTATGCATTATCCTGCCCATGTAATTGTAACCCCTCTGTACAGTATGTTCACAAAAAAAAAAAAAAAAAAAAAAAAAAAGCTTCATCAATCTCAGACCAGGGGCTGTGGCCCCTCTGAGACTCCACCTACCTACCCTCCGCTCACCTTGTCACACCCAAGGCGGCGCACGGACAAGCAGAGCACTCGCGATCATGTCCTTAGGACCCCAAAGGCTCACCAACCAGAGGCAGGTGCATGTCCTTAAGAGTCATCCCTTAAGGTCTCTCAGTGATGTGTCAAGCAGGACAGATGTAAAAGGAGTTCGCTGGGACAGCAGGGGGACAGGGAGAGGAGAGCGAGGTACGGTCTCCTCTGCATCCCCAGTCCTCATGGCTCATCAGAGAAGCCATTGATGGGCTTTCCGAACAGAGGCAGTGCTCCTAAGGCAGGTGGCAGGAGACTCCCCTCTCCCTCCTGTTGCTATCTGCCCCAGCAGACCCGGGAAGCCCGGGTGCAGGGAGCAGGTCTGAGTTAATCAGCAGGCCAGACCTCCATGGCTTGTCTACACCGTGAGCAGGGTCCGGCCTTTCCTGCCAAGGACGCTCTCTTACAGGGCGGCCTCTTCCAAAAAGTTTCTGTGGGCCACAATTTGGTAGGCTTCTGGTTTTTTAATAAGCAATGGGTAAATGCCCAAAAGTGGGATTGCTGGGTCATAGGGGAGCTCTATGTGGAGTCTTTTGAGGAACCTCCATACTACTTTCCAAAGTGGTTGAACAAGTTTACACTCCTACCAACAGTGCAGTAGGGTTCCCTTCTGTCCACATCCCCTCCAGCATCTGTTGTTATTAGAGTTCTTGATTTTAGCCATTCTAACTGGGGTGAGGTGGAATCTCAATTTTGTTTTGATTTGCATTTCTTTTATGGCTAGAGAGGTTGAGCATTTCTTCATGTGTGTATTGGCCATCCTTCTTTCTTCTTCAGAGAAGTTTCTCTTTAAGTCTTTAGCCCATTTATTTATAGGGCAGGTGTTTCTGAATGATCACAACAACAGCATACTAAAGCTACCAGCACAACTATGTTTATCACAGCATTATTTACCATAGCTAAGCTATGGAACCAACCCAGATGCCCCTCAGTAGATGAATGGATCAAGAAAATGTGGTATATATACACAATGGAATTCTATGCCTCCATCAGAAAGAATGACATTGCCCCATTTGTTAGGAAATGGAAAGACTTGGAAAAAATTATATTAAGTGAAGTAAGCCAGGCCCAAAGAAATATTGGTCCAATGGTTTCCCTTATTTGCAATAACTAGTATATGTCTTGGACAAGCAGAAAAGGTCAAATAAGATGAAGTTTAAGAGAAATGAACCCCATGATAAGGACACAAGTGATTTTTTCTTTCTTGCTAATGTTTCTAACGTATTTATAAGGTACCATATGATTTTTTTGTTGCTTTGTATGTCCCTCCCCCAAGGTATAACCCCTGCTTTCACTGTATTTGATGTTGGTATAATTAGTGGAGGGGAAGGAAAAAAAACAAATCGTTTAAATAGGGATACAGGTGGACCCATTGCAACAATGAGATGTACAAGACACTATGTTGAAAACGAACTTTACAGTTTGGGCGGCGGGGGAGGGGGGGAGGATGGGGAGCGGAGGGGGGAATAGTTGTGGAGGTGGGAAGGAAGGGATGGTAGCGGAAAAACAAAGGAGGAGGCAACAATACTGGATAGGAAATGTACTCATTACATGGGAAGAAATCATCCCTAACTCCATCATTCTAAGGAAAGATGACAGGAATTCCAGTTCCTCACAAGCTCTTTGGGGGTCCCTTACCATCCTCCAACCTGTGGGAGCTGCCTGCCCCCCAACCCCTCCGTGGTCCCAGAGATCTGCCTCGGAGCAAGGAGACAGCGAGGCTAGGATGCACCTGCCCAGGCTGTGTAAGTATGCGCGGAGCTGTCACAGAGTCCACAAGCCCTGCGCTCTGAGCTGTGTGATGCAGTCGGGGAGGAGGCCTCCTGAGTGAGTGCGGTGTCCCTCAGCGCAGAGCGCAGTTCCTCACTCCTGTTGGCCTCTGGCCAGGACAGTCCCGCAGGAAGCCCTTCCTGCATCTCTCTAGCTCTCAGCTCCTCCCCCTGGGCCTCAGCCCCTCTAGCTCATCGCCTGTTCTTCATCTCCCAAGTCTTGCCTAAGGGCTGCCCGCGTGGTTTCCAGCCTGTGTCTCCCGTCTGCTCTCGCCCTCTGCCCCACCTGCCTCCATTGCCCAGCCATCTCCAGAGGAGTGGATGAGCCACAGACTGAGCCACACGCAGTCCCATGGTCGCCTCCACCCGTCCTAGCAAATAACTGTTAGCTTCCTTCCCAGTTACATGGAGCAGGAAAATTAGAAGAGCTCAGAATCAGGGAAATGCCCTTCTTCCTTACTGACAAAGTTCTGGCAGTAAGTGTCATGGAGAATGTATGTGTAATGTTTCACAGTTTTTCCTGTCTCACTGCCAATGCTGTATGGGAAATATTGGCTCTTCTCTGTGAATCCTTGAAAGGATCTTGGACTTAAATTCCACAGGAGCTAGGGATGTAGCTCAGTGGTACAGAACTTGCTTAGCAGGAACATGTCCTAGGTTTGATCTCAGCATTGCAAAAAATAAAGACTAGCTAATAAAACTATGAATCTGTCATAAGATCCTCAGAGGTGTGAAGATGGATTGGGAGACTACAGCATTGGAAGCTTCCTGTGTTCAAGTGAAGCCCAGCTCAGACACGAAGAAATAGGTCAAAACGATCCTGTGCCTCACCTTCCAGTACGGAGCTCCTCCTATGAGCTATATGGGCCTTCACCACTGTGCTGCAGCTTGGGTTCCAGTTCCCCCAGGAAGACTGTGCTGATGCTGCCCTTCCCTACCCTGGAGGTGTGGGATGTCCTTACTGCTGCAAGAGTGGCCTCTTCAGATCCTGTGTTTGATGTGGATCCTATCTTAGTCTTCATTATCCCCTCAAATGCCATCCTTTCTGGGAGAAGAGAGCAATAGTTCCTTATCACAAAGTGGGAAGGGAATTCCAGTCTCCTTGAGGATCTTGACTGCCTTGGTAGGCAAAGAGTGGGAGCAGGGAACCGATCTTTCCTGAGTCTGAGCTCTCTGAGTCTGTCCTCTGGGACTGAGGACAGGAATGAAGTTGGCTCCCTGGTGATGGGTTGGAAGAGAAAGAATTGTTCTTGCCTCTATCTTGTGCCCCTTTCTCTGACATTTGGGAAGATGTAGAAGGCTGGCTAGTTCTTTGGATATTTCCTATCTGCTTCTGTTGGGATTTCTCCATTTCTAACTACTCCAGTGCCACCTGGGATAGGTGAGGCAAAAATGAAGCCATGAGACTATGTGTTTCTATGGTAGAATATGGCTTGGCTATCTGCTTTTTCTTCCCTCTTCCAGTTGTTTTATTCATTCTACTTTTGTAGAATGTGCTCATGTTTTGTTTTTAGCTCTGCTTTGCAGGAGGAATAAACAAAGTACAGCTACTTCATCTTTCCAGAGGCAGAAAAATAGCTTCTGTAATATAACTATCTAGTTGCACTTACTGTGTACATGAAACTTCTTTCCTTTCTCTCTCTCTCTTTCTCTCTCTCTCTGTTTATGTGTGTGTGTGTGTGTGTGTGTGTGTGTGTTCTCTCTCTCTCTCTCTCTCTCTCTCTCTCTCTCTCTCTCTCTCTCTCTCTCTCTGTCTTTTTCATGTCTGGCATTCGTTTTTAGATCTAAGAAGAATTATGCAACATATTTTGTTGGTTTTCAATTAGATGGCCACTTCCTGCGGGATCCTTTGGCTTTTTAAATAGGGGCTTCCTCTGCCTAGACACCATGGACAGAGAGAACCAAAAGCAGCCTCAGCTAACAAGGGGTGGAGATGCATGGTGAATACCTCAGCTTGACTCTTAGGAAAAGATGCTGCCAGTGCCAGCTGGGGAAGATCCAGCGTTGCCTGCGGCTGCACCCGAGCACACTAGTGAGCACCTTGTGCCTTGGTGTCATTGCCTTCCGATATTATTTCCTCCTCTCCTATGAGATCTTCTTGGGAGCACATTCTGCAAGACTAACCACCTCCCCGCTGGCCTCGTGCACAGGCCACTGTGGGAAGCCATTCTAAGGAGGGAGACCTCTAGATCTGCATGGTTATAATATTTCATTGGTCACCATGCAGCTCTCCATTGTGAGCAATATTGGATTTAGGTAGTACATGTATCTTAACCAAACTTCTTTTTTCTATTCCATATAGCTACTCAAGAAGCCAGTAGTTCTTTCAGCACAGTCTCCTCACTCCTCTTTCATTCCTATTAATTGCATTTTGTATTATTAATGTGTGCAACATTCTAGTATTTGCTAATCCAAAGGACTCGTGGGAAAAAGGAAGTAGTGATTTATTCGAACTTTTGAACATATTTGTTTGGAAACTAAGAATTAAAGAATTTTTGCCATATGTTAGAACTATGCTTACATTTTACTTCCTTTGGCATATTTAGCCTATTTCCAGGTTATTTCTGCTGAAAAAAGTTGCTGTTGAGGATGACCTTATATATAATTGATTGTCTAATCTATCTATAATAGGATGACCTTATATATAATTGATTGTCTAATCTAGGCTGTCTGAAAAGGTGAAAGGGAATGCTAATAATAGTAACAATATGACAACATCTGTTTTCCCTTGAAATGAATGTATTGTTGTATATAGCACACACATATGTATATACATATACATACATATATTATGCATGTGCATATATATGCACACATTCATATATATTATAATATTACTAGGCTAATTGCATGAATATTTGTAGAGACACATTGGCCTATCCCTTTTTATATTGACTTATATGTACACGTATTTTTTCATGAAAACTTTCTTGAATTATAATATTAAGTACTTGTTCTAGTCATTGGTTTGGGTTTTCCATTGAGGCCACCAAATAAATGTTTCTTAGATGCATCTTTCCAGTCTTTTGTCTCTGGTAGGCTGACATTTCTGTACTACTGTAGGCTCTGCAGATCACAGATTTGTTCTCCAATTCCACAGCCTTACCACACCCCACTCCATCCTTCACTCTTGTTCTCTTAGGATTTCTTTTCTTATAATTCTTTGAAATGTACAAAATTAGTATATAGAACTTGTTTAAATAGGGATACAGGTGGACCCATTGCAACAATGAGATTTACAAGACATTATTACAACTTTGGAGTGGGGAGGGGGGATAGATAGAGGGGGAGATGGGACGGGATTAAAGGGAAACAAAGGAGGAGGCAACAATGCTTGATAAGAAATGTACTCATTACCTTGCTCATGTAATTGTAACCCTCTGTACGGTATTTTCACAATAAAAAAACGTGAAAAAAAGATGTCAAACAAAAATAAGCCACAAACTGAAGTTGACCTGTATGTGTAACATGTACTTATCAATTCTTCTGAAACACTTTCAAGATTCCCTTTTTTGTTTAGGGTTGTTTTCTTTTCCATTTTTACTTTATTGCACTAGGTTCCCATAGTGTCTTAGTCAGCTGCAGCCACCATGATAAATTAGCAGAAAATATGAGGCTTAAATCTGGGGAGAATGAAATAAAGCACCAGAAAGGTAGGTTATCCTGGGTGGTCACCATCTGGCTAGTTGCTCATATGATCTCTTCTTTTGATGCACATTGAGAGGGAGAGAGAGGTAGAGAGAAAGGGGGATGGAGAAAGAAAGGGGAAGGAAGAAGAGAGAAAGTTCTAGTGTCTCTTCTTATAAGGGTTCTAGTCCTATCACAAGGACTCTACCTTCATGAGCTTGTTTAACTTTCATTGTTTTTGAAAAGGCCTATCTCCAAACACCATAACATTAGATACCATAACACAGTGGATGAGACCTCAGCATCACGAAAGTTTTGGTGGGAAACAAACATTCAATAAGGACTGCTCTTTATTTACTCTTGAGATTTTTTTCTAATTTAACATTCTTGTCTGAATATTGTTTTCTTAGCCAGTGTAGCATTGCCTGTCCATTTTCTACGGCATTCATGTCTTGAATAATTATACTTCAGCTCCTGGTTGTCTATCTTCATAATTTTTGTAGAATGTTTCTGAGACCTCCAAAATCTTATGTCTGGGCACTGTTGGGCCTAGTCATTATTAGGGCAGCATTATGCTGTTGTGTCCTCCCCACTGAAGATGTTATTTCCACCGTTTCTCCTAATGAATGAATTCCTAGGACACAAGTAAGGGCTTTGCATGGAGGAAGGAGCCCAGTTCCCAGGAAACCTTGTCACTTCATCGTGTCTGAACTCAAACTTGGCTTCTTTCTTCTACGCAGGATTGTTCTGAGATTCTCATCTCCCTATGACATCCCGCTAGTCCAGGTTTGGATGACCTATTTGGGGTCTTTTTCTTGTTTCTGTCAAGTTTGTTTATCCATTTAGCCCCTGTTTTTCTGGTTTCCTCTCCCCTGCCCAGCTTTTGCAGTGAGGGCTGCAGGCTACAGAGCTAGGGTGAAGGGAAGAGGTACCTCCGCCTCTAAGTGATGTCTCTCCCCATGTTATCTCTGTCAGGAGACTAGAAACGCAGGACCCCAGTGACTATCAAAACCATCAGCATCAATCCAGGAGACCTAAGGACCAACTCACTCCACACTGATGTATGGAGCCTCTGTTATCACAAGAAAGACATCATTGTGTGGTCTCCAGCTACCCCTTCCATTGACTATGACAGAAAGACAAGAATAAATAGCCTGTTCAAAAAACTGGAGATGCTTCTTCATCTTGTGTGTGTGTGTGTATGTGTGTGTGTGTGTGTGTGTGTATGTGTATCCTAGACAAGTAGCTTAAGGAGAGATCTTACTTTCCTTTTTTTTTTTTTTTTTAACAATTTTTATTATTAA
The DNA here is from genome assembly GCF_024711535.1 of Dipodomys merriami. NCBI lineage: Eukaryota > Metazoa > Chordata > Mammalia > Rodentia > Heteromyidae > Dipodomys > Dipodomys merriami. The sequence goes on from NW_027206601.1 coordinate 1,013,009, forward strand.
TTCATTCACTCAGAAGCACTAGGGATTTAACTCAGGGCCTTATGCTTTCATGAAAAATACCCTAGCAAACCTTACTTCATTGTTGGTGGGAATGTAGACTTGTTCAACCACTTTGGAAAGCAGTATGGAGGTTCCTCAAAAGACTTCACATAGAACTCCCCTATGACCCAGCAATCCCACTTTTGGGCATTTACCCAAATGTTTACAAACAAGACCACACTAAAGCTACCAGCACAACTATGTTTATTGCAGCATTATTTACCATCGCTAAGATATGGAACCAACCCAGATGCCCCTCAGTAGATGAATGGATCAAGAAAATGTGGTATATATACACAATGGAATTCTATGCCTCCATCAGAAAGAATGACATTGCCCATTTGTTAGGAAATGGAAAGACTTGGAAAAAATTATATTAAGTGAAGTAAGCCAGGCCCAAAGAAACATAGGTCCCATGGTTTCCCTTATTTGTAATATCTAGTATATGTATGAGTCAAACAGAAAAGGTCAGATAATGTGATGTCAGGAAAATCAACCCTTAGATGTGTATTTTAATGTTTTCGTTTCTTTCATGCATGTGTTTCTAACGCATTTATAAGATTATCTCTTTGTTGCTTTGTATGTCCCTCCCCCACAGTATAACCCCTGCTTTCACTATATTTGATGTCAGTATAACTTGTGGAGGAGATGGGGAAAAACCAGTTGTTAAAGGATACAGGTGGACCTGTTGCAACAATGAGAAGTACAAGTTGTCATGTCCAAAACGAGCTTTACAATGTCGGTGCGGGGGGGGGGGGGGGAGAAAGAGGGGGGAAGGAGAAGGATTGGGATTGGGGGGGAGGGGGGAGGCTGGGAAGGGATGTGAAGGGTAAACAAAGAAGGAGGCTGCAATGCTTGGTAAGAAATGTACGCATTATCCTGCCCATGTAATTGTAACTCCTCTGTACAGTATGTTCACAAATAAAATAAAATTAAATTAAAAAAAAAAAAGAAAAATACCCTAGCACTTTATATTTCCAGTTTGTTCTCCCGTTTAAGATTTTTCTCTTTTGAAGACAGGATCTTCTGCCTTTGCCTGGAAGTCTTGGAACCAGGATTCTGGTACCCTAGCTGAGTAGCTCAGTCTACAGTTATACACCACCATTCCTGGCTTCCTTTCCTTTTTAAAAACGCACTTTGATTTAAATGTCCTTTTTCCAAAGGCATAAAATTAAACTAGAACTATGGTCTTGTCAATTTTCCTGCTCAGTGGAGGAGCTACGGTGCTAATGATAATCACAGAAAAGCAGCTCCCATCTCCTAGTGCTCAGTATGGTGCTTGCGCAGGGGGTATGCCTCACATCCCAAGAAGCCCACTTCCTTTTCCCCTAAAATTTTCTACAATATGAATTGTTCCCCATCTATGATTGGTCAAAGGTAGAGATGCAAAGCATTCATCTTTTGAATCCAGGCTATAAAAGCAAAGTCAACTCCTGATAGCAAGACATGAGTGTGGAAGGCTTATCTCTCTATCTGACTTGGTCTAAACGCTAACATTTCTTTGGCTATTTTCAGCTTAGGAAGAGATTCAGGAAATTTTTTCCCCATCTTATTTTTTTAAAGTCCAATGTAGTTCTGGCCCTGTCACAGTTCTCTAATTAAACACATGTAGATGATTCTCCAAGGTGATGCTTCTCTTCTCTTCTGCCCACTGTCTCTGTACAAGGGCATGTGTGTTCAGTGATCAGCTATTCAGAGATGCTCCCTGCTTGTTACTAACTGCAGTTTCTGATATTAGGATCACAATGAAAAGTGTGTGCAGTGCCCAGTCTCCACAGATGCTGGAGTCATAGGACAGACATATACTCACCACAGATGCCCTCTGCCCACTCTCCCCCTCCCCCACACCTTCCCCTTCCTTTCCCCCTCCCCCTTCCAGTGACTCAGTGTGCATCGCAGGCAAGGGGCTTCATGGACCACACCGTTAATCTGCTCTGTGGATCTGTGCTGTGAGTAAGCCTTAGTCAAGCTGCCTCATGACTTTTAATTAGGGTGAAACTGAATGCAGCCTTAATCCCAGCCCTTCCCACCACAGCACTCCCTGAACAAAAGGAGAGATCTGGGTGGTGAGGACGAGCACTCAGCCCACATTTTAGCTGGATTGTCTCCAGCTTCTTCCAGGGATCAGCGGCTGTTGGGAAGATTTGGGAACCACAGCTGGCCCATGGCTCCCTGTTCCATCTGGGTGATGTCACTCTACAGCACCCCACAATTCCATACTGGGTTGATCTCTATTATTAGCATGCCCAAGCTCCAAGCCAACTGGCCTAGTCCTCTTTGTTTTACACTCCCATGAATAGGCTTAATTGCTCATGCTCTTTGTGTTGGCTTTCTCAACAAGCATTTTTATTATCTAACAGTTTGGCCACAGTGGTTTTGAGGTAAGAAATGAAGTGGAGGCTGGTGGGAGGGGCACCCACAGCCTTCTTGCTGGACAAAGGTGAACAGAGCCAGATGGAGGCAAGGCGGAAAAGCTGGTTGGCAGTGTGTGAAGGAATGCTTGCTCACCAGTAAGCCTGACAGCATCAGAATCACAGGCTCCACACACAAAAAAAATGGGATCTTGTCTCTGAGCTGCCCTTCCAGGACCCCAGGGCATCATATGACAGCTTTTTCCTGGTGACCTTCCCTTCACTAACTAGGCCACGTGGAGTCCCACTCCTTCTGTGTCTCATTCTCCTGTTCTCTCTTAATGCCTCTCCTTCCCTTCCTCCCTCCCTCCCTCTTTCTCCTTCCCTCCCTTCTCCCCTCTCTTTTGCCAAGTACTAAGAACAGGATCCCAGGAAACAGCAGAAATTCTCCAGGGTCTGTAGGTACCTATAAATGGAAAACCAACTTCTCTTATCTGATCTTTGCTCAACCCTTAAAAAGGCAAAAAAAGTGTCTTTGACCCCCCCTGTTAGGTCTTAGGTAAGCAAAAAATAAAAAAAAATGTCAAAAGCAGTATCCAGAAATCCTTGGGGAAAAATCATGGTGGACTTTTTTTGAAATCTGAAAGAGAAGCCTGGAAAACTAAATCATCTGCCCTGATGGTGAGTTGTGATATTTAGCCCACTTTTCTGGCTACATGGCTCCCTGTAAGGTACTCCTCATCCCCAAGCTGCCTTTCTTCCAGGCCCAAGGGGGATTCCAGTTGGGATCCCTCCATACAGGGCAGGACTGGTGGCAGATATTAAGTTGTACAGCCTAAGGGACTGCTCTCTCTCTCTCTCTCTCTCTCTCTCTCTCTCTCTCTCTCTCTCTCTCTCTCTCTCTCTCTCTCTCTCTCTCTCTCTCTCTCTCTCTCTCTCTCTGAGTGTTAGTCCTGGGACTTGAACTCAGGGTCTTGAGCTTCTTTTGCTCAAGGATAGTGCTTTATAACTTGAGCCACAGAGCTACTTCCGGCTTTTTCTGAGTAGTTTATTGGAGATAAGAGTCTCACAGACTTTCCTGCCTGGGCTGGCTCCAAACTGTGATCCTCAGAGTCTCCAGAGTAGCTAGGATTACAGGTGTGGGCTCAGTGCCCAGTTGGGAATGTATTTTTTTTTGGGGGGGGGTCCGGTCGTCGGGCCTGAACTCTGGGCCTGGGCGCTGTCCCTCAACTCTTCAGCTCAAGGCTAGCGCTCTACCACTTGAGCCACAGTGCCACTTCCGGCTTTTTTCTTTTTGCTTATGTGGTGCTGAGGAATCGAACCCAGGGCCTCAGGCATGCAAGGCAAGCACTCTACCACTGAGCCACCTTCCCAGCCCCGGGAATGTATTTTTAATGGAAGAAAGACAGTTTCTCCTTCAGGGAATCTTAAGAAAGTTGCTAGCCTTAAGCACACTAAATAAGACTACTTGTTCTTGACACACCAAATGATGTTTCCTGTGTACTGTAGTCACCAGAAACCAAGAAAGAAAAGCAATAGGCTTAGCTAGGGTATTAGGTATCTGTAACTTGTCAGTGGCTGGTTGCTTGGCCTGCAGAATGTGGGAGAGGACGGGGTGTGAGAATAGATACAAGCAGCCCCTGACTTTCCTCAAAATGATTTTGTCATCTGTTGCATCTGCTACATAGCATTTCTGGGCCAAGTACTTAAAAGATAAATCCTTTTGGCAATCTGGAAAGATAAAGAGAAAAGGTAAAAAGAGTGTGAGACAGAAAGAGAGAGACAGAGACAGACACAGAGGCAGAGATAGAGATGAAGAAGGAGAAGGAGAGAGGGAAGGAGGGAGGGAGAGAGATATAGGCAGAAGAGCAGAGAGGGGAAGAGATTGGGGAGAAAAGGGGGAGATTGACAAATTCCATCTCCAAAAATAGTCAGCAAAAACTGGAGTTGAAGGTACAGCTAAAGTAGTAGAATACCAGCCAAGCAACAAGCTGAGCAAGTTGTAAGGTCTGAGTCCAAACCTCAGTATTGCCAAAATTTACTTAATTAACTAGTTATCTAAATGATATTTGTGCACTCAGCAAATAGTGGTAGGCACAGCAGACCACTTTAATAAAAGTACTGATTTTTTTCCCTAAAATTGTGTGCTGGATATATTGTAATCCTAATGGTCATATCATTATATTGTAAAAATATGGTGCTCTACCTCTGATCTCTTCACTGTTTAATTATTAAAAGTTAGCAGCTTGGCATTTTTTAAAAAATAACCTCTTCCTTAACAATACCTTCAAATAGATAAAAACTTATTTTATTCCCCTTGGCAGTAGTATATTATATCGATCATGGGTACTGGATAGTCTTTACTAATTTATTTTATTGAGTTTACACAATCAAATAAAATGAAATAAAATAAAAAGTTGAAATATCAAAAAGAAAGAAAGAAAGGAGAGTCTGAGGGGTAGGGTGGGAAAGAGAAGGAGGAACCAAGAGTGACTGGAGATGTTCCTCTCCCTTCCCATTCACTGGGGGATGGAAGCCCTGGCTTTACCCAGTGTGACCCTTGCTCCCTTCATCTCCCTTTTGATCCCCTCCATTGATCTCTACCATATATTTGTGCTTAGAGACTTCAACATCACTCTGCTTCTTCTTGTCTTTCTACCAGTGAAGGACTCAGTAAAGATACCAAAATCTTCCAAGAACATTGACATAAGCCTTTACTTGACATGTACACTGTATCTTGATTGTCTTTTGACTTTCTCCTAACCTCCTCTTCATTGAGAATAGGGAGTTGGTTGTTATTGTTCTGACTGGACCCAATGTCAAGAAATAAACAACAGACATTTTTGGGAAAGAGATTGAGGATGTTATTTAGTCACCTGATTTCACAATGCACATTTAGTCCATTTTTTACCATGTATAAAATTAAAGTTTTTTTTTAAAAAGTAATTGCTAGTAATATTTAATGTAGCTGTGATTCTTTTATTTTTTTTTGAAGAGCTGATGATACTTTGACATCAAATAACTATAATTCTTTTGTAAAGAAGGCACTATTGGCTCATGCCTATAATCCTAGATACTCAGGGGCCTGAGATCTGAGAATCATGGTTCAAAGCCAGACTGGGTGGACTTCTTATCTCTAACAAACTAGCAAAAAATCTTAAGTGGAGGTATGACTAAAGTGGTAGAGTGACAGAATTGACTCAAAAAAGCTAAGCAAGAGCAGAAGGCCTTGAATTCAAACCCCAGCACTAACACACACACACATACACACACACACACACACACACACACACACACACACACACACACGAAAATGTCCCAGGTACTTGTGAGTGCATATAAAATTATATTATGATCAAGAAACTATGACTCATTCTGAATTTCCAGAAAAATAATTAGAATTTGCTTCCCCTTAGGGCAAAATTCTATAATGAGCTGACCTTAATCTGACAAAAAATATTTTTTCAGTTGATGTAAATAATGGAATGAATAGCATGACCAATAGTCCATTATTATTGCTTAATTGAATAAAGAGGATTGTGGGCTGTTTTTAAACACGTATAAACACTGAATTGCCACAGACTTTGAGATTTACAATGCTAAATGATAGATATTCCAGCCTGTTGGTGGATTTGGCATCTGGAAAAAATGATGAAGAAACTGGGACTAATGGGTAAATGTGACATGGAGCACAGTTAGGCATTTGGGAAGAGCTAGAAATGAAGGCCAAGGAGCAAGCATTCTGCAGAATGGTGATACTCACCATGGGGAACAAAGAATTGTGCTGGGTGGGGTTGGAGGATGGGGTGGGATGGGAAGAAGCCACAGCAAAATGTGTGATGTAAGAAAAAAAAGTTCAAAACGGGAAGAGACAGGGAGACAAAGACAATAACCACATGAGTAGAGCTTGACACTCTTTCCAGAATTCATCCAAAAAGAAGTAATGATGTCAAGTTTTCCCCAGGGAAAACAAGGACAAGAAACAGCACAGGGAGCTAACATGTGGAGCAAGGTGCCACAGGGAGTCAGTGTGCTTCACTCTACAATATTCAGATGAACTGAAGAGGTGAAGGGTTTGTTATTTAAATACTGGAATTCTTTGGCACTCAGTAAATGACACTCTTAGGAGAACGAAGTTGAATGTCTAGTCAAATTTGACTCAGTCTTAACTGTGGTTTATGTATACTATCTTAGAATATTCAGTTCATTGTTGGAGCAAATACACAGACCAGCATTATTCTAATACTAAAACCAGTTCAAAGGCATTAAGAGAAAGGCAAACTGTAGAGCTGTTTTTCAAGATAAATTAAATAACATTAAGCACACATTTGAATAAGTATCTTCAGAGGCTGATGGATCCCAGAATTGAAGGCAGATTATAACAAAAAAATCCAACTATAGATGCATAAAATAACATTCACTGATGATGTTTGGACTTAAGTAACTTTGGTGATGAAGAAAGTTTGCCAGACTGAAGTAAAGAAATCTCTACATTGCATTGCAGTCTAGTTAATAAACATGAATCTTATGCATCACCAGTGGCTCAGGCTTCCAATCCTAGCTACTCAGGAAGCTGAGCATTGAGGATCTCAGTTCAGAAGCTAACCTGGGCAGGAAAGTGAGACTCATCTCCAATTAACTACCTCATGCCACACACATAAAAAGCCAGATGTGGAGGTATGGCTGAAGTGGTAGTGCACTAGCTTTGAGCAAAAAAAATTGAGGCACAGTGCCCAAGCCCTGAGTTCAAGTCGCAGGACCAGCACATACGCATGCACATGCGTGCACACACACACACACACACACACACACACACACACACACACACACACACACACACACACAGAGTGAATTTCATGGGGAGAATGATTAATTCTAATTCAACTGAGCATGCATCCTGACTAGAACTGGACAAATAAGTAAAAGGATGGCAGACATTGGGAACCAGCCTTGCAGAGGGAGTTCACCTGCCAGCCTGGGGAGCAGTGTGTGGGGTTCCTGTAGTGAGTTAGATTGTCGACACTGGAAGAAACTCATATTTAACTTTAACAGACGCCCAGAACCCCACCAGCTCTACCGCAGTTCCCACATTCTAACACTTCATCTTGATGCCTGGAACTGAGGCTCCCTGGAGACATTGTTAATGCTAGAACTAGGGGAAGGAGTCGATGGGATGAGTCTGGAGGGCGTCTTGTCCAAAGGGGAGAGAGGAAAAAAATTATACTGAGTGAAGTCAATCAGGCCCAGGGAAACAAAGGGTGTGAGTTTCCTCTCACATGTAGACTGCAGTTCTAATCTACAGATACACACGCAGACATATATGGGGACACAAGGAGAATTCCAATGGTGGGACTTCTCAGAATAACAAACCCACAATCTAACAAAATGAATTCCAAGAATTCATTCTAGTACTTGAGATGTGTATGGGGGGGCCTGGTAAAGGAGAGGGAGGAGATGAACGGAGAGATGAAGGGGGAAGAATACAGTTATATTATTTAATGTATATCTATGAAACTAGGAAGATTGAGAGGATGGGGAGGGTTGGGAGAGATGGTGGAGAATGATGACAGGGTTGACATTGATCAAGATGCATTGTACTCATAAACTGACATGTTGAAATGAAACCCCTTTGTACAACTACTTAAAGATAATAACATCTAATAATTAAAAAATAAAGAAAGTGAAGAAGTGCTCCAAATATATCTGCACCATGACTGGATGTGTAAAATGTTAAATGAACATACACATTTAAGGAATGCACATTGCCTACCCAGAGCAATTTGAACAAGTAAAGAAGACATTAGATTATTACCCCAAAGTATTTTTTACAGGGTACAATTAAGACTACTCCTTGCTATTTATTATTATTATTAGACAAACATAAAAACCCCAGGAAATGCACTTGATCATTTCTCTTTGAAGATTCCAGTTCAATAAAAAGAAACAGTACAATGTTATAATTTGATAAGAGGGATAAATTCTGGTGTTTTATACCTTATCTGGGTGAATATAATTAAAATTATGCATTATAAATCTCAACATAACTAGAAGAGAGGAATTTGACTATACTTTCCCTAAGGGAATGACTAACGGTTAACACAGATGGATATGCTCAACTAATCACTGGCTGATGACTTCATGAAACAAAATATCCTCTTGTATCTCACAAAGATGTTCAAGTATAACGTATCAATCAAAGAATTTTAAGGAGAGAATGGGAAGAGAACCACTTTATGTGGAGCATTGACACACTTATTCTGAGAACTCAACATTTCCCAATGGCCAGCCAAATTAGTCTTCAGGTCATCCAGACCAATGAGAAAGCGATGGAAGCCATCTTCTCCAGGCATATGCATATGCACTAGGTAAAATTACCTTAATGGGGAATTGTCTTTCACAACCCTTTAAAATCAGGGTGCCCTGTATTGAGGTTGCTTGGAGGTGACAGTAGCATAAAACATTGCTTTGCAGTCTTGTAGCAAATATAATATGCAGGATACTGTTAAATTTTAATTCTTATAACACCTGATTGAGTTGTGTGTGTGTGTGTGTGTGTGTGTGTGTGTGTGTGTGGTTTCACATAGTACAATGGGCATGTAGAAGTTATGAGTTTTGTCAAGGCTATAGTCAATCAATGAAGAAACCACAATTTAAAGTCAGTTCTGGTTGACTCCAAACTCATGCTTGGAAGCAGGTTATGTTTTCCTTTTCCAAGGTCAGTAAGCTGCATATGTTTCCAATTATTTTAACACTTGACTTTCTATGCTTTATGAGATACCTAGCAAAAAGCCTGGGCATTAGTGCTGACTGAAATCTGGGCATTTGGCAACCCCTGGTGCAAAGTAATCATCTTCTTTAGGATCAGATTTCAGATGGGGGAAGTTCAGGAAACCAAATTTCAAGTTCATTTGCAGGTAACTGGTTCTGGGTGAGTAACTCACAGTCACAGAGTTTATAGGATCTGATTCATGCATCCCAAAGCCAATACATTACTGGGTAATGAGCAGTCTTTCTGCTGTGGGCATGAATTCCCTTTCTTTGTAATTGCACATCTCCTGTGTGTGTGTGTGTGTGTGTGTGTGTGTGTGTGTGTGTGTGTGTGTGCAGGCACATGTGCATGTATATGAGAGTCCATGAGCATATACATGTGGGATTTGAGGACCTTATGTCCACAATTTCATACAATATTTTTTCAGAGATTATTCTTTCTAGACTCTACATAACGAACATTTGTACCCTTTAACCAACCCTCTCCCCTCCCTTCTGGTAACTATCTTTCTGTGCTCCAATTCCACTTGTTACATAAGTGAGGTCACACATGGTAGTTGTCTTTTCCTGTGCCTGGCTTGTTTCATGGAGCATGATGTCTCTCAGGTTTGTTGACAATGTTACTTAAACACAGCAGGATCCTCTTCTTTTCCATGGCTGAATGCACCTACGTATGCACACACAGACACCATATTTAAGTATATGTGTTCATCCATTGATGGATGCTTGTGCTGATTCCATGCAACTGCCACTGCTGTAAACATGGACATGTTTACATGTTGCACATGTTGCTTTTGTTTACTTTGGGTGCAAATCCAGAGTGGGATTTCTGTATCATAGTCCACTTCTATTTTGAATTGTTTGAGGGATCTCAAGCCTATTTCCCAGAGTGACTGCAATATTTTGCCTTCCCTTTAACCAAGAGAATTTACATTTGGTAGATTCTGTCTTTTTTCTTAATAGCCATTCTAACTGGGGTCAAGTGGTACAGCATTGTGGTTTTGATTTGTATTTTTAGAATGGTTAGGGGTTAAAAGAGCAAACAAAAATTTAAGTTGGAGGAAGTTATATTTTGCGAGAAATCACAACATAGCACAACATGAAGATACGCAATGCTCCATCTTGTTTTGCTATGAATGAAGTGAAAGATGCCTAAATGGTACGGGGACAGTAGGTCAGGAGGAAAGTGCTGAGAGGAGGTGATTTTTGAGCAAGGGTTAAGTAGCAACTCCCTGAAATTTGGGGAGATGCATTAAAGGAGGAAGCTCTTCAAGGGGTAAGCACTTGAGATGAAAGCAATTGATGATAAGGATGGCTTGGGGCAGCTTCAGGAAGAGGACAGGGTAGTGGCTTCAGCAGGTAAGTCCAGAGGTGGGCAGACAGTGGCCGTGTGGGCCCGGTGGTCATGGGGAGACACTAGATCTCTTGTCTTGTGTAGCTGGCACTGAAGGATTTAACACAAGGATTTAACACAGCTTCACACTGGGTACTTGAGGCTGTGTTCTTCTGGAAAGTCATGTTCAGCATGTTTTCTCTCATAAATCTAAAGTATAAACATATATGGAGTTACAGCTAAAATATATGGAAGTTTGGAAATTAGATCTAAGTTATACACATGTATGAAAACACATAAAGGGCCACATGCATATATATATATATATATATATATATATATATATATATGTATGACCAAAATGATGAAAGTATAGTGTCTATGCAGGGGTGGGTTTCCACATTTCCCTTCAAACAATTAACAGAAAGCTTAACAAACTAAACACCAAGAAACTGGGACATCTTGTCTGGAGGGCTGGGGGAGGTTGCCTGATGGATGTGGATGAATGGAGAGAATTGTTGGGTGAATACAGTCATCCACTTAATGTACTTCTGTAATACACATATATTCAGGAACCAAGAAAGCTGAGGGAACTGGTGGGGTTGAGAATAAAGGGAGGCAGGAAGAACAATAGAAGGGGCAACACTGATCAAGATGCATTGTACACATAAACTGATATTGAACTGAAACCCCCTTGTACAATTATTTAAATATAATAAACACTAAATAACTCTCCCCATTAAAAAACAGAAAAGTACACTGGATGATTGTTCTCTATTATAAGAATAGACATTTTGATCTATTTTTAGTTGATAGCTTACCTTTTACAGTTTAACATTTTTCTATAAAATTAAAAAAGTCACATAGGTAAAATTTTAAGTGGTAATATTTGAAATAATTACAGGCAAGATACTTCCCTGGTTAACAATTTTTCCCAAAACATACACTTTTGAAAAAATACCAGCCATAAGCAAAAAGTGGAGGCAAAGAGCTAAGAGAAGATAACTTGTGTTAGGCAGAGGCTCTACCCAAAGCTGAACTTATGGGCAGATGGCTGGCTGGTAGCTCAAGGGTGCTAGATTGATAGATAGATTGATGGTAGACACAGACAGTCAAATATACTTGGTGGCAAATGGATATGGGATTCAAGAATGTATAAAGGAAAGATTACTTTTTTAAGTACTTTGGGCCTGAACAACTAAACAATAGTCATACATACTTTGTTACTGAAATAAAATTGATTAATAGAAAAGAACTTTCAAGAAGAAGACTAGCCTCAAACTCAAAATCCTCTTGCCTCAGTTTCTCCTGAGTACTGAGATAACAGGCTGTGTCTTTATGTTTAGCCAGAGAAGGCTTTGTTTTTAGATATTTACTAAATATTTAAGTAGAATCAGGGATACAAATATAGGAGTCACCATTACGATCTATGTAAGGAACATCAACTATATATTTCTGACACTAGAATTTCTAAAACTCCAATTCTTTGAAATGTTAACCTACATCAGAGAATCTCACAGAAGAATATGTCAGTAAAAGAATTTATATGAGTCACAAGAGAAGATGACTCCCTGGGAACTTCATTTTTCAGTTGCCTAACATAAATACTTTGAAACACAATGTGGAGGATGTGGGTATGTGGAGTAGATAAAGAGGACTTGAAGGGGGCCGCAGTATGGCTTGCTCCAGTTGTGCTGGCCGAAAAGCACAGCACCCATCTGCTCCTTCTCCTCACTGGCTTATGGTATACATTCCAGGATTCCAGGAGACACACCACACTGAGCAAGCACATGATTCTCTCCCAGGCCCGTGCTCTCCCACTCTTCAGAGGCCAATGCATTTGTGGGGAGTTCAGTTGAAAAAGTTGGAGGATAAACTTCATGGGATCACCAGACTCCAGAATTCAGGAGGATGACTGCTGTCCCCATACCCACATCTGCCAAGCCTCATGGAAATTTGCAGACCTAGTTTATTTTTAATTTAGATCTTCACAGAGAAGCAGGATTCTTGTTGAAAGCTACAAGACACAGGTTTACATCAACAGAAAAAGTAAAACGCTGGTTGATGTTTTTCAAAGCTACGTGTTTGGGAAAATGACTATCTTGTAAGTATTTGGCCTATTAGTAGTAGTATAAACACTATTTTTAAATTTAGCTGTGATTTTAAAAAATATAGATAAATTTTAAACTGTGAACAGTCTGCCAGATCAACTAAAGTAGGTATCAAAATGTCAACTAAATATGTCTTGCCTATTATTATAATTCTTTAAACATGATTCTGTGATCTTTTTAATTTACAGAAATATTTTAAACTGCAAAAAGTAAATAATATAAGATAATAAAACCATACATGCCTTTCGCTCAAACTCCCTCTTTTTTTTTTTTTTTGTGAGTCATGGTGCTTGAACTCTGGGCCTGGCACTGTCCCTAAACTCTTCTGCTCAAGGCTAGTTCTCTACCAATATGAGCCACAGCACCACTTCCAGTTTTCTGGTGGTTAATTGGAGATAAGAGTCGCATAGACTTTCCTGTCCCAGCTGGCTTTGAACTACAACCCTCAGATCTCAGCCTCCTGAGTAGTGAGGATTACAGGCATGAGCCACCATTACCTGGCCCAAACTTCCTCTTTTTAAGCCGAAATTGCTTATACTCATTTTAGCTTGGAAGACATGATATACATACAGTAAAACCTGCCACACTGGGTATATAATTCTGTAAGCTGGTAAACAATTTTGACCTCAAATAATTCATACCATAGTCAAGGTCTGAAAGAATTCCATCCCTGTTAAACTTCTCTGATTTTGTGGTCGACTCCACACCATCTCCAGGTTCTGGAACATTGGTCTGCCTCCCATCTCTACATGGTTTTACACTCTCTCATATTTTGCACAAATAAAATTGTGTATTATGCAGCTTTGAGACCAACTTTATCCATGTCAGAAAGATGCCTTTCAACATCATCTATGCTCTTGTGTGTATCTTCAGTATCTGTGGGTTATTGTTTGTGTTTCGTATTGCTGTGTATTCTTTTTTTTTTTTTTTTTGCCAGTCCTGGGCTTGAACTCTGGGCCTGGGTGCTGTCCCTCAGCTCTTCAGCTCAAGGCTAGCACTCTGCCTCTTGAGCCACTGTGTCATGTCCGGCTTTTTCTGCTTATGTGGTGCTGAGGAATGGAACCCAGGGCCTCATGCATGCAAGGCCCTGAACCAACTTTCCAGCCCTATTGCTGTATGGAGCTCCATTGCTGGCAAGAATGCAAAATGGTACAGCCACACTAGAAAATTGCTTTTCAGGAAAGCAAACACATAATTAACTTCAACCAGGCAATTTTACCCCAAGTCAGTTTACCAAGTTAAATAAAAACTTAATGTACACTCAATAACTATAACTGTGTGCTCTTAGAATAACACACAAATATTGAGACTCTTGCATGTAGCCCTATACTGGCGGATGGGTAACAGTTTGTAGTGCAAACATACAGCTCAATCTGCCTTTGAACTGTGATCCTCAGATCTCAGCCTCCTGATAGGCTTACAGGTGTGAGCCACCAGCTCCTAGATGATGTTTTATACTTTTAGGTTTAATATTGAGGTCTAAGATCCATTCTGTATCAATTCCTGAAGGATTCAGTGGTAAGAATGAAGTGGTTTGTTGATTCATTCATTTTGTTTGCATATTGTGTTTCATTGTTCAAACATCATTTGCTTTGTGACAAATATGTTAAAACCGTACTCACTCCAAAGGAAACCTTTGCACTTTTGTTGAAAACCAACCAGATAGGGATATGTAAGCCTATTTGTTGATTTCTTATTACTTCCATTTTTCCATATGCCTCTTCTTTATCTGATACCACAATATAATGATGATTGTAATTTATATATCACTAAAATGATAAAAGCAAATTTGAAAAAAAATAAAATAGGTAAGACAGAATGAGTTCTTCAGCTTTATTGTTTTTTCAGGCTTGTTTTGGATATTTTAGTTCTTTAAAATTGCCACAAGGTCAGGAGCTGAAGGCTTACATCTGTAATCTTATCTATTTAGGAGGCTGAGATCTGAGGATTGCAGTTCAAATCCAGCCTGGGCAGGAAAGTCTGTGAGACTCTTATCTCCAATTAGCCACCAGAAAATCGGAAGTGGGGCTGTTGCTCACATGGTAGAGTACTTGCCTTGAGCTGAAGAGCTCAGGGATAGTGACCAGGCCCAGATTTCAAGCCCCATGAGCAACAACAACAAAAACCTTCCATAATCATTTTACAGTGAGTTGACTGCTTTCTTGCAAGCTCTCCGTGATGTTGCTTTGTATGACATCCAATCTATAGAACACCTGAGAAAATGAACATTTTTGACAATATTGAGCCTTTCCACCCATAAACAGTATGTTTCTCCATTTTCCAGGCTTTCTCTAGTTTCTTCTATCAGTAATTTGTCATTTTAATGGTTTTTTAAGATATCATCCTGTGATTGATTTATTTCTAAAAGCATCTGAGAAAGTCTTTGGAAAATTCATTATAAACAAAATTATAAACATTTATTTCGTAGCTCTGAATGTTGTCTATTTTAGTGAGAATTGAATATAATGCACTCCGGATAAAATAATATGTGTATTCTAATGTGTTGCTTAGCTGAGCTTTCTAAAAGTAGCAGTCAGGCCAAGTTGGTGGTTAGCATGTTCAGTCTTCTTTATGCTTAATGACTTATTTCTACATTTTTATTAATTACTGAAAGGTGAGTATTGAAATCTCCAACTAACATCATGGAGTTGTCAGTTATTCCTTTAAGTTCTACTCTATTATAAATATTTCAAGTTTCTGTTATCAGATGTGTAGACCCTTATGGTTGCTAGGTGTTCTGAAAAATTAAATCCTATTATTTCATAATTTTATTTTTTGTCGTGTAGTAATATTCTTGGATGTACAGTCTGCTTTGTTTGTTGTTTATGTGGCTAAGTATATATTTTCACAACATACATGACAAATTTATGTTTAAATCTATCTATTTTAAAATGACTTAAAAATAAAGAAATACAAAGTAGGATCATGTGCTTTTTTCCAATCTGGAAATTTTTTTTTTGTTGTTGTGGTTGTGCCAGAACTGGGGCTTGCACTCTCACCTGGCTGTTTTTGCTCAAGGTTGGTGCTCTACCATTTGAGCCACAAATACACTCACTTCTGGATTTCGCTGGTTAATTGGAGACATAGGAGTCTCATGAACTTTTCTGTCTGAACTAGCTTTAAACCTCCAGAGTAGCTAGGATTACAGGTGTGGACCATTACAGGCAGGCTTGGAAATTTCTGAATTTAACCAATGTGTTTAAACCTATATTTTGTGTAATCACGAAAACATTTGTATTAAATCTATTGTATTATCGTGTTTTCATTTTAGTTGTACAGTTTTGACACGTGTGTAGACCCAAATCTATACTCCTAAGGTAACAGAACACTTCCACATCTCTAGAAGTTTCCTCACGTGCCTTGAGTCAGCCTCTTCCTTTCTTCATCAGGCAATGTCTGCTTCATATTACCACAGATTAGTTTGTTCTAGAGCTTCAATTAAATGGAATTTTTTTTGGTCTGGCATATTTTCATTTTCCATCTATCTAAATTTTGTTATTTTGAAACAGTCTCAAAATTATCCCCAAATAGTAAATGTCATGTATTTTCCCTTAAATCATCTGAGGATAAGTTTCTGAATGCTTTCCTTTATATTTCCTCTAAAAGAATATTCTTGTACTTACAGGAAGTGCCAACATCAAAATGGTGAAACCACATCCACCTGATCACCAGACCCTAACAACATTTTCATGAACTGTCCCATGAAATCTCTTATAGCAGAAAGATGTAATTAGAATCATACAGAGAATTTGCTGTCCCATGCCTTTGTTCTCCTGTGCCCTGGCCTGTCTCCTCCATTGTTCATTGTCTGTGTAACCTAGAAGACCAGAGACAAGTTGCTTTGTGGAATATCCTCAAGGGTGTTCCTCAGACCAGAACCAATGTGAGTATCTTTTGCATAAATATTTAAGAAGTGGGAGTGCATAGTCTCTTCATATCAAATGGTGCTTGAATCCGTTTGCCATGTAATTGATGAGGTTAACTTTAATCTTCTATTAGGGTTAAACCTACCCAGAGCTTTCCACTAATTGTTCTGTGTGTGTGTGTGTGTGTGTGTGTGTGTGTGTGTGTGTGTGTGTGTGTGTGTGTGTGTGTGTGTGTGTGTGTACATGTGTGTGCTGGTAAGGAGGCTTGAACTCAACCTCATGTTCTTCTTGGCCTTTCTGTTCTAGCTAACTATTTACCACTTGAGTCACACCTTCACTTCTGACATTTTTCTGGTTAATTGTAAATAAGAGTTTCATAGACTTTTCTGCCCAGGCTGTCTTTGAACCATGAGCCTCAGATCTCGGCCCCCTGAGGAACTAGGATTATAGGTGTGAGCCACCAGCATCTGGCTGTTGTTACTGTATGAATGTATGAAAGGCATAGCTTTGATGATCATCTTTTTTTTCTTTCAATTTCTGGGTCTTGATCTCAGGGCCTAGATGCTGTCCCTGAACTTTTTGGTTCAAGGCTAAGGCTCTACCATTTGAGCCACAGAGCCACTTCTAGCTATTTTGGTTGTAAATTGGAGATGTGTCTTACGGATTCTCCTTGCCTGGGCTGGCTTTGAACTGTGATCTTCAGATATCTGCCTCCTGAGTAGTTAGAATCACAGGAGAAAGCCAATGGCACCTAGAGGATGACCATCTTTTCATGTTTTTTTTTTAAATTTAGCTTATATGGGGGCGGGGAGATATCAATGCTCCCATTCCACACTTGTAGAATTTCAGGGCTTATTGGAATTTGAAAAAAGAATGGGCATACAATAAGAATTTCAAAATTTGATAAAAAATATTAGTCTGCTTCAGATAATGTGATAAAGTTGCTGTCCATTAACATGTCAATTTCTGGAGTACCCTAAGGACTGACACATTAAAAAATGGGAAAACACAACACCCAATGTTTAGAGTTTGCCAGTGATTACCCAAAAGAAGAGAAGATTGTCATTATGAGAGTGGCTGCTCTGTCAAAAACATCCCTATTTTATTAATATGATGCTTACAGAAAATAGAGGATACTACATGGGAGGGCTCAGGCCCAGGCAGGCAAAAGACCAACACATCACACGTAGGAACAAGTTGTTCTATTCTGATATTTCCAGTAGCTTCTCTTACTCCAGTGAATAAAGAGGAAATAGAACTAGGACAGAGTGTATAGACAGGGACAGGCAACTTATTAGCCAGGCAGAAGAAGGAGTTGTGCAATGCAGAGAGGACAGTGTGGTTTTATGTCCACTTCGGGATGCATCTGTGTAGACACTCAGAGATCACAAGAGAACTACAGCTATCACGGCCAAGTGATTGCAAGTCACTGTCAGTGTGAACAACATGATCAAAAGGTGTAAAACTGCCTGGGACCCAGGGTGTCAGGACACAGCATCAGCGTAGACAAATCATAAATTCAATTCTTTCAGAAAACTGTATTTTTTTTACTGGCCTTACATTGTAAGTAAGATAAATAAAATAGAGGATTAAAGATCTTCTAGAATTGTATCCTCTTCACTAAAACGAGAATAAAAGACCTATAGTAGTTTTGTACATTTCACTATTGACAAAAATGAGGACATATAAGAACAAATGTGTACTTTTCACTATTATTTCTTCCAGCTGTCTTCTAGAGAATTGACAAACTTTAAAGACTTTCATCACCCTTTGCACTGGATTTTTGGATAGATTTATCAGGCATAAATATTTGTTACCACAATTCCTCACTGGACTAGAGCACAATTTTTTTTAGGGGGGGGTCTGGTTGTGGGGCCTGAACTCTGGGCCTGGGCGCTGTCCCTCAGCTCTTCAGCTCAAGGCTAGCGCTCTACCACTTGAGCCACAGCGCCACTCCTGGCTTTTTTGTTTTGCATATGTGGTGCTGAGGAATCGAACCCAGGGCCTCATGCATGCAAGGCAAGCGCTCTACCTCTGAGCCACCTTCCCAGCCCCTAGAGCACAATTTTTTAAATCAAGATATCTCTCTGTTGTCATCCACAGATGCACTGAATGTTGGAGTAGTTTGTGCCTCTCCTTACCCTCTGGAAATCTCAAGCTGGAGCCCTTCCAGTTGCAGAGCAGAGCTCTGTGAAGTCCTAGTATACTGCTGCTTCAATGCCTTTCCTGGCCTTTCAGGGACCTTCTGCATCCCAACCATCTCCCAACCTTAAGACGTGTCTTTAAGAAATGTCCTACTGGTACCACTGCTGGCAGGATTATAAATAGTACAACCATTATGGAAAACAGAACTAGGACTGCCATGACTGTGTGTGTGTGTGTGTGTGTGTGTGTGTGTGTGTGTGTGTGTGTGAGAACAGTCCAGCAAAAACATCTTCATACTCATGTTTGTTGAAGTATTATCATCCACAATTGTCAAGACGGGGTAAAATATTCTATTTGTGTGTGTGTGTGTGTGTGTGTGTGTGTGTGTGTGTGTGTGTGTGTGTGTGTGTGTGTGTATTATGTTAGGTAAAATAAGCTAGAAACAGAAAGACAAGGACTGCAAATCCCCATCCCTATATAGAGGCTACAAGTAGACCATAAAGAAGAGTTGCTGGGCACTGGTGGCTCACACCTGTAATCCTAGCTACTCAGGAGGCTGAGATCTGAGGATGGTTAATCTCCAATTAACCATTAGAAAACTGGAAGTAGGGTTGTGGCTCAAGTAGTAGAGTGCTAGTCTTGAACAGAAGAGCTAAAGGACAGCACCCAGGCCCAGGGTTCAAGCCCCATGACCAACAAAAAAGAAAAAAGAAGAAAAGTTGAGTAGATAGAGATGACCTGAGGGGAGGGAAGACAGTGAGGGGATGGATTACAAAGTATGGTTAGCACAAAGAAGGCATTCTGATGTTCTATAGCAACACAGGACAGCCACCATCTAAAGCAATTTATCATCCATTTCAGAATAAATGGGGAAAAGATAGAAGGCTCCCAACCCATAGAAATGATCATATCTAGAAAAGTGGAAATGGCAGTTATCTTAGTTTCACCATTGAATTTTGTATATGTGAAATGGGAATAACTAAATTATAATATTGAATTATAATATTGAGATTTAATTATAATATTGTATCCCATAAAGAAGTATAAATGGGATGTCTATTAAATAATAAAAAATAAATTTCCCATCCTTGTCCCCATCTACAGTATCCCATGAGGTCAGGCGTGGGGAGGGAGAGGAGGGACTAGCTGGGCTAGAACTGGCATTGGTTTGCATTGCTTGACAGTTATATTAGAAATCAAAGCTTTGTAGTATACATCAATACCTTGTTTAGGGATGGTAGGCAAAATCAATCACCTGTGCTTCAGAAATGGATTTGTGAACAGCAGTGGAATCAGGTGTGCACTTCTTTTTTTAAATTTTACATCAACATCTCAGAGCAACTTGTGTGAGTTAAAGCCTCATATTGCCAACTGTTGTAGTAATCATATTCCTTCTTACACGTACCAAAATCTCATATCAGCAATGAGTTCTGGGTTGCAAAAGAGGATTTACTGTTTGCACCTGTCTTTAAGGCTTTGATACAAATTAAACAAAGACAGACACACATATGCTCTGAGGTGTGCACTTCTTAGTCAGTCCTTAGCAGCTACACTTGGCTTTGTCCAAGTCTGACCTTGAGCAAGTGGGCCTTGAGCAAGCAGGATTGTCCCCCAGTCCTGCTACTGACACTGCTCACAGACTGAATTTCCAGCCTCATTCTCTGTACTGCCGACCTGTTTTCAAGTGTAAGCTGATGAATGAACACTGCTCATCTGGGAAGCAGTTTCATGGCCCCTGGGCATTTCAGTGCAGTGAGACAAAACCTTTCAATCCAACCCAGGCATCAAGAAACAGTGGAAACCTCGACTTCATTGGTTGTCAGTCCTGCAAGGCTCAGGAATGCTTCCTGGGTGAGTGGAGTCTCCTTTGCACCTGCTCCCCTTGCAATGCAGATACACAACCCCAATCCGTGGAGTCTGTGAGCATGCGCTCATGCCTGTGCCCGTGTGTGTGTGTGTGTGTGTGTGTGTGTGTGTGTGTGTGTGTGTGTGTGTGTGTGTGTGTGTGTGTGACTGAGATTTGTGTTCAGGGCTATTTGCTTGCTAGACAAACCCTCTACCACTTGAACCATGTCCCCAGCCCTTTTGGATTTTAGTTTACTTTTCAGAAAAGGTCTCTGAGGGTTTGTGCTGAGACTGGGCATAGATAGCAATAGTCCTACTTCATTCTCCCAAGTAGCTGTGATTACAGAGGTGAAACACTTGCTTGTTTATTGAAACAGGGTTTCACTAAGTTTTGCTGGGGCTGGCCTTGAACTACTATCTTCCCATCTCCTCTTCCCCTGTAGCTGGCTTTTTTTTTTGCTCACAGCCAGTGCTTTACCACTTGAGCCATGCCTCCAGATGCTTACCCCTCTGTGGCTGAGATTGTAGGCATGAGCTACCCTATTAGGCCTCCAGTGTGGGTTTCATGCTTGAGCAACCAGTGACTGGAACTAAGGTTGGTGGGGGAGTCTGTTTCTGGAGGGAGAAAAGAGTACAGAGTGGGGGCTGTTCTCATCAGTGCCCTATGCTAATGTCATCTACAGTGGTTCATGACAATTGCACATATGTTCAAAGCAGTTAGAGACCTGCCCCATAAACACCATTCTTTTTGTTTGTTTGTTCTTAATTTTAAAGGTGATGTACAGAGTGGTTACTGTTACCTAAGTCAGGTAATGAATACATTTCTTTTTGAACAGTGTCACCCCTCTCTCATTTTCTCCTAGATTTTTCCCTCCCAATCCCTTTCCCCCCAAGTTGTAAAGTTTATTTTCAATATAATGTCTAGTGAATATCACTGCAGCATTAGTTCACCATTCCTGTGCTTCCCCTTCTCCTCCCAAAATCGGATAAACTTACATACAAGACAATGGGAATAGTAATTTTAAAAAGTGACAAAAGGGGGAAAAACAGAAGAAAAAAGGAAAAAACAAAGAAACAGTGCAAAAAAACCCCTCTTGTTCCCATTTTTTGGAATTCATTTTGATAAGCATCATGGTATATGATCATATTTGAGCTTTTATGATCCTCTCTTAAGAATATCCTCCTTTGACAACCACCATTCTTTATAACATTTTGTTTTCTCTGTCATTTTGAGGAGAAGGATTGCAAAGTTTTAGAACTTCTCAGCATTCTTCTCTTTTCTCTTCTCTTCTCTTCTCTTCTCTTCTCTTCTCTTCTCTTCTCTTCTCTTCTCTTCTCTTCTCTTCTCTTCTCTTCTCTTCTCTTCTTTCTTCTCTTTTCTCCTCCTCCTCATTCTTCTTCCTCCTCCTCCACTCCTCTTTCTTCCCAGGGCTGTTGGCATACTTGCCTAGCTGTCATTCTACCACTTGATTCATGCCTCCAGCCTGACATTTTGCTGGCTAGTTGGAGATGGAGTCTCACAGACTTTACTGCTTGGGCTGGTTTTAAGCCATACTCTCTGGATCTCAGCCTCTTGAGTAGCTATAGTTACAGGTATGTGCCACCAGAACCCAGCTAGAACTTCTCACCTTTGGGGGTGCTTTCCTTTCACCATGCCTCGCTTCCCTAAATTCTGTATCCTGTGATGCTTAATCTGTAACTTTTATAGGTCACCTTCACTAATACATAGCTATACTCCAGTTTCCTTAAAAGTCTTTTAAATTTACTGTGTAGAAAAAAATAACAAAATTAAAAACCAAATAAACCCCAAATAACCCTAAACAGATAGATGAATAACTCATGACAGAGTCTCGCCTAGGTCACCAGCGAGGACTGGCATCATGGCAGGACCCAGGGCATCCATTCCGTCCTGAGTCCCATCACAGAGGTTCAGTTTTGTTTGCTTCAACTTTATTTCACTTGGACAATGCAGGATGTGCTATTTTCCATGTGGCTTCCTTTACTTAGTTAATATTACGTCTATGCAACCCCCTTGAAGCCGTCCCCCATCAAGGCAGTGTGCTCTTTCATTTGTGCTGTGTGCTCTCCCTTTGTGTGAATACACCACAACACATTTGTTCATCTTGTAACTGTCTATAGCCATCTGGGTTGATTCTGTGGCTGAGCTGTTACAAATAACACTTCAATTGACCTTTCATTTTCCACATGTCTCAATGCAGATGTGATGTGCTTCTCTTGGGTACATGGTGTTGGAAGTGGAGTTACTGGGTCTGAAGAAATGTTCACATGCCAATTTAGTTGTGATTGCCGAGATCTTCTCTAAAGATGTTGTTTGGATTGGCTTTACCCCTCCCATAATTCAGCCTCTCATGAAAAATCTAGTGTTCTCTAACAAATGCTCATTTCCCATGTTTAAATTTTACCGGGGGGAGTGGGGGGAAGTCTTTTACAGAATCATATGTTTTCAGAGTTTAAAAGAATAAAAAAGAAATTTGCAAACAAAGTAGCCCTGGCTTCCTATGCTGTATGTCTGGAACCAAAATTCAAGGCGGGAAAGAGAATTTCCAGAGCCTTTGTCATCTAATGTAAGCAGGTTACCCCTCCTGAGCTAGATTTTATTTCTGCTCTTGCATTTCTTCTTAGCCCTTAATATTGGTGTGAAATAACGCTTCAGCCCATTATGTGTGTTTGAGAACAAGACATTTTCTCTGTGGCATCTGAGGTCTTAGCTGGAAAGTAATCAAAGCAAACACATTTAAGTGTGTATTCCTCAGGCTGGGCCCCAGTGGCTCACACCTGGAAGCCCACCTTCTCAGGAGGCTGAGATCAAAGTCAGCTGAGGCAGAAAATTGCTTGATTCTACCTCCAATTAACCAGCAAAAATGTTGAGCTGGAGGCATGACTCTAGGGATACAGCCCATGTGAGGACATAAAACAGAGTTCATGCCCCAGTACCAGCAAAAACTGCATAAGTATGAAATAAAAACAAGAATATATTCCTCAGGCATCATCATTACATGCTCAAAACTACAAATTTTCTACAGAAAAGAGTGAATTATTAGACACATAATCTGGTCTTTTTCTCACTCGTATTTTTTTATTCACGTATGGTGGAAAACCCAAACTGTGGAAAAAAAATTGTAATGCCTTTCTTTAGATTTGTTTCTTGTCTGTATGTTTTTTGTTATGTGGCTATGTGGGCTATGGAAAATTAATAAAGTATATTTTTTTCAGAAAAAGTAGTTGTAAGACTTACTCAATTAAGAGCAGTTGAACTGTGGTTCCAATACTGAGAATATCTATTAATCAGCTTCAACAGAACCACAATTCAGCTTTTATTTTCATGTTAGACATGGATGTTGCAAAGAAATGGTGTGAACTGGAAAGAAAGATATTTATTTGTCATTGTTGTTGTTTTGTTTTGTTAGTTTTGTGTGTGTGTGTGTGTGTGTATGTGTGTCGGTTGTGGGGCTTGAACTCTGGGCTTGGGTGCTATCCCTGTGCTCTTCAGCTCAAGGCCAGCGCTCTATGGCTTGAGCCACAGTGCCTAGTGGTAAACTAGACAAAGTACTGGAGACTTGTGTATTGTGGTTCAAGGCCAGCCTGGACATAAAAATCTATGAGACACCATCTCACTCAATGACTGGGCATGGGGATTCCTGTAATCCCAGTGGCTCAGGAAACAAAATGGCTAGGAGTAGTGGCATGTGCCTGTCATTCCAGTGACACAAGGAAGCATAAGGATGGGGATTGCAATCAAGGCAAGTTCTGGCATAAAATGAGATCCTACCTTGAAAATAGCCAATGACCAAAGGGGCTGAAGGAATGGCTTGAGTGGTAGAACTTCACTTAGTAAATGTGAGACCCTGAGTTCAATCCCCAGTCCTACTAAAATAACGGGGGGGGGGGCTGACATCAGTATTTATAAGATCAAGAAGGATGTACACTGTAAGAATGTAATGGGTTTGAAGCTGGACACCCACAAGGTACTCCACCCAACAGTGGCAGAGGGCCCTTGACATCAGCCTTCCTCCCGTGAGTGTCCAGGTGATCCATTTGGAAGCTCCCAAGTGTAAGTCTTGGGCTGGGCTGGGCTGAGGAGGTTGTGGGGCTGGAGTTGATGGGAATCAGGTCCCTGAGCGTGGGATGGGGATGACAGAGAGCCAGCCGAGGTAGGAGAATGATCCCTGTAGTAGTTAAGTGGAGTTGGAGATCCTGAGATGGGAGAATGATCCCTGTGTTAGTTAGGTGGAGTTGGAGATCCCAGAATAAACTTATGAATGGATGAAACATCTTTATGTGTAAATAGAGGTATTGGTGTGAAAAAATGGAACAATTTGACTACAACATAAACAAGGAATATTAGATTACAACAGAGGCATAGAGTAAGTGTTCATTGACTGGTAATGATGGATCGAATAAGATATTGAGTAGAAAAATCTGTAGAGAATTACTTAGTTTGGATTTTGTTTTTGTTTTTGTTTCTGTTTTTGGTGTGTGTGTGTGTGTGTGTGTGTGTGTGTGGGGCTTGAACTTAAGGGCCTCATGCTCTTACTTGACTTTTTTTTTGCTCAAGGTTGGTGCTCTAACACTTGAGCCACTTCTCCACTTCTGGCTTTTTGCTGGTTAATTGGAGACAAGAGTCTCTGTTTTGTCTGCCTGGACTGGCTTCAAACAATAGTTCTCAAGTCTCAGACTCCTGAGTAGCTAGGATTACAAGCGTGACCCACCAGCCTAGGTATCTTAGGTATCACAAAGACATGTGATGAAGGTTTGGTCTGTACAGCAGAGCCTCGGAAGAGGCTGTACAGCTGCTGGAGAAGAAAGAGTCCTTCGCGGGGATGTGGTACCGGCCTCTCCCATGTCTGCCTCTGCTCCCTTGCTGCCCATGCAGTGAGCAGTCTTTACTCCTTCCTTCTTTTTATTTATTTATTTATTTATTTTATTTTATTTTTTTTTATTTGAGAACATACTGTACAGAGGGGCTACAATTACATGGGCAGGATAATGCATACATTTCTTACCAAGCATTGCAGCCTCCTCCTTTGTTTACCCTTCACCTCCCTTCCCAGCCTCCCCCCTCCCCCCACCCAATTATACCCCCCTCCCCCCCCCACACCGACATTACTCCTTCCTTCTTATCACGGACTGTGGACTGAAATTGCCAAACTGCAAGTCAGACTTTCTTCCTTATATCTTTATTATCCCAGGTATTTTGTCACAGTGATGGAAGGATATTATTCTGATGGTTAGAGGCATTCCACTGAGAAAGTCAATTTAATCATGCAGACATTCTACCCCCACAAAGGGGAAGCGCTGACATCATGACTTCTTTTCCAAGGGTACAGGAGAGGAAAGGGGAAGAAAAGAGACCTGAAAAATACTATTTGAGCTGGGAGACCCTGGACAGTATCAGCCATGATGGATCACAAAGAGAGGTTATGTGTTTAAAGGGGTTATGTGAAGAAAATTATAATTTATCTCTGTGGTCTTCCTCCATCAAACTTATTGCCCTAGCTTACTTGTGGTAAGACGTCAGACACATCCTACTAAAAGAAGCTCATGAAATAATTGTCTCTCACTACTCTAAACTGCCAAGGTCATCAAAAAAGTAGAAGTCTTAAAGAGTCATGGATGAGTTCCCTAAGGAGACATAATGACAATTAAGTAAGGGATTCTGGTCCAGAAAAAGGACATTAAGCCAAAACAAAAGAAGCAGAATAAAATTTCAAGTACCTGATTGTGCACCAGTGTTGATGAATTAATTCAACAAATACAATATCTGAATGTTAAGATGCCAATCGTTAAGAAAAATAAGTCTAGGGTTAGTGATTAGATAGGAATATCTTCTAAATTAAGTCCATTTTTAAAAAGTGTGTTTTTTCTTTTGAGGGTCTTATTATGTTACTTAGTTTAATCTGGAAGCCCAAGGCTCAAGTGATCTTCATGTTTCAGCCTCCTTTGAATAATAACATGGAAAAGCAGGAGGAAGAAGTGATGGAGAAAGACAGTAATAGGAAAAGAAGAGAAGGAGAGAAGGGGGAAGATAAAGAAAGGAGGTTAAGAGAGGGAGAGAAAGAAGGAGGAGGCAAAGGAACAAAGGAAGAGGTGAAGGAGGAGTTTGGAAAGGAAAAGAGTGGGAGTAAAGAGATGATAACAAAGGAGAACTACACTAGAGATCACAGGAAAAATATCATCACTCATTTGCTTGACTTGATTGTGTTTGCAAGGTCACTGCCTAGCCCCAATAATGGAAGACAGGTTGCGATTTAAGACCTCAACTGACCAGGTGCTGATGGCTCATGCCTGCAATCCTAGCTACCAAGGAGGCTAAGATCTGAGGATTACAGTTCAAAGTCAGCTTGGGCAGGGAAAGTCCATGAGACTCATCTCCAATTAACCACAAAATGTCAGAATTGGAGGTGTGGCTCCTTGAACAAAAGAGCTCAGGGATAGAGGGATAGAGTACAGGCCTTGAATTTAAGGTCCAGGACTGGCACTAAAACCCCCCAGATGTTGCCCAGAAGTGTAAGAGTTTCTGCCTTCCCTCAGGCAGGCAGACTGCGTGGCAGTCCTAAATTTGAGGACTACATTCTAGGACTTAGGCAGACCTAAATTCTAGAAAAATTCCACCAGGAGAAAGAAAAATGACCTCTATATTTTGTCTTCCTATACAGTTTTCTTTTAAAATTTTATTGTCAAGGTGATGTACAGAGATGTCACAGTATATAAGGTAATGAAAACATTTCTTGTCCAACTTGTTACCCCCTCCATTATTTTTCTCCCACTTTTCCTCCCCCCAGTCCCTCTCACCAAGTTGTATAGTTAATTTCCAACATATTGTCTTGTGAGTATTGCTGTGTCATTGGTTCGCCCTTTGACCTTTGTCTCACCATTTTATTGTTTCCCTTCCCTTCCCTAATTCAGAAAAGCATATATACAATACCCAGGGCATTAAAATCAAATACAGTGACAACAGGGGATACACCATCGGAAAAAGTAAACATAAAAGAAAAAATAAATTGCTCGGCAAGGGATAAGGAGACCTGAATTCTAGAAAAATTCAACAGAAGAAAGAAAAATGACTCCCACATTTTGTCTTTCTGGACAGTTAAAAAAAAGCTTGTACACATTCAATGATTCAACTTGAAAATGTGTCACCCATCACCTGGAACAATTTTGGATAGGAAAAGATGTTCCATTTTCAGAGGAAGCCCCTCAGCACTGTACCAGATGGAAGCATTATGGTTTCCAAATATAGCTGCTATTATTTACACATGGAGGGGCCGCAGGGGCACTGGGCCCACAGATTTTCTTGGGAAACAATACATGTTGCCCAAGGCTTATGAAGTTCATCCACATTTATTTTGCTGTTACAAAGTTAGGAGGGGAAAAAACCCTGAAAATAATCAAATCCCTTGCAAAATGCTTTGGTACATTTTAAGATTTCATTGGTTAATGTTCCTTATTTGTTCTGAAAAATTCTAAAAGACACTGTTTTGCCATAAATGAACTTCAGTGTTCATGTTTGATGTGTTTTCTATAAAAAGTAATAAACAAGTGAACAAGAATTTTCTCATTCATTGGTAGGATTATTTACTCATTGAAAACTCCAGCTAGTGACCCACATCCATAATTAAAACATACTAGCCACTTGTGGTAGCGCAAATTTTATTCCTAGCTTCTTGTATGGAAGAGATGGTAGGAATCAAGGCTTGAAGCCAGACTGGAATAAAAATTTTTGAAACTCCATCTCAATTAATGGCTGGTTATGTCTGCTATTCGGTATGGAGATGCACAAAGACTGGGCCATGGGATGTTCCCATCCACCCTGGTGACACGTAGAAGAATTACTGTCCAGGCTAGCTCAGTCATAAGTCAAGACACACCTTTGAAAATGAATAACTATGGCAAAAAGGGGCAAGAGGCATGGCTTAAGAGGTAGGATTCCTGCCTAACAAGTATAGGCCTTGAATACAACTTCCAGATTGCCTGTATGTGGGTTTCTTTCTCTTTTTAAAATATCTAAATCTAAATACAAATGCCTTTAAATTTTTTTTATTATAATGGTGATGTACAGTTACACAAGTTACACATTTCTTTTGGGACAATGTTACCCCTTCCCTCATGCTCTCAAAATGACATTTAAAAAACCTAGAAAAGAATTTCATAGCAGTATACTGATCATAATGTAGAGATTAATAAAAGATATTTTTCACGCTTTTTCAGGGTGAAGAAACATAATTATCACTAGAAATAGTAAAAAAAAATATGTAAAGAAAGCTGGTTATAAGCTCTGTATGTCTATCAAAATTGTTTCCAAACTTATTTTTTTTGCATGTTTTCCCTTACTGAGCTTGAATTCAGGGCCTGGGTACTGTTCGTAGCTTTTTTTTGCTCAAGGCTAACTCTCTACCACTTGAGCCAAAGCACCACTTTGGCTTTTTGATGGGTAATTGGAGATAAATGTCCCATGGACTTTGCTGGCTGGGTTGGCTTCAAACCTAAATCCTCTGATCTCAGCCTCCTAAGTAGCAATGATTACAGGCATGAGCCAATGGTACCCAGCTGTGAGGTTAAAACAATTTGCAGGCCAAATATTTTTGCTACTTTGTTCTTTTCTTTTCCTACATGATATATACATTCATGATATTGATGAAAACAGGTAAAAAGTACAAACAAATAGAGCTCTTGGCCTTGCCCTCTGCCTCAAGTAGATCTGCAAGGACTCGGCTTCCCTCTCCAGAATGAGAGAGAATACACCATGTCATCAGTGAACTCCAGTCTCTCCCTGCCTTTTCTGAGTGCGCTCAATGAATCAAAACTCTGCCTTTGAAATGATGTTTAAAGTGTGCATCATAAAGGAGTGCCAAGCTTAGAATCTGTAGATCCTCTATCATTTGTACCAGGTGGTAATAGCCAATAGGGTTTAAGGCAGACCCAGCCATATCTTCTGGAAGGATGGCCACACATCAGCAAGTACTCAGAGTGACTCAGGAGGGTGGGGAGGTGGCTGGGGAGGAAGATGCGTGACCTTTGTAAAGAACAAAGGGAGAGGTGGCAAATGTGAGGTAAGAAGTCTGTTTTACATGGAAACCACTGGTTGGAGACGTGGAGAGCCCACTGGGGTCATGGCTGTGTGGTGCTTGTTGGGATGTACATGCTGTGATGCTGTGGGAGGCTGGGCAGAGGCTAGCTGCTGGAACGGATGCACAGGCATGGGAGATGCCTTGGAGGCTGGCCTCCAGGGGCTGGAAGTCACTGAAGCATGGTAATCCTGGGAAGTGAGAAGCAGAGTGAACAGAGAATGGTGGCCAGATGTCCCCTCTTGGTCACTATGAGATAGGAAACTAGGAAGAAAGAGGCTAAGGGCTGCACTTCTCATGACCCCATGGGAAACAGGTAGGCAGCTGCACTTTTGAGGTAAGCCAGCTGCAGGAGTAGGCAATCTAGAAGAAATGGGTGCTTGTGGAGAAAAGTGGCAAAAGAATCTAGCCATTGCACCCCATTATGATGCACAAAGGCAGAAAATGTCTGCAGGGGAGTGGGTGAAGAAGCAGGTGCTATAACACATAGGTGGGCACATCGTGAGCCTCATACAGCCTGGCACAGGTGTGGTCAAAAGCCTGGACACCCAGTAAACTGAAAAAACCCAACAACAACAACAGCAACAAAAATCCCCAAACCAAAACAACAGAAAATAATTAGTTATACCCCTAAAATAACCCCATAAACATGAAATGTCATCTGCCTTTGGAATAGTTTATTGTGCTTTTTTTGTCCTGCAATACATCTCCCTCTGCTTTGGGTTCAAAACTAGTCAGTGTCTGATTTCTATTCTAGAAGAGACAAGGGTCCATCAGATGGTGACACCCATGCATATTAAACAAGCACAAGGCTGTGAGTGGCAGGTGTCACAGTGAGAGATCAACCTGAAACTGCACGGAGAAATACCACGTGGAAATATCCCAGACATACCTTGAGAACCGTGTCGCAAGGGCCTGAGACCTCCTGAGCAAGATGCAAACAGTGACAGAGAAGTCTTGGGCTAGCAAAGACCTAAGGAAAATACTGAGAGACCTAGTCATGTGGAGAGAGAGCAAGATGCTCACAAAGAATGTCGTCAAGAGAAGACTAAAGGATGGGGTAGATCAGCTGAGTAGAAGGGAATTAGCTTCAGAACAATTCAACTAAATAAAGGAGCTCCAAAGTAAGTTTGTCAAAAGAGCTAATTCTATTTGAATGCTTCATTGAGAAAAAGCATGATAATTTTCCTCAGTTATCATGTATTTGAATTAATTCTTTCTTGTATTCCTCTGTTATCTATCAAATGCTCACTTTGTTATAGGCCCTAGACACACAGTAGGTAAAATATCCTAAAAGTTCTCAAAACCATGAATTCCAGGCAGGAAGAGATTGCCTGAATTAGAGTTGATGTATACAATCTCTTCCTCATTGTTCACCTGTAGAGAAAAGAAATTAAGAGAGATTAATGTTTATCACATGCCTATACATACCAGGAGTTGCATCCTATAATGCATTTAACATATATTTCTGTGGATACTCAAAATAACTCTAATCTAAGGACTTTTATATTGTGTGTGGCAGGGGAGGGGGACCCTAAACTAAGGCTCTGAGAGAATAGTGGTCCAAAAACAACAGGAATAAAAATGAAAGGTCCCTGGGGACCACAGGTATATGATCAACACATTTACTCAACCATGCCAATGAAACACAACTAGAAAAGATAAAACAGAAAGGCTAACATTTGCAAAGAAAACCAAACTGAGGTACCAGAGTATTTGCCAACACATTATGCAGAAGCTAACTAAAACATTATTGAAGACATTAAAGAGACTATATTAAGAATGAGACAGTCCTTTCTATGAAAGGGGAAGCAAAGATTTAAAGCTGTAAATGCCACTGTGGCTAAAGCACTGCCAAATGAGCAGTAAGAGTTATACGTGTGTCCCAGAATGTTTTTGGAGAGGAAAACTCCAGGAAAAGCTGATGAACTTATGAAAAAGATGAACAAGGAAAGGGGGTTGTCTTGACATCTATCAAGTTTCTATTAAAATTACTGTACAGTGATTTGAAGTGATCCATGCCCACAATACTAACATAATTCATTGAAATTGGAAAATAAACAACCTTGTAATTCATCAAAATTCTAAGTAAGAAGTCTCTCCAATATTAAGACAAATTACATCTTCAGCCAATACTGAGAAACTTCTTCACCCAAATCAGATTGGCAAAAGTGCTAAATGCGACTGAAAACATGGACAGATAATTTGCTTGTTCAAGGACCTGTACATTGGCACAACTTTAGGCTGCAATATAGAAATAGCCAGTAAAGTCAGAAAGGCACCCCTGCCAAGCCAGGGACTGTGGTACACGTGGATACGTGTGTGTCTGTGAGATCCCATACTCACAGCCACGTTGAGGGAAGACGACATTCATTGTCTGTGATGGTGACAAATGGCTGTCATGTCGAGAAACAACAGGCTCTGTGAAGGTACTATGAAGCTCTATCCGGTGACACTTGTGTCTTTGTGACCAGGGCCATGTGGTTTATAAGAGAGGGAAGGTTCTTGAGATGGCTCCGGGGAGTCTGGAGGTGGTACCCTGGGCTTCCTGGCTGGGACAGGCTTCTGTGAGGACAGGGCTCTGTGTTCTTCACTACCCCAGCTTACTTGGGGTTTTGCACAGCAGGAGGAGGGTATGTTAGGATGGAGAAGGCAGAAAATGATGGACTTTAGTTTTGAACTTGTGCTCTGGGCAAGCCAGTGGATTTAAGGGAGACCTCTGATTGGCACTCAGACTTGTGGGTTTGGAGTTCTAGAGAGGGACAGGTGATCAAAGCCCAGCGCTGCAATTGTCCTTAGATAGGGACACATAATAGGTTAGCTGTGGTCATCAGTTTGAAAAAAGAGGGGGGGGCAGATGAATGAATGTTATATAGACCCCAACATGTGAGAGTTCTAACAGGTCATTCAGTTTTTATTCTTTAGGGCACAAACTATAAACACTTGCTTTCCATCCACCTGTATGCCTTCCCCACCCCTCTCACCTGCCCCTGAGGAAAGCCTGTCTGAGGAAAGACCAGGGCTCTGGTGGTCCCAGATTTTACAAGATGTAAACAACAAGGCTCTGAAACACTGATCACAGAAATGTCCTCTCACTTTTCTCTCCTTTCCAGACTCATACACCCCCACATTCAATTCCAAACACAGGAGCTTGGTGACTTCAAGGATGAAGGAGAACACATAAATGGAAATTAACTTGATCATGAATGTACTTGAATTCTGATTTTGAGTTTTAATTAGGAAATTTCATTAGGGGTAAAGGAAAAAAAGGTACAATTTCATTCCAAAGAAAAATACAATACAAAATTTTAGGCTTCTAATATTGAAGGATGTGCAAAAGATATAACTTTGTGGGTCTGGGTTGTGCTATCTGAGTGTGAATGTGAGTGGCAGTGCACTGCAGCCCCTCTGAAAGAAGCATTCTTGGGTACTTGTGTCTCTGTGTGTGAAGGGGGAACATTTGACATCGCTCCCAGAAGCTCCAGCAACCAAATGTCAGGAATAACGAGGGCAGATCGTTCAAGGAACAGGAGAGAGGTCACTCTAAAGCATCTGTATTCCACATGATCCATCAAATGTGACTTGTAATGTCCTGGCCGAGTCATTGAGTTCTCCATGCCCCTGTCCTGGTAAAATGAGCACTAATACTGACATAAACATTTAGAATTTAAAACTTTTCTGCATGTGTTATCTTCACCAAAATCCAAGAAAGTTGAGTATTTATTTTTCTGATTTAGAAACAGTTTAGAACAATTTTATCACCTGTCAGAATTCATAGCCCCAGTAAGTGGAGGCACTACCGTAACCCTTGAGGTTGGATTCCAGAGACTCACAGCGCCCATGCACACACTTGAGAAAATCATCCATGCAGCCACTGCAGACAGCTTCCATGGGGAGGGGAGTCCAGGAAACCGTCATTCACACACCTCGGATACACACTATGCCCTCAGCTGTCAGTCCCCACACTGTGAGCCAGTTGTTGGAAAGGCTCATTTATTTATCAATTGGTTCAATCTTCAACATATTTTTTTCTAGAAAAAAAAACACTTTAGATGATGTTTGGATGTCAAGAGAGGTCTAACTCCATACCTCGTCTACTGTGGTGTGTGTGTGTGTGTGTGTGTGTGTGTGTGTGAGAGAGAGAGAGAGAGAGAGAGAGAGAGAGAGAGAGAGATGTATGCTAGTATTGGCCTGAGCCCAGGGCCTGGGTACGGTCTCTGAGCTATTTTCTGCTCAAGTCTACTGCTCTACCACTTGAGCCACAGCTCCATTTCCAGATTTTTGGTGATTAATTTGAGATAAGAGTCTCATGAAATTTTCTGCCTGGGCTGGCTGCAAAATGTAATCCTGAGTAACTAGGATTATAAGAGTGAGCCACTGCCACCTGGCTTCCTCTACTGTGATTTTTTTAAAGTTATTTTTAAATTTTATTGCACTGAGGGGTTACAGGTACATAAGTAAGGTAGTGAATACATTTCTTTTTGAGAAAGAAAAAGTTTCAGTGAGGATAAAGAGAAGCCAAGTTCAAAACCTACCTGGTTCAGAAAACTAGAAGACATAGCTGCTGTGATCTAAGATTTCATTTTTCTACTCTAAGGGATCTCTCTGCAGTGGAATTAAGTAGAGTAGAAATGTAGTAGAAAGAAAACCACCCCAAGAGAAGCCACATCCGGGTACATTTTGCCAACAATTCTGCTTCACAGAGAATCCTGGTATTTCAGCGGAGACACTCCTTAGCATGGTTGCCCCACCCCGACAAAGACTGGTCCCCCAGCAGGGACTTGCCCAAACCTGCAGGTGAACTAGAGGCCTCATCTACATCTTGTTTAGTACAGACACCTGGCAGCTTTTTGACTCAGTTGCCTACCCTCATCTTTTCCCGGAAGACCATTGAGGCACAGTTGTCTCTGCCAACAGAGTACTGGGGGAATGTCAGAAAATGGTAAGGGCCCAGGTCTAGAAATCAGAAAATCCCAACGTCCAGGTTGAACTTTCGCTAACATTTGACCAGCTGTCTCATGAAAGCTCACTCTCTTGGATTTTGTTAGTTTGTTAGTCCACATGACTCATAAAATCAAGAGTTTTGATTATGTAAACGATGACACTGACATCTTAAGATGTACTTGTCATTCTTTCTTTTTTGTGGCAAATAGTGATATACCTCCCTTGAGAGAAAAAAACCAAAACCAAAACCAAAACACAATGGTAGGTTATGTTCTGCCAGGGATGGTTGTAGATATTCATACCTGTGTCTGCTCACATGATTTCATGTAACACTTCTCAATCTCCTTCCTTCCCTTCCCTCAGTATCTGTTTTGAAAACTTAGGCACCTTAGATGGAAGACGACACAACCCCCAATGCTCATTTGTTGGGTTATCTGGGTTCCAAAAGCAGTACTCAGGATAATGCCACTACCAGATGCCAGACATCAGATTTGTCTGAGGACAGTAAACTGAAATAAACACAGTGGGAAGCACCTTCCTCCCACCAAGTTAACTGCTTTTGAATTCTGAATATTAAAAATTTAATCGATACACAATTGCACATATTTGTGGTATATATTTCTATGAATTTGGTGTTAATAGCAAAATCAAGGTCTTAAAATCTCCTTGTCTCCTTCCTTGCTTGCTTCCTTCCTTCCTTGCTTCCTTCCTTCCTTCCTTCTTTTTTTCCTATGCTAAGACACTCAACAGGAGATCTAGCCTCATATTTTCAGGCATACAATACTGCATTGTTAATTATAATTATGGTAACCAAACAGCCCACCTACTGAGCTACAATGTGATTCAGCAATCCTGCTTCTAGATATAAATTTTAAAAACTTAAATCAGTCAAGAAAATGTGGTATATATACACAATGGAATTCTACTTTTCCATCAGAAAAAATGATATTGTACCATTTGTAAGGAAAGACTTACAAATAATGATATTAAGCAAAATAAGCCAGACCTAAAGAAACATAGGTTGCATGGTTTCTCTCTTTTGTGGTAACTAGACTGTGGTAACTGTGCCTATAAATCTACAAGTAAACAAGTGGATGATAAAAGAAAGAAAATTATACAGGTCTCTAGCATTCACACAGGGTGAGACCAAAGTAGGATATTCTTGGGAGAGGATTACAAAGGCCCAATAACTATGTTCATGTGATTATTTAAAATAATATTTATTTGTTTTTTCCCTTCCTCTCCCCAAATTATATCAACATCAAATACATTGAAAACAGGTGTTATACCATGTGGGAGGGACATACAAAGCAACCAAAAAATCACCTTATAAATATTTTAAATATTTCTGAGTTTTCAATTCTATTCTATTGGTCCTGAGGTCTCTTCTTGTGCCAGTACCATGCTGTTTTGATTACTATGGCTTTGTAGTAGAGTTTGAAATTTGGTATTGATATTCCTCCGTCACTATTCTTTCTGTTAAGGATCGTTTTTGCTATTTGGGGTCTTTTATTGTTCCATGTGAATTTTTGGATTGTCTCTTCTATTTCCTTGAAGAATGAGGTTGAAATATTGATAGATATCACATTGAATTTGTAGATAGCCTTGGGAAGTATTGCCATTTTCACGATGTTGATCCTTCCAATCCAGGAGCATGGGAGGTTTTGCCACTTTCTAATTTCTGTTTTGATTTCCTTTTTCAGGTTTTTGAAGTTTTCATCATAGAGGTCCTTCACTGGTTTCCCTTATTTGCAATAACTAGTATATGTCTGAGACAAGTAGAAATGGTCAGATAAGTTGATGTTAGGTGAAATGATCCCCAAGATAAGTATTCAAATGTTTTTTCTTTCTTGTGAATGTTTCTAACATATTTATAAGATGATTTCTTTGTTGCTTTGTATGTCCTTCCCCTATGGTATAACCTCTGTTTTCACTGTATTTGATGTTTGTGGAGGGGAAGGGAAAAACAAATTGTTTAAATAGATAGGGATACAGATACAGGTGAGCCCATTGCAACAATGAGATGCAATGAGATGTACAAGTCGTTATGTCGAAAAAATGAACTTTACCTTGGTGGGGGGGGTGGAAATGGGAAGGGATGGGAAGGGGAAACAAAGGAGGAGGCAACAATGCTTGATAAGAAATGTACTCATTACCTTGCCCATGTAATTGTAACCCCTCTGCACCGTATTTTCACAATAAAAAATATTTTAAATAGGGATACAGGTGGACCCATTGCAATAATGAAATGTACAAGATGCTGTCGAAAAACAAGCTTTACAACTTTGGCGGGGCAGGAGGTGGGGAGTGTAGAAGGAGGAGGCAGCCATTGTTGGTAAGAAATGTACTCATTACCTTACTTATGTAATTGTAACCCCTCTGTATGGTATTTTCACAATAAAAACCTTATTAAAAATAATAATATTTATTGAAATGAACTCCAAGCAATGGAAACAAGAGTTTTCTTTTCTTTGTGGCTGTTTTGGTTTTCTTTCACTTTTGTCTTGTTTGTAAGTTTGTTTTGGAGAGAGTAAGGGGTACACAGAAATGGAGGGACAAAGGGTGAACAAATGCAGCAGTGGAACTCACTAGACACTATGTTGAAAATGAGCTTTACAAATTGTGGGTTGGGGCAGGAGGAAAAAACGCGGAGAGAGAGGCAAGGAAGGAATGACACTGTTCAAAAGAAATGTACACATTACCTGGCTTATATAACTATAACCCTTCTTTACATCCCTTTGTGATAACAATAATAAATAAATTATACGTATATATATATATATAATTGAAATCAAAATCTTAAAGTCTATCTGCAGTGCCCATGTCCATTATTTATGATAGCTAGAATATGAAAATGACTCATGTGTCTGTCCACAGATGAATGGATTAAAGAAAAAAGCCATGGTCTAGTAAATACATGGGATAGAATATTATCCGGCCTTCAGAACAAGCAACTCCTACCACACGCAAGGATGGACCCGATACATGTTATGCTGAGCTGTTCAAGTTTAATTCTATTAAAATAGCATCAGGAAAGTTAGTGCTTCCTGGAGGCAAACATACCTAATCCCAGCCTCTGATTATACCTTATCACACATGTGGACTTGCTTGGGTGGACGTCACCTGTCTACTTGTCAACTCTCCAGGGTGGCGTGTGGGTATACGTGATGTGCATTGGCACATAGAAATTCTCATGGTAAGGCTTATGATGGAGATGGAAAATGCTTTGATGACCTGAATGCACTATCGTAGGTTTCTTGCCACAATCGATAACATGTATTTGGTCTCACAGTGAGTTTGAGATTGTCTCTGATTCAGACTTTGCTTCATATTTTAAAAGAACTAAATTCAAACAGTGTGTGAAACACCAGGTTATACAGATGTACAACAGATGATTCTCATTTTTTTATTAGAATACATTATAAAGATACTGTTTGGAGTATTTTCTAGGTATCAGGCTCTCTGCTACGTGATTTACCTACCACTCATGTCTCAAGTCAATCTTTCTTATTCATACTGTCAAAAAGATGTGTGCCAGGTAAAGTTTACCATATGTACACATAAATACACAGTGTTCAGTTAAACTTGGGTTTTTTTTATACCATTGACTTTTATTTTTTATTGTGATTAAGTGATTACATAAATTTCACAGTGTTGTGGGATAGTGATACTTAGTTAAAGTCACAAACACATTCTAACTTTCATGGGGCAAATTGTCTTTATCGTGGTCTATAAAGTGTACGAGTTCTATGAGCTTTGACAATACAGTTATTTCTTCCACATTGGGTGCTATGTACTTTTCTTTCCTTTTGCTTAGTATCAGTTGTTCTCTCTTTCCCACTCATTCTCTCCTTCCCATCACTGCCATTGAGTTGCTTAGTTCGTTTTGATCACTGACCAGTGCAGCTGTAAACTTAAATTTTGGAAGAGTGACAGCTGATGTTTTATGTAAGAATGTTCCATGGGACGTGCTTCTACTATCATCTGCTGCTTTCCTGAGATCTCTGTGTCTTGTATTTTATCTGGCAACCTTGAACTCGGGGCTACAAAACACGGCTTCTCAAAACACAGCTTGTCTCTGAAACATCAGGGCTTGACCCATGCTTGTAGGATGATTCTAAAGCGTGTGTTCTAGCCTCCTTCCTTCTAAAAATGAAATATCAATGGGTATCAGAGACATAGGTAGATATAAAAACTTAGTCTTTAGAAGACACTTCCTTTTTATGAGTTTCAACAGTTAAAATAATTTATGTTTCCAGCCTTTAGTTCCTGATTGAATTCTGCCTGGAGGAATTTATTCCATTTTTTCCCCTCTATGTTGTCTATGAGGTCAGTATCTTCAAAGTTAATTCCAGATGTCCTTTTCTTTTCCCTTAGACTATGAAATAATATTATTTTTTTCCATTAGCCTTTGATGATTACATCAAAACCAATAGATTTTCTGAAAATGAGAGATGAGTACAAGGGGCGTGTGGGCCCTGGCTACACTAAGGTTGCTGTGCTGGGAATGTTTTTCTGAGGGGCAAGGAGGTAGGGGGGCTGTGCATCCCCTGGAGGGGTTCTGTGAGATCAGCTTCCTCACTGTCCCATGTGATGAAGTCACCCCGTCCAGCTGCTGGACAGCAATCAGCCCTGCCTTCTAGATAAAATACAACAATAACAAAAAAATCTGTTGTCTTCTAAGTTTGACTTTTAAATCCTTTATTTCTAAATTATGGTGTGATTTTACTTAATTATATGAAGGCTTCTGAAGTCTGGTTTTGTTTGTTTGTTTGTTTGTTTGCTTGTTTTTTGGTATTCGACCAACCACTTTTCTCCCATTGTGCCATAGACTTAAAATGGTTATAAGGATCTTTTTTTACCCTGGAGAAAGGAAGGGGATAACACAGGTGCTTTGTCTGGTATGTTGGCACAGCCATACTCATTAGCTGGCATTAGGTGCACACAGGAAAACAGACTTATGGCATTTTTGTCTTGTGCATGGCCTATATCCTTGCCCACAGACTTATGCTCAGGTTGCATCTCATTTCAACACCAAGTTGGTGAGCTTTTGCATTTATTTGTGTTTTTCTTAGTTGTTTTGAACCTCTGTTTCCTATGAAGTGTTGTGTTTGACTCTGCCTGCATCCCTTTTAAGGAATAAGAACTGTATCTTTTTCTTTAGGAGTGGAAGACACTTTATTTTATTTTTACTTTTTCTAAATGATTCTTTTGATGTACAGAGGGGTTACAGTTACATAAGTCAGTTAAACAGTACATTTCTTTTTGAACAGTGTCACCCCTTCCCTTGCTCTCTCCCAGTCTTTCCCTCCTGTCCCCACCCACAAGTTGCAAAGTTTATTTTCAATACAGTGTCCAGTGAGTACCACTGCTGCATTTGCTCACCATTTGTTTCTACATTTCTATGCCCCACGGATCCTCCCAAAGACAGATAAACAAACAAACAAGACAGAAAGAAAAGAAAACAAATTCAGCAACAAAAACAAAAACTTCTTGTTTCCATTTCCTGGAGTTCATTTCGAAAAATATAATTTTAGATGATCAGATGCACATAGGAGCTGTATTTTTTAAAGCACTACTAAAACCATATTTGGAGTAATGTGTTCCATAAATATTTAACGTATTTTTCATGATCATGTAGCAAGCAGCACATGTCACTTTCTCGGCTCACATATGATAAAATTGAGATCACTGTCTCAATAGCTATATTCACTAGAGTCAGTATGAGAAGCGGACAGGGTGGCTCCTGCTCCCACTGTGTCTGTCAACTGGATGAACAGCTGGATGCAAAACAATGCTGCAGAAAGAAGGGGAAGAAAAACAAAACATTGAACGAGAAAGACTTGTCCTAATTCCTTCTTCTATTTCCACCAAACTCTCCATTGACTCACCCAAGTGGAAGAAGGGTGAAGAGAAAAGAATTTATTGTCTGTTCTTCCCGTGGATGCTGGAATGTTCTGAATAAGTACCAAAGAAAGGACCACAGTAGAGCCTTTTGAAATCAAGGGCATCAATCTGAAGTCTGTTGCCTTGACCATCTGTAGTCATGTTACTTTCTCTTATGTCCACCTTCCATCTCTCCACTTACTCTCTGGTTATTTTACACCGATTTAGTATCTCAAAGGCAAGCCCCTCATCTCCCACCCTAAAGACCCATTGCCTTGGAGTCCAAACTCTGTCCTGATTCCTTCTTAATCCACACTGAAGACACAGAAATGCATCATAATCACTGGTGGACAGGAGGGCCAGGGCAGTGCCAGACTCAGAAGAGAGGATGGGGCTGAAGGAGGGAGGTCATTCCTGGTTTATGTGTTGACTGGTACTTTCAGTGTATCTTCATCTTCCACGGTTCTACCTGCTGACAGCACCTGATATTGGATGAATGCTCCTTCCTCTGCTGGTTCCATCAGAGTTCCCAGGGAATTCCTTTCCCCCTCTTGGGTCTATGTGTTAGTACCAGTACCACTCCTAACAAGAGGAAGAAAGAAAACCTCAATGATATCATACTTGGTTAAGTGATAACTATAGACAAAATCTCCAGGAATAGCTTCATACCAACCCATTTCCTGTCCTTACACAATTTAAAATGTGTTGTCATGTTTAAAATTTTAAACATACTCCACAATCTGGCTCTTTCTTCATTTGCACATTACCTACATGGATTTGAGAAAAACAATGATTTTATCCTGTTCAGTCACTGTTAGGACTGATAAGATAGTAGATAGAAAGGGAAAAAAACCTACAAAACTTTGAAGTATAAAAGACATGCCATTCCTCTGTGTTTATTTATTCTGTTTCTTTTCTATATATGCTCTTGAGCTGTTAATTGGGTCATAAATTGTCTTGCTGAGTTTAGCAGAACTGTGAATGGTCTTCAGGATGTACTGACATGCCTGCATTTCACCCTGGCCTCTTCAACTTCTAAAGGCCATTCCTACATGTAGGGAAAAACATGGAAGGAGAGCAGCAAGGTTTCTCTGACTCATTCCTGGCACTGTGCTGCTAAATGGAAAAAGCGGAAATTACTAAAAAGTTCCAGTATGTTCAATAAACACCTAAAACTTTACCTTTTTCAAAGCTCAGTCTAGAGAAGTTCACTAGGTTCTAGCACGTATCTTTTGGATGACCTTGTAAAAAATCCTCAATAAATTCCATTTAAAATATTATCATTATAATTACTGTGTAAGAATGTGGAATGAGCTGTGTTGATACCTGAGCATCATGCTATATACCCAACATAACCAAAACATGGATCTTAAACAGAGGATTCAATATTTGCCTTCCTCAAGTTCTGACTTTCAGTTACTGTCTTTCCCTCCCTGCAGGCATGCTCTTTGATGAGGCCAACAGAGGCTCTCAAAACTTTTAAAGCCATGATGACTAGCTATATTAGGCTCTTGCATCTTAATGATGAGTTCTAACCCTTCTCTGTAATTTCTGTTGTCCTCCAGGTCTCCCTGGCTTGAACAACTTCTCAGTAGGAAGTAGGCAATGCTGTTCATTC